>NC_133800.1:2908848-3241848 GCF_043250625.1 Sebastes fasciatus
GAGGTTTCTAACTATATAATTTGTCTGCTTAAATGGATTTCTTTTTCCCTTAACCACATTTGATCGCCCAGTTGCACACGCAGCCCCGCTCCACAGGTGCATCACAATGTTTTGACTGACGCACTTTGCCAAAGCATTTTTGAAGCCTGTAGCAACACATCTCTGTCTGAATTTTAGAAATAGTCAACTGTTGAAAGCTTGGGAAACTGACCCATTTTGAGAAGTGAGGGATTCATAGAAAGTTCAGTGGAACTAGGAGATCTCACCAGAACATGATGGTGGCCACGGCGTAGATGGTGAGGAAGAGCCAGATGATGAAGGGGTCGCTGTGGAGCAATACCCGGCCGTACTTCAAGATGGCCGTCAGAGCGGTGACAGAGATGGACAGCTGGACAAAGCCGGTGATGAACCAAGCCACCCAGTGGACAGCGTTGTTCAGACCCATCATCTTCATCACCTGTGGAAATGGCATGTGGGTTACATGTCTGAAGTTGTAACTACATTTAAAACTGGTCCACTGTAGGTTTGTTTGTCATTCAGTGGTGGTAAGGACATTTTTACTCTCCAGTGTTATGTCTGAGCTTTTGATACACAAAATAAAATAACACAAAGACACTCTCACCCAGGAGAGAACTGTTCATGTCCTGTGTGAATCCAACAACGTGTTGTTTGTCTTTGTGTTCAAAACGTTAAATTTCACTTTCACTTTACAAACGTAGTATTTTTAACCCAAACCACGATATTTTTCTTAAACCTAACTAAGTGGTTTTGTTGCCTAAGCAAGTGTTTGTGTTTGAATTGATAATGTTAACCACATAGTCACTGCAACCATGGCAGAGCATCGTAGTTAGACGTGCTGGACCACTATTAATTTCACCGTCAACATCATCGTCATCAACATCATCACCATCATCACCATTATCCCCGTTATTGTTATCTCTGCTACTCACCTCATCTATCTATCTCATACTCTGTACACTGCCCTGGTAACATTACAGCATTTATACCTCTGTCTCTCCCTCTCTCACATACATGTGTGCACATGCACACACGCACACAAAATCAGTTCAGAGCCTCCATCCCCCACTCTATCAATTTGTTATATGTATCTCTTAAATTGTTTTGTCTTGATGTTTGTTCTGTTCTCCACTTTCCGTCTTTGTCAAGTTTTTGTTGTGTCACATTCGACCAATAAATTTTTTTTATTTTTTTTTTAATTGTTTTTATTTAAAAAAATATAATTCTGTGGTTTTCCCAGAATTTGTTTCCTAACAGGGTTGAAATACCACTGAACTAGTATTATTCATTATCATTATCATGACATGCTGAATCTCTGAACCATACTAATTATATTATTAATTCTGCTCATACATGTTATATGTTAGAGACATTTTATCAGAAGGATAAACCCCTTGAAATCAACCATCTTGTTATCCAGGGGGTCGTTGATATGCTACTTCAAAACAGTGTATGGCTGGTGTTATTCTATATTTTTCATGTACTCAACAAACCCCATGAAAAGACCGAAACCAATAATGTGTGAGTCAGTCTCTCCATACTTTCTAACTTGCCTACTCTGTCTGTGGCTCTCAGCACCAAGCCCGTTGGTTTCTACTGAAGACATAAATCTTTAAAAACAACTCACAAACATATAGTTCCATTTTTTTTATAAAGGATCAGTAATTTCCTAAAACAGATGGACACTTTAGTTTTTAACAAACATTACTCAAACAGGATATAATGTATTTGTTGGGGACTATATTCAGCTGCGAATTAATCCGCATTTGGTGCTCAAGTCAGTATTTGGGGAAGCAGGACAGTGAATGTAGGCTTGAGTCAAAATAAACTACAGTGTGTGTGTTGATAGTAATGAAGGAACATGTCCCCCAGTGAAACATTGTGGCTCATTGGTGTTTTTAATAACAACAATGGAGCTCTATGGCTCAGAGGAATACAATATTTCAGGCTTTGGATACACATACAGGACTTTAGTTTGTAGGATACATCCATTGTTGTGTCTGCGCATGGGATTTGTTGATAATAAGAAAATGTAAAACATTTGCAGACTTGTCCTTTAAAATGATGATATTAATAATAGTAATAAACAACATGCTTGCTATGGTCAGGGAGCTGGGATACAAAATACCAAATATCAGCCTGACATGTTAACCAATCGATTTAAAGAGGACCTATTATGCTTATTTTCAGGTGCATACTTGTATTGGGTTTCTACTAGAACATGTTAACATGGTTTACAGCAGTGCTTGAGGTGGAAAAAAAGTGCCGGTACTCCCCTTATTTCACATGTTGTTGTGTGTATCGGCCGGTATCAGCAATCTCTGTTCGACTTATTTATTCAATATTTCGTTAAGCATGTTAAACTCTGTCAGTCATAATCAGCTGTTTTATTGCAATATTATTATACTTGTGCTCTGCATCTTCAATAGTAGGCCTATAATCCTCCAATAATATTCACACTGGAACATTCTAGGGTTAAGGTGGTGTGTTTGTATATATAATGTTAATAGTTAAAGTGCTTTCCTGTCTTATTTGTAGTGTCGCTCTATAATATATTATAGGATGCCTATAGGCTGGAATCAACAGCAGACAGATAGGTACACATGCAGAGCTCAGGTGGGTGAGCTCTTCATTCAGGTTTTAGGAGCAGAGTCCCAGTCAGGATGCTCCTACATATTATACAGAGACACATTCTGAATTTCTACAGTGAATAAAAGATACTAGGAGATATTGGGTTTGGGGGTCCTCCCTCAAGAAAACTGAAGTTTTTTTTACTTAAAACGATGCATGAAACATCATTTTGGACCCTTATTATTATTATTACTAGTTAAATGATTATTTTTATCATTTATCAGAGCCTTCGTCTGAACATTCAATTCTTCTGGAAAATGTTTGCCCTGTAAAATCATATTCTATAAATCAAAAGAGCAGATTCAGAAAAACTTTGAAATGATGTTTCATTAATTATATTTGTTCACAAATAAAAAAGTTATGACTAACGGTTCACTAATTATTTTACAAAAAGGACATAAACATTGTATTGATAAATAACAGCACCCTCGTTCTCACCCCCCCTCTGTCTGAGCTCCTGCTCTGATTGGTCGGCTGGCCCACTCTGTTATGATTTGTCAATCAAACCAAACTCTTTGAACTCCGCTCCAGCTCCGCTCTAACTAGCTTTATTTGAGGTTGTGCTAAACTAGCACTAGGCAGGTATTATGCAAATGTGTTACTTCTTGACATCACCGCGTTACAGAAGAAAAGGCATAACTTCAAGCTAGGCGTTTCAGGCAGTTCAGGAGCGGTGTTTCTGTGAGGAGAGTAACTCCCTTTGGCGTGGACTTTAGGCTTTGTAACTTTGCAGACCTTTTTACAAGCTCAAAAATACTATATAACACACTAAAGGAAAGGGAATAATAGGTCCTTTTTAAGTCCCCTCCACCCCCCGACTGATGACAGACATATGATCATACATTCTGACCTCTTTGAGCCGGTGCTCCTTCTCAGCCACAATGTGCTGAATCATCATGGCTACTGAGTAAACCCAGGAGATCACCATGCACAGAGGCATCATGTGCTCAATCACAAACAGAAAACTGAAAAAAACACATCAACACAGGGTATCAGGTAAAGACCAAATATACACACATTATTAGACCATACTGCATTTCAAATGCATGGGATCTCAACATGTACAAACGTGTAATACGTATGACATATATTTATCAGAAATGAAGAACACAATTTCTATAAGCATTTTGAAATACACAATGTTTCAAACTGCATATAATATTTTTATGACAACCATGTTTTTCCATCTCTGCCTGATGATTGCTTGTCATTGCCCAACATTACAACCTAAACAGAACCACAAATAAGAGAACATGATAAAGTGCGTTTCTTACTCGTCTCTGGTGTAACATGGGTAGGGGAACATCTGGACGTAGTTACCAGGCTCCACAACATCATGGCCCACAAACGTGTTGATGATGGCTCTCTCTATCATATCTGAGAGGGGAGAGAGAGAGAGAGAGAGATAAATAAAGTACAAAATGTGCTACTTTTGCATTACATTTACATTTTTTTTGTATAATTTCCTAAAAAGCCAGTCTTTGTTTTCTGCGTCTCTCTTCACAGTTCAGTTTCCTGAGTTGTGGATGTTTTTATTTGGTGTAATATTGTCCAGTATTGTGATGAGGCAGATCTTCCTGTAACTGCATGAGTTACATTTCAATTGTTCCTCCCCTTACATTAGCATCTAGTCAGTGAGGTATATTTGGTCGTTGGTTGGTATATATTGTTGTTTCCCTCTTTTTTGAATAACTTGTTAAGTATTTCTTTAAAGCTCCTCTAATACATATTAATACATTAATGGATCAAACATGCATCCATCCATTATCTGTAACCACCTATCCCGTTCGGGCTGGAGCCGATCCCAGCTGACATTGGGCGAAGGCGGGGTGCACCCTGGACAGGTCAACAATGAACCTAACGGGCATGTCTTTGGACTGTGGGAGGAAGCCGGAGAACCCGGAGGAAACCCACACTGACACAGGGAAAACATGTAGACTCCACACAGAAGGGCCTCAAGATGGATATGAACCTGTGAGCCTCTTGCTGTGAGGCGACATCAAACAACCGTGTGTAATTTGAAAGCTGTTGCTCATAATGACAAACTTACAGATAATTATTGCCAATTGTGCAGTTCCCCTCAGCTCTACAGAGCTTGTCAGCTTTTTCTAGATCATTGTATTGGTTTTCAGGTCCACAATCTCCACCAAACAGCCGACTAAGTTGGAGACTTGCTGGTGAACTGGAGCATTTAGCAGCTAAAGGAGAGCGAATACTGTACTTACATTCATGTGGTGGACACTGAAATTACTCCAAATGAATAATAATGCACAACAATAATAGGCAACTGTTTGCTATTTGATATTCATAGTGTGATAATACATCAGGTGTCGCATTTACAGCTATTTCTGCTGCCCTTAAGTGTCAAAAAAGCAATTTATGGAGCTTCAAATAGTTTTAAAATGGTATTTGAGCAATTTAGTATGGCACTTCCATTCACAGTCACAGTCTGTCTTTCTTTCCCTCCTCTCCAGCCACATTTCCTGTTCCCCAGTCCCCTTCATTGCAATTTTTTGTCCATCCAGCAGATGTCCTCTGACTTTCCTTCCTTCCCCATTACCCACCCATCTACACATCTCTTCCCACTTCCCTCATCTGCTCTCCAGTTGCCTGGCCTTCCTAGCCCACCCCCTCACCTGAATCTCATTCCCTCATCAGCCTCTCAGTTCATGTACCGGTACCAGTACCATTCATTCCGTGTCAGTTCATTCACATAATGATAGCTGAGTATTTATGCATAAACTCAGTGAAGAAGAAAGCATTTGCTGTGAAGGGACACAGAGGTAACGTCTTGGCGTGGAGCATGTGATGTAAACACTAACAAGAACTATCAGGATGTGGCGGTGGAAAAGTATGATATGAAACAATAGAAGATGTGACACAGTAGTCAAGTAATTATCAAAGTAATATTATAGTATTTACTGTAGCAACTGTCTCCATGTGTTATCATGACTACACATTCGTTACATCAGACCAGTGACACTAAACATGAGGAGGAAGGCTGGAACATAGAAACAAGCAACTAAAGCTGGTACACTGGAAACAAGGAATGATGACGAGCTGACACAAGGAGAGGGAAGCACAAAGACTAAGGCTGTATTCGATACCGCCTATGACATACTGACAAACACAGCATGGAGTATACAGTACATACTGCGTTCCTCAGTAGCAGCAGTATGAAACGGTCAAAGTGATGTATTTAGCAGTATGCTAGACCAGGCTTTAGTCTTTAAACCAGCTCTTAATGCACTGGACAAAAAAACGAACTTGTACCACTATTACTAAATTAATAAAAATAAATAAATTTGATTTTGTTGTTTATGTTTGTTTCCTTTATAAGATACTGCAGGTTTATACTATTTATTCTAACAGCTCATAGTGAAGTCAGACAACCAGGATCATCAACAAGGGGAGACGGGAAATATAAAACATTGCTCGACTAAATTTATTGCTTTTTCAGTTACGGCTACAAAACAGTGGACTGATATCCCTACACAAAAGGGTCATGTTGTCTCAGCAGGTATCTCTCTTTCCCTCGCCACTCTGCTGCTCTGTAGCCGGTCTGTGAGCGTGACTGGCCGGCTGGCGAGCGAACTACGCACACGGGCAATTGTGGAGCTTTTCAACTCAAAAGGCAGATAAACACAGGTTCCTGTTAATTTATAATGGATATTTATGTTGTGATATTTAAACAAACTATCTGTCAACAAGGATATAAAAGCTCCTCGTCTACGAGACCGGTCTCTAGAGAGCTCCAGCCAGCTCACAGCGGTATGTGAGCGTGACTACCCAGCTGGAGAGGTAGCGACCCCGACAGGCGCTGGCTACATAGCTGTCACAGCAGTTTGTGGAGCTTCTTAACTCCGAAAATGTTGAAGTGAATTTAGCGATGAAATAGATACGAAAAATGTAAAAAAAGAGCCGTTTTTGGCAGCTGTTGTGACCATAGCCTTTACTATTCCAGCGCTTTGCATTGTGGGATACAGTAGGCGAGGTAGACTGGTCCGATGCATACTGGGTACTTTTGGCATACTGTAGATTTTGCTTTTGTTCGCATACTATATGCTACATTTTGGTCAAATCAGTACGTACTACTAGAATACAGCCTAAATACGTAAGGGCTGATTAACAGATGAAACACAGATATGGCAAAAACAGGAAAACACACAAAGACAGGAAATAAATCCAAACATGACACATGGAAAAAGTAATTTTCTAAATAAAACAGGAAACAGACTAAACAAAAACCCAAGACCAGGACAGTTTACTCTGTATTATGCAGATATTCTGGATATTACTGCTTAATATGTAAAGGAATGTTTCTGAAAAGAGATTTTTTTCATTTTATGTCAAAGCCTTAATGCAAAATTCCATTTGCCTCCATTATTAAAGGGGTGGAGGCAGAAACCTCAATCAAAACATGGACATAGACCACATGAGGTGAGTGATAAAATGTGTTTTGATTTTGTAATTTGGGTGATAGAACCCAGTCAGGTAATCTCCCATGGCTACAATCATGTACACAATGCTTTGGCCGTTTCTGGGCCAACTCTTTAGACTGTGTCCTGTCAGTCTGGATGCATCATTGTGGATCAACTTTCTGTGTCAGATGAGCAGCTTCCCTGCTCTCTTCTTCCATAAATAAAAGATGACTGAGTGAGAAAGTGCTTCTGCTGCAGCTTGCACTTGCATCTTCACAGGTGCAGCCACATCATAGTGCACAGTGGTTAACACTTTACCAGAATAAATGATTTTCTTAGTAAAACAAACCTAACCAAGCATTTGACACCACAGTCTGGCTCCCCTGTAGACCTGTGTCTGGGTCTTTACCTATAGCAGACTGTAGCCATCTGCATACTGCACTAAAACAATGAGTCTACTTTAAAGGTCCCATATCATGCTCATTTTCAGGTTCATACTTGTATTTTATGTGTCTATTAGAACATGTTTACATGCTGTAATGTTAAAAAAAAAATTATTTTCATACTGTCTGTCTGAATATACCTGTATTCACCCTCTGTCAGAAACACTCCGTTTTAGTGCATTTCAACGGAATTGCGTTGCTAGGCAACAGTTTGGGTCCATGTTTACTTCCTGTCAGCTGATGTTATTTACATACACTGCAACAGGAAATAAACTGAGACACATTTAGAATGTTTATGTTTAAAACCGTGTGATGATCTAAATATTGTATATTTATGACATCACAAATGAACAAAAGTCCTAACAACTTGTTTCAAACACACAATTTCTGAATATGGGCTGTGTGTATTTCTTCGTATATTGAGCGTTTTGATAGGTTAACAGTATTTATATAGCACTTAAACCTGCTTTATAATATAAAAGACATGAAAATCTCACTTTGTACAATATGGGACCTTTAAGATTTTTTCAGATTCCAAACATGGTAGGATTGCAACAAATCAAATATAACCATGTCAATTATGTATCAAATCCATATTAAAGCCTGTATCGTGAATATAAATTATATTCAGCATTTGAGTCACTCACCTTGGATCCAAACAAAACCGTAGAGGAAGTAGAATTTCCCCCCGGTGTTGGGCCCGGGACGCCAGTAGGCTCGTCTGATTTCATTGGTCTTCTCTGTAAAGCTTGAGTTTTGTCTAATTTTGTACAGAACGTGGGGTGGCAGGGAGCCATCTTTGTTTGTCTGGACGATCACACCTGAAATAAAAAGAACATATATCAGGTCAGACGTGTCCTGGTGGCTCAAACAGTAGACCAACATCATACTGTAGGTTCAGTTACAGTTCTAGGTTCTTCACAAATCACTTTTTCTCAGTTCACCTTATGGCCTATTTGGCCCTGGGAGCCTCAATGTGACAAGTTACTGCCGTATAGACCCCAATGTTAACTGAGACCAGAGCTGTCTTGAGGAAAATAGACAGATCCAGTTTTCTAACCTTATGTAATTCTCACACATATTTTACACAGTGCGTTCAGCAGGGTCTCCTCCAGCAGGGGCTCCTATCTCTCACCGTATCAACATTTAAGCGATAGGAGTTACAGTCTTGAGAGGTGCACCTCAGATTAATATCTGTTAATTACAGTCGACTCTCTGAGCCAGGAGTCACTCAGCAGTTACCGGTTGGTGGGAACACTAAACTGACTGAGATGAGCTAATTAGTGCAGTTTGACACACACATACAGAACATAGACATTTGCACACTTATTCAAGCATTTTTCCAAGTCTTCTCCACCTAATCATATTTTCAGCAAGTTTAATAAAAAAATTAATTATAAAAAAAGTGAAATATGTCTGCTTCAGCACTGTGCTTCACATGGTTTGCATTAGAGCACAAAGAGCTAGCACTTTCTACAAGCATTTGTTTTACTATCAACTGAGGTAGCATGATCACACCCTGACAAAGAGGGATGACTCACTGGCAAACACAGACACATTGTCCTGGTAGGCCTGGTTTAGAGTATAGTTGACGATGCTGTCCTCGTCAGGAAAGCCCTTGAAGACATCCACGCTCACCTGGAAGCACGGGGCAAAGACATAAATAATTTTCCACAGCATAAATGGATTCATCAGAAACTATTGTTAGAGCTGAGCACAAAGATTAAACCATCACACTGGATTACTGCAGCATGTGTTTGTGTTTATTTGACCTTTCCTGTCTCCAAACTGGGAGCAAGTCAATAGTCTTGGAGAGTCAGAACTAAAAGTTTCAACAATTGATACATTACTTTTAGCTATTTTGCTTACTCTGCTCTGTTGCTCTCTTACTAGTGTTCATGAACTCTCAGCAGCAGCAGCAGCAGCTGGTGTTCAGGTGTAACAGCTGACTGAGGCATGTGACCCATATTCTGTGCAGTTGGCCTGTTTTGTTGGGAGCCAATGTTCTACATTATACCAACCTTAGACATGAAGCGCGTCCAGCCGCAGGCGGCGTTGTCGATGGTGTCCAGCTGCTCCAGCAGGGTGGAGATGTTAGGAAGGCTGTAGTTTCCCTCCATCAGACCCTGCATCAGCTCACTGTCTGTGCCGTTCAACAACTCAGGGTGCTGCTGAAGCTCTGAGGACAGCTGGAGGGAGAGGAGGAGAAGGAGGATGAATGGAGACTAACTTGTGCACCATTACATGTTTTCTGACTCAAGTACAAGTTCTATGAATAGATGAACTTTATGGGAAAATATCAATGCACAGATGCTTCTTTTTACATCCTGATAGCACTATAGCATTAATAATGTCCAAAGACGACTTGTAAGTGAGTCTACCTGCTGTAGCCACACCAGGTGGTTGTGAAGCCGGCCCTCCTCCACAAAAGTCCTGAGCTGGGCAGAGATGTTGAGCCACACCTTGGTGTAGTGTGTCACGTTACCGATGAATGCAAACGTCTCATTTGCCTAAGTACAGAAAGTTAACAAATGTTTTCTTTGTATGAATTCAGCCATTTGTTCATATGGTTTCCACTCCTTTCTTCATCCACCTCCTCCCTCCATCTCTCACCCTCCCACACTCACCGCTATCTTCACCATCTTCAGCCCACTTGTTCAGATGAGAGATCTTGAGAGCCGATGCCAATAGTCGGTCTGTGCTCACCCACAGATAATCAGTGGACGTTTGTACTATTGTTGAGGCTAAGAGAGGCCAGCAGCAACATGCTACAGAGCCACAGTAATCAGCTGGACAGTGTATGATTAATGTCTTTTGTGTGGAATACAAATGATGAAACCGTTAACACAGTTTGCTCGATTCTATCACATAATTCATGCTGGGAGTCTCTGGTTTCAGATGCAGCAGTGTAAATGAAACTGCACATGCAGCATTATCAAGAGTAAACTATTAATATCAATGAAAAAACAAACGGTAACGCTTTATATTAAGGTCCTTGTAATTAATAGGTAATAGGGCCCTTATAAGTCCTTTAAAGATGCGTATCAACATTATTATGTGTTAATAAGACTATAGAAGTGTTAATAATAGCATTATAAAAAAACATTTATTGTTAGATTATCATTTATCATTTAGTCATTTATAAGCATTTGTTAACAGTTTATGGACTGCTTAAGAACGTTAATAAAAGCCTTACGAGTTTCTTATAATTGTTTATAGTAGCATTACAAACATTTATTGAGTTTAGCTAACTTACCTATCATATCATTGTTAAACCTTGACTAACCCTTTTTGTTACACACTTTATTGCATTTATAGCAGTTAACTATGCACATATTAACAGTTAACTATGCTTTTTGTAAGTACCGGATCAAAGGCAAGACCAAAGCCTTATTAAGGTTAATAAATCCTTTATTATGTACTTATTAACAGTTAACTATGCTTTTTGCAGGTACCGGATCTAAAGCGTGAAGCGCCTGACTTTAAATGAATGCGTATGTTGCTCTGTGTTTGCTGGATGTGTGAGTATGTCTCATAATGACAACTTTATATGGTGAGAACATTCCAGTGTTGTATTTAAGGCCGGTTTCCCTGCCAACCAAGTGGGGGAAAAAAACTAATGCAGCTTGAACCATAGTTTTTGGAATTCTTCAGCATGGAACACAGCTTTATCAGTGAGAATGTGAACAGCTCTGCTCATACACCTACACCAAAGACAGTGCTGTCTACTTGCCTTCTGAATCACTTTATCCACCTGGGATCCAATGGGGGAGTAGAGGATCTTGGGATTTGTAGTCATCAAGTGAACAAGCAGGCCCAGATTCCTCTGTTCTTTGCTGGTGAATCCCAGAGAACTCATATTCCCCTGCTTCAAAGCCTCTGGCTCAATGATCCTGCAACAAGAGCCACAGGATAAGGCCACTAACTTTACTGCCAAGTAACAGTGCTAGGAAATTAAATTAGCATTTTTTATCTTATCTGTCACAGGTTTTTAGATAACGAAAATTAAACAAAATAATTCTTCCCCACAAATCAGGCCACAAGTTTACCAGGCTCATATGTCATTGTTCCCAGTATACGGTCTTTACACCATGCACAGCTGCAATGATTGCATTAAAGCTTCAGTAGGCAGAAAGGCTTTGGCATCATTTGGCAAAAATTCCATAATAACCTTTCAGCATATTGTAATTCAAGTGCTCGGAGAGAAAACTAGACTTCTGCTCCTCCTCATGGCTCTGTTTTCAGGCTTTAGAAAATCTAGCCCGTGACGGGAGACTTTGACCAATCACAGGTCATTTAGAGAGAGAGTGTCTCTATTGGCTGTGCTCTGGCTGGTGGGCGGTGCTCAAATCTCCAAACATTTGAGGATAGAAATAGGCATTAACGTAACAGAATATTGATTCATATTTGATCAGCGCTGCCTAGTTTGACCGTTTGGTCGGAGTTTACGAGTGATTGACAGCTTCTCAGAGACGGCAGCTGGACGGCAGACTCCAGATCAGCTGTGATTGGTTGTTTTCCTCCAGTCTGTGAAATCTTGCAGATGCCATTAGGAGCACCGGAGGAGACCGAGGAACATGATTTTTTTCAGATTACCTGTCTCATGCATTACTGTCAGGACATAGTGACCGTTTTATAAAAATATATTTTTTTATATTTGCTCCATTTCTACCCACTGCAGCTTTAAGTGATCTCAATTCATGTTCAATCTAATATAAAATGCAGATATGATACAAACACAAAAGAAAGTGAGAACTAAGCTTTGTTAAAGAGGATAATTCCATTTTATTACAACTTGGTCTTATTTATAGTTTTATTAATCATTTCAATCAGTTGTAATCAGCAAGGTAATTGCTAAAATGGGGCAACAATGTTGGCCTTTTAGATGTCATTTTAGTGATACGTGGGAGTCAGCAGTTAATACTGGTCGATAGTGTTATTCTTTTAGATAGAAATTATGGTTCACAACAACTAAAATATGACCAAAGTTGAAATAAAAAGGAATCATCCTTTAAATTGTAAAGATACTTCTCTGTGCTTTCTTCACACAGACATAGCCATTGTTTTGTCATGTTTGGATTCCATCACCTCTAACGCCTCACCCACCTGTTGTGCCCACACAGAATTGGCTGCAGTCCGGCCCACAGTTGTACAAATGCTGAAAACTGAGAGTGAGGGTTCTCTACTTCCTCCTTCTCTTTCCCTCCTCCTGCTGCTCCTCCACCTCCTCCCTCTGCTCCTTCCACCCCCTCCTCCCTAGGGATGTCAGTCGTGTTGGGGCCCCAGGTGGTGGCGTTAAGGGGCCAGGTCATGTTTGTGGGGGGGGCTGGAGTTCGACCAGCACAGGCTCCTTTGGGCAGCAGGCGAGCCAGGCCAGAGAGCAGGTCCACGTCCTTGAGAAGCCTCTCTACATCAGCCAGGTCCTTCAATAATGTCCCGAGGTTGGACTGAGAGAGCGGAACCAAATTGTCGGGCTGTTCCAGGTGAAGCTGGTGGGATGAGGGTGGAGGAAGAGAGGAATAAAAGGTGAAGGGAGAGAGCTAGTGAACACATAAAATGTGATCCAAACATGCTGTTGTTAGTTAGATGATAAATTCATTCTTAATTGTCTTTGTGCTTTGACGATGCTAGAACTGCTCCAGCATTTCAATGTATTTATGTATAATGAATTTTAATTTAATTTAAAGTACTTCGTTTTCTTGAAAAAAAGTATTAAAGTTTGTTACTAGTTTACATCTCTTGAAAGTCACAAAAGATGAGTTGTTTTTATATCTTGTGTGAACAAGATAAATATGTTATGGACACAAGTTATTTTTAATTTTATTTAAATTCCTATACTTCTCTACAATGCATCTGAGCCACATCAGGTTCATACTACCACCTCAAGATGGACAAAACTTTGTATTTTCACCTTGGAATGCCATACAATGAAAATGTTGCTGTTCAGGCATTAAAAAAAAACATGAAACTGTCCTCATGCTGGACTTCACTTCAGTGGACATCACCCACTGGTTTGTGGACTACGGTTTTGAAGCCTCCAGTTCAGCATTTTGTCCATTGCCATCGTGGTTTTTGGCCGTCGCCATCTTGTTTTTTTGCAACCAGAAGTGACACGAAAGGGTGGAGCTAAGTACAACCGAACGCTGAGTAAGACATTTTTAGGCGACCAAAATGTTTCAATTAAAGGTTATATTAAAGGTAGGGTCGACGATGTTGGAAAGCTAGCATCATTTGAAAGTAGCATCGCCTCAGGAGCTCCGTCTAAACACTCCCCCCCTCCCCTCGGGGCTCCTTCCTATGCATCGACCCCCCCACACATGCACGAGCACCGCCGCATCGTAACTGCTTCACAGACACAGAGCGGAGAGAGGACCTCAACTCAACGGAGAGTAGTAACGTAACCTGTTAGCAGCCGTTAGCAGCACAGTCCTGACTGGTTAAATACCGGAGCTATTAACATTAAAGGAGGTTCCATTCAGTTATTATTATGAGGCGTTCAAGCTCTGCTCAGTGAAATTACTATTGGGTGAAGGTAAACGTATCACATCAACGTATTACAACGTCATCATGATGCGTTCAAATGTAATCTGGTAAAATTACGTTTTTGGTGAGAAACTTGAATAAATCCAGTTAATTGAGGAGATGTTTTCACATCAATATAAAATAGATATTAGAGAGGGAACTTCATAACAACGTACCAAGATTTTTTTAATCAAAGTAAATATTTAAATATTCATAATCATTTGAATAGTGTGTTTTTATGCAAATAACCACTATAGATGACAATAACAAAGTACAGTACAGTACTGTGAAGGCTACACTACCCTCCCTCCACGGTGTAATTCAAACACTGTAATTTACCATGTATATAATGTTTTTTTATGTAAAATATATCGAACATTGAATGACTTCAGATCTAAAATGTTATTCCTTCATTTAGCGCAAAGATTTCAAAAGTGGCAGACAAAAAAAATACTTGCCTGCCACAGTGGCAGGAAGTGAAAAAAAGTTCATATCAGACCCTGTCTACGCTCCTTGCAAGTCACAGTTTTTGAACCAGCCTGTTACTTGCTTGTGTTCTGCTATCTGTGTTTTGACTTGCTGCAAACTGCCTTCCTGCCCTAGTCTTCACGACCAATGATCACTGCTAGCCTGTTCATTCAACGAGGATTCAGTAAAGTGCTCTATATTCTATCTGCTACGCTTATGTTTGGGCCCTCTACCCTGTTGCTTCATATCCTGAGCTGTTACAATCTGGTATCAGCATTTGAGAATAAAACTAATTATACAATATTATTACAATACATTTTCAACATTAAAATATATTTTGATAAGGATCCCTTAAATTTGGTTATTGACAGTGGGACATTTTATCGAAAAATAAATAAATAAATATATAATAT
This sequence comes from Sebastes fasciatus, assembly GCF_043250625.1. NCBI lineage: Eukaryota > Metazoa > Chordata > Actinopteri > Perciformes > Sebastidae > Sebastes > Sebastes fasciatus. The sequence continues at coordinate 2,923,765 of NC_133800.1, forward strand.
AGTTTAAAATGTGCTCTCAGTGTTCTCCAGTGGATAATGGAGACACTGTTTCTAAATGACCCCAAACATCCAGCATCTTTGACCATTTTTGGTTACTTATTGGACTCCATACAGTATACTGTACGTTGATACCTATATATCTGTAATATCAGCTGATCATATTGGCCCAGCTCATCAGTCAGGGAGAAAGCTGGTCAATAGACAGTACTTCTGAAAAGCATCAAATTATATGTGGACTGGTATTAAAAGATTTTGCATTTGTATAAATTAGTGTATTAAGGCTTTTCACATACTGTATATGTATTTGGCTGAATGCCTGTAAAGCAAGCAGTGGCCCCACAGTTATTAGAGACTATTTTATTTTATAGAAGCATTAGAAGTGAAAGGTGGCTGTCCCAAACTCATGCACCTTATATTCTACATACAAGATGTGCACATCATTGTATCTTGCTCCCAAAAAATTAAAATATCATATTTCTGGAATTTTGTGCTCCACAGTACACAAAGATTTGTCATGTAAAATAAAATAAAAAAATAGGAATGGGGGGAAAAAACATCCCAAACTACTGTACGGATTATTTTGTTGAATGACAATATATTGTTCTATAGCATCTACAGCAAATGTTTCTGCTGTACCTTCTCAATGACACTCTGTGTGTTGATCTGCTCTCTCAGCTCAAGGCTCATCAGCCTGAAGCGCTCTGACCTTTGAGCCCCCTCTCCGCTGCATACTGCGCTGCGATAGGCCTGCAGCACTGGCCGCTGCTTCTCAGGCACCAACAGGATCTTACTGAGCTCACTGGCCCCGCCCTCCTCACAGGTGAGCATCTCCATTATGGCTCCAGTTAGGAGGACCCCCTGTGGAAGACACAAACAGTGAGCATCTAAAGGTCCTGCTTGTTATTAATGTCCCTTATGATAACATCAAATAGTAAACACATTCAGGAAGTTGAGCAGAGCTCAGATTAGTTCATATTTTTAGTCAGAATAATAACTTACATAATCATACTGTTTGCTGTCTTTGTCATGAACATTTGATCTTTTTGTGGAGCAACAGATATAATGCCTTTCCTGTTCTCACACTGGACTGGTTTGATTTGTTAACTTACTTGGTAAATGGCGTGTATACCTCTGTAATCAAGAGTATGATCAAAATAAACTCCGACAACTTGACCGACCATGTTGGAGGCAAAAATTGAAGGCAGAATGAAAAGCCTACAGTCATAGGCTGTATTAGAAACCGCCTACTACATACTACTGACGAACGCAGTATGTAGTACAGTACATACTGTATACTCCTCAGTAGTATGCAGTATGAAACGGTTAAAGTGATGTATTTAGCAGTATGCTAGACCAGGCTTTAGCCTTTAAACCAGCTCTTAAAGCACTGCACAAAAAACTCCAAAAAACTCGTACCACTATTACTATATGATCAAAAAATACAACTTAGATCTTTTTGTTTATGTTCTGTTTGTTTCCTTTATAAGTTACTGCAGGTTTAAACTATTTATTCTAACAGCTCATAGTGAAGTCAGACGAACAGGATCATCAACGAGGGGAGACGGTAAAATATTATAAAATAAAAAAATAAAACATTGCTTGACAAAATTTACTCAAACTGCTTCTTCAGTTACAGCAACAAAACAATGGACTGATCTCCCTCCAGAAATTAGAGACAATTCTCCTCTTCCCTCTCCTCTCCTCTTCCCTCTCCTCTTCTCTCTCCTCTTCCCTCTCCTCTTCTCTCTCCTCTTCCCTCTCCTCTCCTCTTCCCTCTCCTCTTCTCTCTCCTCTTCTCTCTCCTCTTCCCTCTCCTCTTCTCTCCTCTTCCCTCTCCTCTTCCCTCTCCTCTCCTCTTCCCTCTCCTCTTCTCTCTCCTCTTCTCTCTCCTCTTCCCTCTCCTCTCCTCTTCCCTCTCCTCTCCTCTTCCCTCTCCTCTTCTCTCTCCTCTTCTCTCTCCTCTTCCCTCTCCTCTTCTCTCTCCTCTTCCCTCTCCTATTCCCTCTCCTCTCCTCTTCCCTCTCCTCTTCTCTCTCCTCTTCTCTCTCCTCTCCTCTTCCCTCTCCTCTTCCCTCTCCTCTCCTCTTCCCCTCTTCCCTCGCCACTGCTCTGTAGCTGGTTTGTGAGCGTCAGTACCCGGCCGGCGAGGTAGCGACCCCGGCAGGCGCTATAGCCTTCAGGGCAGTTTGTGGAGCTTCTAAACTCTGAAAATGTTGAGCAAATGTTCGATTCACCATTGATTATTGTAAAGCTGTCAATATTCAAAATCTACACAGTAGATTTTTCGCCTGAAAAATTTTCAGAAGTGAATTTAGTGATGAAATAGCTACGAAAAATGAAAAAAATGAGAGCCGTTTTTGGCTGCTGTTGTTGTTGTAACCGTAGCCTGTACCGTCCCAGCGCTTTGCATTGTGGGATACAGCAGGCGAGGTACACTGGTCCGATGCAGACTGGAGATTTTTTCCAGATCAGTAGATTTTGCTTTTGTTTGCATACTGCATGCTACATGCTACATTTTGGCCAAATCAGTACGTACTACTAGTATAGTATGAGGTTGAACTACTAGTATAGTATGAGGTTGAACTACTAGTATAGTATGAGGTTGTACTACTAGTATAGTATGAGGTTGTACTACTAGTATAGTATGAGGTTGTACTACTAGTATAGTATGAGGTAGTACTACTAGTATAGTATGAGGTTGTACTACTAGTATAGTATGAGGTTGTACTACTAGTATAGTATGAGGTTGTACTACTAGTATAGTATGAGATTTCAAATACAGCCATCGAGAGGACCTGGACGGCTATCGCCCTGATGACAGATAAGATTCTTTGGGCAAGGGGCTATATTTGTGGGGTTCTGGTGTAGCCAGAGGACATCCGGGCCAAGACTTACTTTTCCGTGCACTGCTCATCGTTTACAGTCCGATTAGCAACCTGAGGTGCGACACTGGAGTTGGAGTTGAGAGACAAAGTGTACAACCGGATTGTTTCACAAGTAGCCGGTTTACAAGATCTTTTTAAATCAATAAAAAGCAAAATCATCATCAGACGATAGCCGCTGGATTCCCAGATTGCTTTTGCTTCCCACACCGACAGTTTAACCCGCATTCAACCAAAGCCTGCTCGAACATGATTGGTCAATACTACTCGGAGGAGAAACAGAGAACCCTTCTGATACCAAAATACAGGGATTACTGAAAAAGTGACAGAAATAGTTGTGTGATGAATTCAAAGAGCGCTTTGAGAGAGAAGTTCAAATATACAGTTTGACAAAATCTTGTCAATATTTGAAGCACTTTGGTATCTGATAAACAAACTCCTTACTGCTTATGACAGCATGTCACCTGTATGGACAGTCACATGATCCATAGGAAAAGTCAGAACTGCTTCACGTATTTTTCAATAAATAGTTGCAGATATGTAAAATAACCTAAATATGTTGTAAATGTAGAATGAAGGATTTAGTTTGTGCTTTATTAGGAAACATCTGAAGGATTTTTATCTCTTCTTAGACTATTTAGACTCTCATTATGGTTGAAGAAACATTAGTATTAGCTTGTCAAAAATTCATTATAACTGCACAGATTTATTTTTCCGAACAGGACTTTTCATTCAATTTCTCCTGATATGAAACAGAAAGATAAGCATATGAGTTTTATTTAAAGTTGTGTTAATACATTTAGCCAGTTGCACATTAGTCTGCAACACATAATACGCATTTTATTTGATATTTCCTATCAACGTTAATATCATCAAGGGGACAAGTTGACCCACTGCTAAAAATCTGCCATTCTACCAAAAAAGAAATAAAAAAAGAATCTCTGAGTCTAGCCCTGAGTAAAAAACAACAACATCATTTGAATCTATATCTATGTGGACATGCGGGGCTGTCAAGGTCCAAACCTCTGCTCCCTTAGTCCTGATGCTTGTAAGGTTGCATAACGCAGGTTAAGATTCAAATCTTACAATGTAAATGTAAACCATGGCTGGAAGTGGCCTGAATAAGCAGACATACCTCCACCTCTTTCAGGTCCTGTTGGTCATTTCTCTGGTTTCCGGTGACTTCAGTGAGGCCTAATGCCTGGGATATCAGTTGGAGTAGAGCCTGCCTGTGGGCTGCTTTTCTAGGGTCACGTAAGGCTTTCTGTATCAGACCTCCATCCAGACTGTGTACATCTCTCAGCAGCTTCTCCTAGGGAAGGGGGGAGTAAGGAGAAATTATTAATTACGATAAAATACCATGTAATACAGCTGTAATGATGGCAAAAGGATTGAACTTACCTCTAGATGAAGAACTTTGCCTCCAGGTTTTTGTCTGGTGTCTTTTGCCCCCTGAATCCAACTTTGGGCCCCTCCTCCATCTCTGAGAGATGTACCAAATATAAGATTGTACACCTACAGGACACACACACACACACACACACACACACACACAACATATGGACATGAGTAGGACAACAAGAACGCTGGCCAGAATGCTAGCTTTCATGGGTGGCAGATGCTGCAAAAATTCTGTCTCGCTGGCATCAACGGCATCATCAGAATAAAACTGCATTTCCTGTGCGATCACACGTCAGGATGTAGAGCGAAAGTGAAACATGAAGAAAAACATCAATAACATTTTTGTGTAATTTTAGAGAGTTTTATGCAGGTGTGCCTTCACTAAATCAAATTAGCAACATATTTTAGAACACAGGAGCTTGAAGTTAGTCAGTAGCTGAGTGTGAAACATTGTATCATTCTTGGCTTCAAGATTGCAGCGTTCCACTGGTTTGGCACAAGGATAATGATGATGATGGGAAGTGCTTGTTTGTCAGTGCAGAACTGCACTTTATGCCACAAGCCTGCACCGTCGATACTAATATCGGAGTGGAAATAAAGATAAGATCAAGATTATCAAGGTATATGTATGTACTAGGGCTGTCAAAGTTAACGCGATATTAACGTGTTAACATAAATTTATTTTAATGCCACTAATTTCTTTAACGCATTAACGCAATTGATCTTTCGGAGGTTGTAGCGGGCTCAGTTTTAAAGCCAGAGTGAAGATACTGGTATCATATGAAACTAAAAAAAATAAGGAATCCGAGGCTAAAATAATGCTCCAAACTTGGGCTAAATTTTGGAGAGGAAGAACTGGCATGGCCATTTTCAAAGGGGTCCCTTGACCTCTGACCTCCAGATATGTGAATGAAAATGGGTTCTATGGGTACCCACGAGTCTCCCCTTTACAGACATGCCCACTTTATGATAATCACATGCAGTTTGGAGCAAGTTATAGTCAATGCTAAATGCTAAATGCAGTACCTGTGAGGGTTTCTGGACAATAATTGTCAATGATTTGTGTTGTTAATTGATTTCCAATAATAAATATATACATACATTTGCATAAAGCAGCATATTTGCCCACTCCCGTGTTGATAAGAGTATTAAATATTTGATAAATCTCCCTTTAAGGTGCATTTTGAACAGGTAAAGAATATGTGATTAATTTGCGATTAATCACAATTAATCATGGAGAATCATGAGAATAATTATTTTTTTTATTCTTTACAGCATTTCCTGTTAATTCTTCCTCACTGATTTCCATTGTAAAATTAAGAGAAGAGAAAGAATTTTCATATATTCAGTGTTTCCGGGTGTAGTGACCTCTTACCCTTTACCGCTTCATTACTGGTTGCTTGTAATACTGGTGATTACTTACATGTAGGCATTCTAAGTTACTTCAGTGTGAGCTGAATGCCGTCAGTGAATGTGTAAATCTATTCAAACTCATCCTCATTCAGCTCTGACTGAGAACTGAAATTGAACAGTAGAGAACATTTCAAACATGTTGACAGCCTCCTGCTGACAGATATTTGTTCTGTAATTCACATTTCCTGTTTCCATCACTCTTGAGTCTGTAGTGGATGTAGCTGTCTGTCTCTCCCTGGGACAGATGTATGTAGGAGATCCTATCAGACGGCAGCCTGCTATTACCGCTGCAGTGTTTACTTTAAAGGGGATCCTTGGGGTTGATTTACTAAACCTATTGCAATCACAATCATGACTGCAGAAATAAGTTTTGAAGCATGGTTTCAGTTTAGTAATTTAACAACACTGATGATTTTAATTAGCCCAGCTGCAGCTCAGCTGCTAATTAACCCTTCACCCCTTCATCCACTGATAGGGACATCACTTCTTCATTGGTTTTAGCCAATTAAAGTTTTGAAATTTGACGCTGACAGAACAAGGCATGACAGACGACATAGAGAAACATTATCATCTTTTAAATATCAATGTATTTAAATACAGACTGTGGGTGCTCCTCACAAACTGACTGAAATCTCACAGGGACTAATGGAGTGGGGGTGTCTTGCTTGGTCAGGAATGAAAGAGGGGGAACTGAGGATGACACCCATATACATTTGATGTACGATCTAAAAGTATTTATTCAGCGATCGGCGGAAAAATGTCGTCTGTACGGAAAATGGTTAGTGTACAAACTATAGTTAGTGTACGTTAGTTGGGCTATAGAGAGCAGCGGAGAAGAGACATCGGGTCCTTAAAAGGACTGACAGCAGAGCCAGGAGAACATCAGGTATCATATTGTTTAATGACAGCCAGTTACTTTGACTATTTTCTGTACAGTTTCAAATGTAAGGCAGTTCATGGCACGGAGTGCAGGGCAGCTTCAGACTACAGATAGTTGAAGTACGGTTATCTGTGTGTAGAAAACCTTGTTACTGTGGAAGTATTGATCTGCCTCAGAGCTTTTCAGATTGTTCATCTCTTCACCGTCTGCAGCAACGGAGTCAATAATGTGGTTAAATATGCTAGTGTAGGTTATCTGAGGCCACTTCTTCAGGTCGTCCTCCATCCCTCCATAGTAGAAGGCAGAGCTATGATCACATTATCCTGTTAGAGCTGTAATAGGTGGTGTTAAAGGGAAGGTATATTTGGATCTGTAAAAATACGACTATGTGTGGATAAAGGGAGGGTTTTACCAGAACCTAGAACAGTGAACTGTGTGCTTCAGAATAGTCAGCGAGAGATCGTGGGTTGGACTCAAGTGGGTTCAGTGTTCTTTGTCTTTATTACCATCACAAGTGAAGAAACCCTACAGGTGTGTTAGTAAAGTAACGGTGTATCACCTCTCTGAGGCTGACTGGAGTGTTGAGCAGCAGGCTGCTTGTGGAGTTGGACAGGGAAAGGTTCTTGATCAGGAACTGCTGGAAAACTGACTGGTTCTTCAACACACTGGCCAGCGTGAAGCCTGCATTCAAGCACACACACACACACACACACACACACACGCACACACACACGCACACAAACACACACACAAACACACACACACAAACATGATGATTTCAAATTCATCTTTCTGTTAGTAAATACATACTTTATTCACTAAAACAATGGCTTTTATCAGCTTCCCAACAACCTTTAACAGTGGTCTGTCTATACATCAAGATATCCACTGAAATACAGTACACACAACAAGTGACCTTGACGAGTGCAATTTTATGATTAAAGCTGCAGTAGGCAGTATATTTTTGGCATCATTAGGCAAAAATTCCATAATAACCTTTCGGCATATTGTAATTCAAGTGTTCTGAGAGAAAACTAGACTTCTGCTCCTCCTCATGGCTCTGTTTTCAGGCTTTAGAAAATCTAGATGGGAGACTTTGACCAATCACAGGTCATTTCAGAGAGAGCATTCCTATTGGCTGTTTATTCAACAGAGGCAGCTGTCAATCACTCGTGAAATCCAATCAAATGGTCAAACTGATTTCTCGTGTAAAATGTTTTCAGAAACATCTTGTAGTGTACTGTTTAACTGTAAAATGAGAAAGTGTGCTCCGGCTGGTGGGCGGTGCTTGGTATTTCCTCAACTGATCTCAACATGGCTGCCGGTCACAAACGTTCTCATTTGGTCGTGTCTAGATGGGGAGCCACCAAACTGCGAAATCTGATCTGAGATCTGCAAAAACTTGCAAAACCTCTTGCGAGACTTGCTGCCCTATGACCTATCCTAACCTTCACTATTCTAGGTCAATGCCTAACCTTAACAATCTTGCGAGTGTTGCCTCAGTTTGATGGCTCCTTTCTAGACACTACCTTCTCAATTTACAGCTAAACAGTACACTAAAATGCATTTTATGCAAGAAATAGACATTATAGTAACAGAATATTGATTCATATTTGATCAGCGCTGCCTAGTTTGACCGTTTGGTCGGAGTTTGTCAGTGATTGACAGCTGCTCAGAGACGGCAAGGCTCCAGGTCGGCTCCGATTGGTCGTTTTCCCCGGTCTGTGAAATCGTACAGATGCCGTTAGGAGCACTGGAGGACACCGAGGCACATGATTTTTTTTTCATATCACCTGTCTCATGCACTACTGTCACGATATAGTGACAATTTTATAAAAATATTTGCTTAAATCATATTTGCTCCATTTCTACCCACTGCAGCTTTAAATATGGCTCATTTAAATCATTATGTCCTAAAAGTTGTAAAATTAACTAACAGCTGAATCCAGAGTTATTTTCCTCGGCATAATGAACGTGCATCAGTCCCACCGGACTGCACCGCCCTGCACATTCATATGACATATCGGGTTCAGTCAGCTTCCTGCTAGCTGTATGCCGCTGTAATAATGGATATATAATTGTAATTCATCAATTTTATTTTCTTCTAATACACCCATGGGCTGTATGCCTCAGCCTGTACCGTGGTGGATGGATTAACGTCTCTGTTCCCAAACAACCGGCTATCAGCCAGTAGCTAGTAGTGCTAGTAGCACAAAATAAACAGAATTTAACGTAGTATTGGCATATCATTTACATTGATTATATCCTATTTACTAATACATTTATGGTCTATGGTCTATTGGACATCTATTTTGGAAGTCCTTGACATGAAAAAGTTTGAGACTGATCTCAAAATGTTTCTAACTTCCATTTTTGTCCATCAGAAATTTTATATTGATGTTAATAACATAAAAGAAGGAAAAGTATCTCAGGATGGGTGATATCTCCTGAAATCAATGTCATAATTAATTGTCACATTTACCTCGGTAATGATTATTAAACAATATCTTAAATACAGCTGTGCACAAGATTCTGACTGAGGCCAAAATGCGCCCAAACAAATGACAAGGCATCTTTTACTGTACCAGCTCTCCACTAACTCTCATCTATATGAAGAAATGAATTTACTGAACATACCAACATGACTGAAATTAGTCATAATGTCAGTCACTAAATGTGATATGCTCCAAGTCCCAATATGGGTTATTATAGGAATATGATACATGTCTTAAACTGATAAAGTAGTATTTCCTTTGCCACTCGTTTCAACAGAGCTCTTGTCTAACTGAGTATCACGACTTTGTACATCAGCAGGAGGAAATATATCATTCTGGACAAAAAGGAAAAAGAAATTGCAAACCATTACAAAACTTTCAAATTGAATGTCCAGGACTGGGAGCTACTGGCTTAGACCAGTGATGTCCAACTGTGTATCACTGAAAATTAAAAAGTGTCCGATTTTTATTTTTATTTTTTGCCTAGCTATATACAGAAAGCCATTTCACTTTTGTGCCCATGACGACATCATCAAGTGACAGAAACCTGGAAGAGGTAGTCATCACACCAACACATTAGTGAAAGTATGGCTTTATGTCAGACCTTGACTGGAGTTGTAGTCCGGTGCAGAGGTGGAGCTGAGACTCTCCAGGTGCTGCTGCAGGGTCTCAAGCTCTTGACCCAAACCAGGCCGGTCAGACGTGAAGAGACGGTTCTGTTCGACCACTTCACTGATCCGTTGCAGCAGCTGGGTCACACTAACAGAGGGAGATTTAGACATTAGAACTGTTCCAAAACTGCACTGAAGAAGAAATATAGCACCATTGTTAGTTCTTTTCTTTAAGAGACAGTACATTTACAAATAACTTTGCATAAGGAAGCAAAGTATCGAGAAAGTGTTTTTTTATTGCGCATGTTTAATTTTAGGTGATATGAGAATGAAGAAGAAATGGCACCGAGACCCACTGCACCAGAGAGAGAGATGGTTGATGGGAAAAACGGTTCATGCAGAGTCGCACCGAGGGAAAGTGTCAGCTGACCATATCCCAAGGTGCCCGAGGACGCCAAAGACAGCAACTGATGGAGGGAAACGACTCAAGCCAAGTTCGCACCGCAAGATCCAACAGATCCAAAATGCCGAGGTCCAGACAGAACCTGTGGTCACTCCATACAGCGCAACCTCCCACCTACTCATCAGAAGGTGATATGAATACATTCTCAGATGTGAAAGAGTTTGATGATTAGGTTACTAAACAAATTTAGAGTGTATTAATAAATAAGGTTAGTTTAAGAAATTGATAGTTGATATTAGAAGCAAGAATAAATGGTCTGTATGGTCTGTATGGTCATGGACTACTCCACAGCTGCTGCAACCGGGAGGAGGTGCCAATAATGTGACACAGCAAGTAATATCTGCTATCCACCACGAAGACATTGTGGGCCAAGTTCAACAGGGAAGAGGAGGCTCGGGGCTCCTCCCTAGAACAATGGAAGTTGGTTATGGGAAACAAGAGAACTTGCCACCCAGAATAACCAAACCAGCTCAGCCAATATCATTAGTCCAGGAAGGGGAGACTGAGGAAGATCCCTTCAAGATTCAGGGTCGGTCCTACTGGAGACGTCATGGGGCCAGTCAGCCAAACGTTGATGAGAGCATACGTGCTGATCACATCGGTGCTCCGGTGCTCGAGCACCCACTGAGAAAGTTGAGCACCCATTGGGAAGGCTGATCAAAAAAATTAATGAATACATAAATAAATAGTAAATAAATAAATAAATAAATAAAAATGCATCTTAAAAAATGTGTATCTATTTATACTACTATTACTGTATTACGAATCGCCATCCAATTAAATTTATTACAGCTCTGAGTGACCTAGTGTTATGTTATGGCCTTTGTGTATGTAAATAGCCTACTGCCCGCTCAAGACTGTGTGCTGGTATGATGGAGCCCAGTGTTTCCCATTCATTACAGAGACCCGCCACCGTTTCAGAATGAACCGGAAATATTTGATCCCCTCGTGGGACCTCTCCACGGCACCGGGGCGGCTGTGGCTTAGAGGTAGAACAGGTTGCCCACCAATCTCGTTGCAAACTTGAGGCCAAGAAAAAATTGAATCTGGCTCAACTTTTCTGCATGATGATCTCAGTGTTCTCACAGAAGTAATGGACCAAACAAAGAACCAAATCACTCAAGACAAACAACTGCTCTAAAAAAACAAAGTTAGGAGACTGATAAGTGACAAAATCTACTCACGTGGAGTTCTTGTACTGCAGGAAACCAAATTCATCCCTCTGTCCATCTGGGCACAGCGACTGCATGATGGGAATGATGCCAGCCGAGGTGAGCGGGGATGCGCTGTAAAAGGCTGGTCATGAGGGAGGAATAACGGGGTAGGAGGGACAAGAAGAGAAAAGACAAAACCACAGACAAAGAAAGAGGATGTATGTGCAGGAGGGTGGTAAGGGAATACAGATGTGGAAAAAGAGGAAAATGAGGACCAAACAGGACAATGAGGATGAAAAAGCAAAGGGAAAGATTCTGTGTTAGAGTTGGAAAGGAAGAAAGATGTCAGATGAGCCACCTGAAGGCAGCGCAGCAGCTAATGGCCAGAGAGGCTCCCACATGTCAATGCTGAACACACAGGCCTTTCATCATTTTGATGCACAAACATGGCCCGTGATATTTTTGTTCATCTGGCTGGACAAGCTCTCAACCAGGAAAAATAAATAAATAAAGAAACTTCAGCTCTTGCTAATAGCCCGATGTTTCCATGGGTACGGTGCTGCTGAAGCTCATCTGTGAGCGTGGACCGTGCACATTGGACCACAAACACAGTTCTTATTGTCCTCCAGTTCACTCTCTTTCTCATATCATCCACCTTTCTGACAAATGGAAGAAGGGGATAGAAATCCTGCCTGGTGCACAAATATATCTTCATCTGTAACAGAAGCTTTATAAAGAGCTCATTAATGATTGAGATTATTCTATAACACAGTTGTAATTATATAAGGTATGTCTTTATCTTATGTAATGTTTATTATATTCATTTGTTATATTCATTTATTATATATCCACTCCATCTTGGGCGCCGTTGTGGCTTTTTATGTAAATGTCCTAACATGTCTGAATAAAGCTTATGTAAAGGACCAGTGTGTAACAATTAACGGGGATCTATTGGTAGAAATGGAATATAATATTAATAAGTATGTCTTTTAGTGTATAATCACCTGAAAATCGTCGTGTTTTTTTTACCTCAGTATGAGCCGATTATATCTACATACAGTAGGAAGCAGGTACTCGCCACAGAGTCTGCCATGTTGCTCCGCCATGTTTCTACAGTAGAACAGTTAACTTTTCCTGCTTGGGCCGGAGTCGATAACGTTACTCGGTCCCGTCGCCGCCGCTCTCTCTCTCTCTTGCTTCACCACTCACTTCCCACGTACACACACACTCTACGCACTGGCTCTGCTCCAAATGACCGACGCTACTCTCATAACAACTAGCTCTAGAGAGGGACATTCGCGTTTTCGCGTCGGCCACCGTAGCTCTCCAACACGCTTGGCACACGGGAGAGGCTTCAGTTGTTTTCAATCTCCTCACCTCACCGCCAGATACCTCCAGATACTACACATCGGACCTTTAAATGAACATTAACATAAAAGTGTTACATATTCCATGAAAAGGAGCTTTAGAGTTTCCTGCTCCCTCTGACTTGAAAATACTTCAGGCAGGCACAAAACTTCAGTAATTTAGACCGCTGTTGTTGCATCAATTTGACATGATCCTGTTCTATGTGCTGCTGCTCTTAGCCAGGACACTCCTGTAAAACAGATTTCCCCTCAATGGAGTAATATATATGTAAATCTCCGACCTTTACCCCTACAGAACAGAGACATTTAACAAACACATTTGTCAGAGTACATTAACCATTTCTACTATGGTTAGTGTGCAATTATCTTTTCTTTTTAAATTGACTCATGTTCTGCTACAATAGAGAATCCCACAATAAGATGAACACCTTAAACTGTGTCTAGGAGAATATGCAGAACAGAAGGACAAGGGTCACAAGGGTGAGAAGATAAACCCAGTGTGTAGTTTTAGAGACTGATTCCTTCTTGGGAGAAATTAAACTCTCCCATCTGCATAATTGTAATGATGTGCAGTAAATCTTTGTTTATGCCTTTATAGACTTTGTAAGTTTGTTGTTAAAATGTGCACCAGATATTTCTGGATCCTTATTATGTCCTCTATATCACCTACCACAGTTATTAAAGTTCAGCAATTAACGAAAGCAAAAGAACGACTCATGAATTTGATCCTAGAATAGAAACTAAAGCTGCACTTGCACGCCTGCTGTTAAACCCCAGGAGGACTGAAGAGGGCATTCAAGTTTGAGACCCCGTCATCTTTAGTCAAATCCAAACCCAGATTTAGTTTATCTGGGTTTAGGCTTTCTACCCATGATTTCAAAAGTGATACAGAGGTGTTTAACTAGCAATTAAAGGGTCTAGCAATCAATTATCAAGTGATAATTCAATGATATATAACCTCACAGTGCGTTTGAATAATGGAAGTGGGTCTGTGAGGTACTTGGAAATGTTGACATGAAGTAGGTAAATTCATTCAGTTCATTGACATCTGTCCTCTCTGGCCAGCAAGCTGTGAATATCACCAAGTCAAGGTGTTAAACACAGGTCAGAATCCATCATTGAGTTAAACATGAATTGTAGAGAGACAACGTTAAGAACACAAGCCGCTGTATGGAAAAGGAATTACGTGGGATGAACAGCAGTTCATTAAATTAAGCCAGTTGTTTTCACAGACTCAATCAAATACACAAGTTGTCCGACCGACTCTGTGCCCACAAATCATCCAAACACACAAAAACTACACAACAAGACACACAGGTAGGGACAACAGAGTTAAAGTCACAATAAGCATTAAGATGTCTCATATAATTCAGCACTATTAGGGACACTGCAGAAAAACAGAATGTAGTGAGGGCCTGTTAGAAGCTTTTGTAAAAATGTTAAAAGAAATAATTAGACTAGATGTGTCAGGGCTGAGAGGAACACACTCAAAGGGGGAGGTATATATATACTGGAAAAACAAAGTTCGGAAACTTGTGTTTGGTGGATTATTTCTCTGTTATTACAATGCTAATTGGCATTGTATTTTACATCGTTGGAAAGCCTGTTTATTTACCTTCACAATGATGTCCAACTTGTAAGGATCATGCATTTGTGGGATGAGCAGCACAGCTGATTATGTGGGGAGCGCCCAAGAAAAATGTTCCAAAATGCTCTGCCAATGGTAAACAGTGTATTCCCATAAGGCTATCAGGAAGCCTGCAATGACTGCCCTTCACCGTCAGGCCCGTTTGCGCTGGTGTCGACAACACAGACAATGGAACCTGAACATGTGGGGGAATGTCATGTTCAGTGATGAGTCCAGGTTCTGTCTGCCAAAGTTGGACGGCAGGTCAAAGTATGGAGACGACGTGGAGAACGCTATGCTGATTGTTGCACCGATGGAGTAAGAGCTTTTGGTGGGGGCTGTGTCATGATGTTGGGGGGGGGGGGATCTCCCTCACTGGCAAAACAAGGCTTGTCATCATTGAAGGCCATCTCAATGCAGTGAGATATCGGGATGAGATTCTGCAGCCAGTGGCGATCCCATATCTCCACAATCTGGGACCTAACTTCATCCTCCAAGATGACAACGCTCGCCCCCACAGAGCTTTATCACAGACTACCTCCACAATGTGGGAGTAGAGAGAATGGAACGGCCTGCCAAGAGTCCAGACCTCAACCCAATTCAACACTTGTAGGATCAGCTTGGGCGTGCTGTACGTGTTAGAGTGACCAACACAACCGCGCTGGCCGACCTGCAACGAATCCTGGTTGAGGAATGGAACGCCATCCCACAGCAACGTGTGACCAGGTTGGTGACCAGCATGAGGAGGAGGTGCCAGGCTGTTGTGGCTACGTATGGATCTTCCACCACTACTGAGGCTCCTGACGGTGTATTAAATGAATAAAGTGTAAAATAGCCAATATGTCTTGTTTGTTCCTTGTTACTGATAGAGAGTTCAATCATCCAATCCACCAAACAACTCAAAACAAGAGTCAATACCAACAGGAGAATACACTGTTTACCATTGGCAGAGCATTTTGGCAAATTTTTCTTGGGCGCTACCCACATAATCAGCTGTGCTGCTCATCCCACAAATGCATGATCCTTACAAGTTGGACATCATTGTGAAGGTAAATAAACAGGCTTTCTAACCATGTAAAATACAATGCCAACTAGCATTGTAACAACAGAGAAATAATCCAACGAACACAAGTTTCCGAACTTTTTTCCACCAGTTTATATATATTAATTTTCACCTATGTACACACACAGATACAGTTGAAACCCAGAACAATTTAGTCATTCAGTGGCTCATAAAACTTGAAGAATTCTTTGAAAATGTGGATTAATGGTAGAGGCAGGGAATATTTTTTGCAATCTAAAAGGTGAAAAAAACACTTGGTATACGGACACTTGAATGTCAAATGTAAAGAGAAAGTGTCAAGCGTGGTCAATACGGCCAGTAAAATTAAAGGGAAACCACAGATCCAACTAAGCAGCAGGCATGCACTGAATACCAAAAGGAAAGCTCTTGACATAACAAGTGACCCGTCCCGTCCATCGTACCGACAATTTGAACTACTTCCCTCAGGAAGGTGATTTAGACTGCCACAAAAAGTTAGACAAGTCACCAAAAATGTCTATAAGAAATCATTTGTCCCAAGCGCAGTTAAATAATTAATTACATAGTTAATCCCCCTCACCTCCACCCTGCACTAAACTTGCACATTTGTCTCATGTTTGCGGAATTTGCACATTGTACATCTGTAATAGGCCAACAGAACTGTATTTGATAAGATATGATTGAACTCAGAGCTCCTTCAGTGTTTTTATTGTTTCCTACTATTGTCTGATTTGTAACTTGTGTTGATTGTGGTGAAGCCAAAGACAGTTTTCCACATTGTGGACAAAAAGTTTACAAAATTTCTAAAAACCAAACAAAAGTATGAATTACTCTGACAGAGAAAGGTCTCTTTCATTGAAGTCAAAACAAACTACGTGAAATCAAAGATGACCAGAAGCTACGCACTGCTGCTTAGCTGCGTACGGATACGGATACCGATACCCGATACTGGTATCGGTATCGGTGCATCTCTCCGATACTGTCCGATACTGTGCTCATGTACTTGTACTCGCAAAACGGCTCCAATACAACGGCACCGGTACCACTTTACGGCAGCGTACTTTCATTGCGCCACGGGGTTTTGCTTGCCCTCCTTGGTCCGTGTTTCAAGACGGGTCGGGTGGTTTGCAGGCATCGCCGCAGACCCCTGACGCCTTTTACGTGGGCCAGGCCTGCCCTGGGGGCACGACGCGGTTGGGGCGCACTAAGGGACAGTCGGCCCCGTTGACACTTTGGCCACGGCTCCGGGAAGCACCCTCGCCTCGAGCCTTTCCAAGCCGACCTAGAGCCGGTCTCGACGCACCGCCTCGTATGCGGGACTCCCCAGCCTGTCCTGTGTCGCTCACACCCACCAGCTGGTTGTTAACGAGGGTCTTTTGGCACAGAGAAGTACTCGTATTGGTACTCGGTATCGGCGAGTACTCAAATGTAAGTACTTGTACTTGTACTCGGTCTGAAAAAAAGTGGTATCAGTGCATCCCTAGTCCGGGGTAAGGAAGAAATCCTACGCCATCTTTGATTTTCAGACTGCACCAAAGAAGAACGACAGCATCAGTCATTTTAGCAAATGCCCCGAAACAAGGGGCATCGTAGTAATTATGATGGGAGCAAAGGAGCTCGGCTTTAAGGGCAGAGACCTAACATAACTAAAGATGTTTTTTCATGAGCCGCTGAGTGACTGACATGTTCGGGTCCTGGGAGATGGCCTTCCATGACACATGGTAATCAGGGTTAGGTGAACATATAGTATATACTGTATATACAAACACACAACAACAGGATTAACACACCCTGGTTAAGTTAACCAAGAGATCAAAATGTCTTCATTAATGTATCATGTCAGCCAGGATCAGGTGTGAGGATAGAATTAGCTTAAGTGACGATGAAGTAAACTTACACACTGGTCCATCCAACACGTTGAGAACATGCATCACGCACAAAGAAAGAAAGAAACAGCCAAAAAGAGAGAAACAAAGAAAGAACAGCAGACACGAGAAAAAGGTGAAGTAAAACAAAAAAGACAAAAAGCATCAAAATAAATTGCGTGCTACAATGGCTACAGGCAACAGCAAGTACACTTAGAACAAAGTTCATGACAACAATCAAGGACAGTGCAACACAATATTGAAAACTAAAAGACACAACAGCTACAGCACATGGTGAGAGGCAAATCACATATTTGTAGCAGCAGCAGCTTAGCAAAAACGTGTTTGCCTGTTTAAAATGCATGACCATACTGAACAGAACTACATCATATCTTTATGAGTGCATGCAGATTTAGACAAACTTGAGTCAGCATTAGTGTTCACTTTCTATATTTAAAACAACATAGTGCAAGTTAATGTGAAAGGGAATGACCGAGGACATCGTATTATCCAATCAATGGAATAGATTTAAGAGTAAAACCTTCCACACTGTAATCATTAAAATAGATTAAAGAGCATAACTAATGAAACTGCAATCAAAAAGTGTTTTATTGCAAGTCAAATAAAATTGTTATTAAAAATGTATCAATGAAAATCCACAAGTTTTGTTTGCAAATCCAAAAGCTTTGTTTGGTGTTGAGCTGAATCTCATGGGTGGAACCTATAGCTGAAAGATGCAAGACATGCTTCTACTGGCCAGTCTCGACTCGGCTGACAGTTTGGCAACAACCACTGTTAGCAACTAGATCGTTGAACACAAACAGTCCTGTTAATAGTAGCTACATACACAACGTCATGCAGGCAAATAGGCAGCCTGGGCATGTAGTACCTATCACAAGCTAGTATATTATATAGTATAGCAATCTACATGCACCAGTTCAAGCCAGTGGACTACCTCCGGATCTGAAAAGTGAAGCCAATGCGGAAGTGCCTTAAACTTGCATTCTTTCTAACAGCCAGCAGGAGGCGACTCCTCTGGTTGCAAAAAGAAGTCTGATTGTATAGAAGTCTATGACTTCTATGAGATGCTTTAGGCGGGGCTACCTTGTGATTGACAAGTCGCTACTACGACTTTAACCCTTTCACAGTGTGTTTCCAATTCATGAAAGTTAATTAGAACCTTTTTGGTCGCCTAAAAATGTCTTATTCAGCGTTCGGTCTTAATTAGCTCCACCCTCTCATGTCACTTCTGGTTGCAAAAAAACAACATGGCGACGGCCAAATACCAAGATGGCGACAGCCAAAATGACGAACTCAAGACTTCAAAAGTCCACAAACCGATGGGTGATGTCTCAGTGGCTACGTCCACTTCTTCTATACAGTCTATGGTTGAAACATAACATTCTTGCAATTACTAAGACAGAAGTTATGTGTAATTAATTCATTAAAAGCATACATTTTCTGTATTCTCTATTCCCGCTCTGTCCTCTCCATGGACTTCTGAACTCCCTCTCTGGTTTACTAACAGTGGATGTTGCCAAGCAGTCAGCTGCACATATGCAACATGGATTCACTCATTTCCTCAACTTTCTTGTGATCACTGTTGGAGTTACTCAGAGGATATTGGTACCAATCCTCTTTTTAAAATGAACCACATGTGTTTCTAGAGCATCAATCTGCTGCCACTTTGAGGATTTTATCAACAAATTACTTTCAACAAATGCACAGCAATAATGGCATACTGCTTAAATGTAAATAAACTATTTTAATTTAAAACCCTCCAACCCGTAGATGTGTTTAAATCGAGTGCTCCAGGGATGATGTATTTTGTTGGCCAACCAGGAAGTTAGCATCACCATGAACATCAACGGGATTTCTCCATCGGGTTTTGGATTATTGCAGAAATAAGCTCTGTGGCAAACACAAGTTTATGATACTTCCATGTTTTGTTCAGCAAGATAATCTCTACAAATGAACACACCGCCTTTAATGATTTTTTGAAGTGTAAATACAATCACCAGGAGTAAAAAGCTAACGTTAGGCTATAAACAAACTACACCACGGAGTATACACAACGAGGCTGTAAAGACGGACGAGTCGGCGGAGTCTTGTAGTCTCATTCAGCCACTTGTTAGCAACTACTTTTTTCAAAGAAAAATAAAGGCTTCAAAATTCACGAGTGGGGTATTTATTGATGTATTTTATGTCGTAGAACAAAACGTTAAAATCTCTTCAGCTTGTGTTAACCACAGACCTGATTTCAGGCTTCTAACTAAGAACCCATTCAAAAAACCCGTTGACTTCCAGACGAGGGAACAGGAAGTGTGAAAATGCTAACTCATTTCCAGGTTTTAGGACTCATTCCTGTAGCACTCTATTGGCATTAAAGAAACAATTTCAAGTTTCAAGTTTTTATTTGTCACATAATCAACATCTATGTCTACATTGTGCAGCGAAATGCGGTGTTGCCCCTCCAGCACTGTGATTGACATAATAAATATCAAAAATACAATATATACAAAGAAACAAAGATCTAACAAAAGAGGGGGCAGCAGTACTAAATTTAGTACCAAAAGTAAAAGTACCCATTTGGAAAAATGGTCCCTGTCAATGTTTTACTATTATCATTGTTTTTGTATCAATATTACTGCTGCATTAATATGTATCTTCCTTTTACTGCTCTAGATGTTTAAATGTTGCGTTGATTTGAACTATTTTATATACTGTTGGGTATTTAATCTAGAGCAATACATCATATTCTATAAAATCATCATACTTTTGTAGCGTCGCTGTCCGCTAACCACGCGTCTCTAAAAAGTCAACTTTTCATGAGCTCAGACAAACAGCCTCTGTTTTCATCTCTGTGATGATGCATTTACCAGCTGATCCAAGAGGCTTTTTAAATACTTTATCTAGCTTAAGAGGTAGGAGAATTTTCTCAACTCATAACAGAACACTTCCCCCTTGAGTTAATCACAAAAATTCAAAATACACACATCTGGAGATACATGGTTTTCACCGGACAAGAAGGAAGGGTATGGCAAATTGTAATCTGAAAAGTAGTATAAAGTAGCATAAAATGGAAATACTCAAGTAAAGTACAAGTACCTCAAATTAGTACTTCAGGACAGTACTTGAGTAAACGTACTTAGTTACATTCTACCACTGACCTGTCAACAAGTCCCATGAAAAGACCAAAACTAACAAATTTGTCTGGACTTCCCTACTCTGTCCGAGGGGATATTTACAAGGCCTGTCAAGTTTAAAGCCGGACTGCATGTCTGGAAATTAATGGAGCGTAAAAGAAAGCATTTCCTACTGCTGAAACTAGAATATCAGTTGAAGAAAAGACATTTTTGGCACTGCCTGCAAGCATGTATTTATCTCGCAAGCAGATGACTATATGTGGGAGATATCTGTTATTGCCTGATGTTGTTAGCTCAACAAAATATTCAGAGATTGAAAGAGAAAATATCACGGCTCTGAAAATACATATCAAGTGTCAAAACATGCAATTTGTGGTGCCTTTCTTCCATTATACTGGTGAACATCTCTGTGTGGTCCTTTAGTCAATGAGGACAAGCACAATTTGTCTGTTTAGACTACACCTAAAAAGGATCACAAATCCTTAATAAATATCCAATTGTAACTCATCAAAAAGGTCATTTATTGGGGACTCCTTTTATCCTTTAAGAGTACAGTAGATTGTATTGATAGAACCCATCTCCCCCTGCTGTCTTCGTTCATGTTCTACTATGTCTGCCTACCTTCCTTGACAGGAATCGCTGGCTTCTTCTGCCTCAGACCCAGGAGGATGAAGAAGAGGACCAGCGGGATGAAGATCTCAAAGGCCAGCACCCACTGCAAGGGAAAAAGACAAAATTGACAAGATTATTTTGCGCTGCATTTCCGATGAAACCTGCAGGCCAAAGCCGAGTGTAGTCTCAGCGCAGAGATCCTGCTGCAAGGTTGACCTCAGTCACTGTTCTTTACCATGAAACTCTTTGTCACTTCCCATCTTCCAGCTCATGGATCACACTGTGGACTAGATTGAGTTTGCCTACTGTCACAAATTGAGTCATTAAGGAGGGTGAAGGATGTCCAGTCTGCTCAGGGCTGCCACTGCCAAAAGCGTTCCATAGGGTTTGCTTTATTAAACAGGATGTGTAGTGCACATCTTGCACTGCTGTAAATGTGAGCCATTGCCTCCTTAGTGTTCAGCATGTTTACTGACAACCTTCTGTCCTAATACATTTACGACATTTTATATATGATCGATACCACGGAATACCAGGTGAATTCAAACAGAAATGGCTTCCTCATACTGCAGATGTATTGGCCAAACTGGGAATTACATAACACTTAAAGAATCTACATCTTTACATCAGGAATCAAAACCTTTTAGATCTTAACACATATGATGAAAGAGTTTCAAAATAACACTTTGCGCAGTGTAGACGCTGTTGGACCAGTACTGTACAAAAGACACATGGACCTTGAGCAGCTCGGCTGCTGCTCATAGAGATTCGTTGCCATGGGTCCAGTCCTTTGAATCCGCCCACTCCACTGAGTCGACTGGAAACGGAGTGCAACGAGTTCATAATTCTGTCTGACATCAGGCAGAGATTCGTCGTTTCGCCCATTTTTTCTCAGCCAAAATAGACAGTTAAAATGATCTGTTGAGGGCTGGCAGTAGCAGCGCCGCAGCCTTAACGCTGTCTGTGTGGAAACCGGTATACCGCCCAACCCTACTTTAACTGTCATCATTCAGTGTCCTGAGGTTGGGCTGCTCAATTAATCAAATATTAAATGCGATCAGGATTTTGGCTTCCCACAATTAAATGAACATGATCGACTGTGATATTGACGTTAAAATACATGATCCGCTCTCTGCTGCATAAATCAAGCGCTTCCTAAACCAACAGCTAGAGATGCACCGTCAATCAGCAGCCGATCGAAGCCGAACGGTTTTCAACGGTCTCATATTCATATATCCAAGTTTTTTGCCGGTCAGACACATGTGCAACAGCCACATGATGGTTTTGCACACAGCGGCACTGTCAGTAATGTCACACACACACACAGCATGTCGTCGGTGTGGAAGTTCTTCAGGTTGAGTGAAGAAAACATAAAGCTACAATTTGTTCCAAAATAAGCCACGGAGGCATAACCTTAAAAACATTTGGAACAGAGATCAACTCGTAATAAAAGCACCGCCTACTGACCAATCAGAGCTCGGTGCGCAGATCGTGTGCTAATATTACACACATATGAAGAAGTTTAAGTCATAATCCAGACTAAAAACAACACAGTTTAAACTGACAGATGCAGGAAGGACAGCTGGCAAAAGATCTGCCATGTGTGAATGTGTAAATCAATAGGCTTACAATATCACTGCACAAGAATTCTGATTATAATTACATATGTGTGTTCTGTTAAATTAATGTGTTGCTAAGATGTATTCTTATAGCGTGCATGACAATATTTTAGCCTAATTCTTTCAGCTGCATCCCCGGCACGGTGAAACAGACTTGGGAGCAGATCAAAAATAATTTATCAAATGTATATCAAACGTCAATGTCGTGCATTTACAATCCCACAGACTGTACGCATTGCCTCGGTTGCTTTGCTAACGGTTGGCCTACTTTATGTATGCTGTGGGTGATTATAAGACAAGAAAGTAAGCCTGCTCACTGCTTCGAATTATGCTCTTATATTTATTTTCTATTTGTTCCCAAGTTTGCTCTAAAAGCAACATATTCATTTAACAGAAATCACAAAGTAATCCTAGTCAGATCTACCCACGCTCTAGACGGGGTAGTGATATTATACGTCTGTTAATTTACTTATTCACACAGTCGGCGATTTTTTCTTTTGCCAGCTGTCCTTCCTCCATTAGGCAGAATCAACTCTGTTACTATTAGTCTGGATTCTGAATGTTAATTTTGAAGAATGTTCTTAACCGATAACCGACCCTCGTACAGACGTCTATTTGTCGGTGAATAAATGCTACGAGGCTACATCTCCTCCGCTCAAGCGAGTCACGTCTGAGGGCAGAAATCCACAATCTCCTCCTTTCTAAGTGGTCTTTTTCTGAAGGGATACGGTAAAAGCACATCCCAGGTTTGTCTCCCCGTCGGTTAGTGCATCCAATTGCACAACAACTGTCCGGCATTTTCAATAGATGGCGAAAATCAAAAGGTCTGCGACGAAATTCAGTCACCTTGTTAGCTGGCGGGCAGCGGGAGACGGCGTTGTATTGCCCTCCAGGGGGGCGTTCCCATAGGGCCCTGACGTCACGCGAAAACTATGACAGGAGCCAACTTCCTGTATCTGCAACGCCGGCTGCGCCTCTTAAGGTGGGCTCTTAAGGTGGGCTCTTAAGGTGGACCAGCTTTTCCCGTAAAGTGACAAGTTTTTCTCGGCTTTTTAATTAATTATTAACATTTCTTTTAACCGTTTTAACCGATAGCGTTAATCGGTTAAAATGCTTAATGTCAGTTAACGGTTAATTATTAACATCCCTAGTCTGGATTATGTGTTTCACTTCTTCCTATTTGTCTAATATTATAGTTTGCACTTTCTTTGGAAAATATGACAACATAGTGCTATCTTGTTGCATTGTCCACACAGAACCATGGGAACCATGATGTCTTTGTGAGCCTGTCTTGGACACACACACACACACACACACACACACACACACACACACACACACACACACACACAGTTGGTGTCTCTGTGTTTGTGTCTGTGAAGGTCATGACAGACAAACAGGCCTTTTAGACAGACAAGAGACCATTGACACACACACACACACAAAAACAAAACTCCCATCTCACATTATCAAACACATTCAAATGATGGGACTCTTACACGTGACTACACACACATACACACAAGAGACCAAGACCTTCTCTTGTTAAAACTGTATTGATTTTCATGTCTTGGAAGAACAAAAGCAAACATCTGATTTGAATAATGAACCCCTAACCCCCATAACCCACTTCCAAATTTCACCATCACGGCTGCCCGGGACTCATCTACCGCTTCAGCTTTGTTCTTTTGATGTTGTTTTTTAACGCTGCACTTTTTTAATATTCTTATCTTATCAACTTATCAACAACGGATACATGTGTAATGTGAAACAGGTCGTAGTGACGAACCCACAGAAAATATCACCAACTCTGTAGCTTTGTAGCATCTTTTGGCTCACTCTTTTGGTTTTTGGGACCAAAGATTCTGCTTTCATTGATCCTGTTTCCAGCAGCAGCAGAAGGCAGCTGTTTGCAATTAACAAGACATTTTAATTCTACTCATTGTACTTCAACCTACAGTTTGGTCAAACTTTTCTTTGGGTGAGAAAATGAAGGCAAATGGTAAAATGATCACCCAAACTGTTGTAACGATCCATCACAGGTTCTAGACACACTTCCGGCTTCAACATTGACCTACTGTACTTACCATCATTTGCACATCATTTTCCTATTCAAAGGAGGTGTGCTCATTTTCAGACACTACATGCTGGATAAACTAGTGGTTTGAATGCAACCAGTCTGATGGTCTGACTGCTTGTGTTTCTTGACCCATATGACTTATTTTTTAGCAATGTCACTGTGTTCCCAAACAACAAAACATCGGACTTTAGCACGGGAGAACACTTCTCGCGTCCTGTTTCCTACCGACAGTCCATGTTGGTTTCTTTTACGGAGTATCTATTTGAACCCGGATCACAATAGTCACACATCAGTCGGCAGCTAATTGGCTATTTACACCCGCTCAAGTTGAATATGTTACTTAACTTCTGACAGAATGATTTAGTAGTAGTAGTAGTAGTAGTAGTAGTAGTAGTAGTAGTAGTAGTAGTAGTAGTAGTAGCAGTAGTAGTGGTAGTAGTGGTAGTAGCAGTAGTGGTAGTAGTAGTAGTAGTAGTAGTAGTAGTAGTATAAATCCAGTTTTAACCTCTGCAATGCTTGGATCGAATGTTGTCTTTGTATTCTGATGTGTCAACTTTGGTATCAAAGATGGAGTCAAAAATATGAGTTATAACTTTCAAGAACAACTAGAGTTTATTACATTACATTATTGCATTCTTTTTTGTAGTTTTTATTTCTATCAGTAATAATATAACCATACTCATTGTACCCTAAAAAGAAGTAAGACTTGTCGAAAAAACACAAGCAGCCAGATAATCAGACGGACTGAATACAAACCAGCAGCTTAGTAAAGCTTATGTGGAAGAGAAAATGAATTGTGTGTTGTAAACATCCATCCCAGTTTACAGTCCTACTTCCTGCTTCGACTTTGACCTGCTGTTCTTGCAGGGCACACAGGATTATTGGCAACATGTTGGTCATGCACACTTTCCCAATTTATGTCCCAATAAAGTGGTTAAGATAAACTCCTGGTTTGTTTCCAACCTGCCTGATAGTCAGACTACTTGTGTTTCTTGATCCCTCAGACTCGGTGGTGATGTCACCTCATTCCCAGGTCTCAGAAATGACTTTGGTGATTCAAATGTTGTTATAATCGACAGCGATGGACAAAACTATAACAAACATGGTCCCTTTGAGATGAACAATCTCGATTACAAATGAGACCTAACGTACAAATAATACATCCACACAAAGAAACACATCACTACTGGTGTTTTTCTAAAAGAGAACATGCCACAAAGATTTGCTCATGCATGTTTCACACTGTGCCTACACACACGTTATGAGTCATCAGAGCAGTGGAATACAGCAAAAAGAAGGACATCTGCAAAGAGGGATTTCATTTGGTGCCTTAGTCTTGTCAGTACACCATAGATATGTGTATCGCACTTTACTGGAACACAACAGGTAGATCATTTCCATATTGACATCATATAGCAAAGTAATGTGGAAATAAGAACAATGAACTTGTTCGATAATAAGTTAGACTAGGGCCGTCAACGTTGATGCAATAACACGTTTTAACGCTACTAATTTCTTTAACGCATTAACGTGATCAAATTTTCGGAGGTTGCAGCGGGCTCAGTTTTAAACCTAGGGTGAAGATATTGGCATCATACGAAACTAGAAAGCATAAGGAATACTACCTTGTAGTGAAGGAGGTTAAATAATGCTCCAAACTTGTGCTAAATATTGATGAGGAATAACTTAATGAAAATGGGTTCTCTGGGTACCAACGAGTCTCCCCTTTACAGAAATGCCCACTTTATGATAATCACATGCAGTTTGGGGCAAATCATAGTCAAGTCAGCACACTGACACACTGACAGCTGTACATTTGCAGAAAGCAATCATATTTGTCCACTCCCATGTTGATAAAAGTACTGAATACTTGACAAATCTCACTTTAAGGTACATTTTGAGCAGATAAAAAATACGCGATTCATTTGCGATTAAATATTAAATATTTGAATTGATTGCCCCCCAAATTTAGACCTTTTAGTGGACAGTTCAAGTTCAAGTTCATAGTCACCATAAATGCTTGTAATCCTGGCTTAAAGCCCATTTTCTGCACACAGATTTTTTGTCTCAGTCTTCTGCTCTACTTAAAATTCAGGAAAATTTTTACTTTGGCATTTGAGACCAACACTGACCACTGACATCTGTACAAATAGTCTATACGGGAGCTAAATTATCCATACTGCAATGATACATGCCTAGAGTTGAGATTCAAAAGCATTTATCCCTTATCAAATGTAATCAGGTATAAACATTTGCAAGTAAATTAAGTT
Organism: Sebastes fasciatus; assembly: GCF_043250625.1. NCBI lineage: Eukaryota > Metazoa > Chordata > Actinopteri > Perciformes > Sebastidae > Sebastes > Sebastes fasciatus. The sequence continues at coordinate 2,950,692 of NC_133800.1, forward strand.
ATAAATATAACTAAAACTGAGATCTGTAATCACCTTTTATTAGCTGAAAACACATTACGTTTTTAGTTGTACTGAAGTCTAATAATGAGCATATCCTGTAGCTACTGTACAACCGGAGAATAAATTAAGCAGCAGGATATATAAAATGTTGATTAAATGTATGGGATGCATTGAAATAACAGCTATTGTTTATAGGGCTGTATATTGACTTTAGAAGGTATATCGATATATTTTCAAACAAGGTATTTACTTGCTGACAATCTTGACCAGGACTCCCTGGCAGATGAGATATTGAATCTCAAAGGGACCTTTCTAGTTAAATACAGGATAAATAAAACATCAAATAAAAAAGGTAAGGATAGGAGATACTGTACATGTAGATAGGATAAGACACTACCGTTTATATCCATATAGTTTGATGTTGCATTCCATGACCCATTTCTTCCATAAAGCCGTGACGGCGCATGCATCTCTCCTCTCTTACACACTCTCCGTGCAAAAGTGGAAGCACTTCAAATCTAATTAAAAAAACAGTGCCATAAACTGCAGTACGAAGAGTGTGTTAAACTCTGTGCTGTTACTGCGACTCCGGCCGCGAAGCCTTGGCAGCACTGAAAAGTCTTCTGCCCCGAAACAAAGCATGTTGCAAGAGTCATTTACCCGTGGTGTGCCTTATAAAAAGAAAAGTGCCAAGTGGCGCGATATAATTACCATACCATACCACTAAAGATATGGTCCCTGTTGCAACAGTGGAACAAGAAGGCTCTGAAAAGCTGAAAAAACTATCTACCCAAGATACCAGTTGCAACTAATTTGCAACAGAAGCACTGCCAGAAATGTACACTGAGGTCATATCAGCTCGCAAAAGTGACTCATTTCGCATTGACAACCTATGAGAGAGAGTCTATGAGAGGCGCGAGTCAATCACTCACCAACTCCGACCAAACGGTCAAACTAGGCAGCGCTGATCAAATATGAATCAGTATTCTGTTACTGTAATGCCTATTTCTCTCCTCAGATGTTTTCAGAATCATCTTGTAGTGTACTGTTTAGCTGTAAAATCAGAAAGCTTATGACCCGGCAGCCATGTTGAGATCAGTTGAGGAAATACCGAGCACCGCCCACCAGCCGGAGCACAGCCAATAGGAACTTTCTCTCTCTGAAATGAGCTGTGATTGGCCAAAGTCTTCTGTCACTATCTAGCGATTTCCTAAAGCCTGAAAACAGAGCCATGAGGAGGAGCAGAAGTCTAGTTTTCTCTCAGAACACTTGAATTACAATATGCTGAAAGGTTATTATGGATTTTTGCCCAATCATGCCAAAATATTCTGCCTACTGAAGCTTTAAGGCTAAAGGGGGAAGCATTAGTGCTACAGTACAGCTTCTGCCGCTACTGAAATTGACATTATGTCCATAAACTTGCAGTGCAGACATATCATTGAAGATACCAGGGAAATGTTCAAGTTCAGCAGCATTAGATAATGCACAAATCTATACAGCTGTTTTCACACTTTTGACTTGTGACTCAAAGGTGTAGTTGTTTAATCAAACATCCCTATTACATCACACATCCCACAGGTGATCTGCCTCTTTAAATAAAAGATAAAAAGGTTTTTAAAGATTTTCTCTCACATATCTCAGATGTGCAGTGCACTTCCTCTTGTTGAATCAGATGTGCAATATAAATGTACAATTGTACATATACAACTGCTGAATACTGGTTATAAATGATTCCGCCATAACAACACTGTATAACTGTGACATACCTGGCTTGTTGCATACATATCTTACCTCTAGTATTCTATTTATTATTCCTATTTATTTATTTTGTTTCTGTTTTTGAGTGATATATGTAATTACTAGAAGCTACTGTAAACCAAAGTCAAATTCCTTGTATGCATAAGCACACTTGGCCTATAAAATGGATTCTTATTCTGACAGGACATGGCATAGATGACAACTGCATCACCCGGGCTATTTCTCTGCGTAAGAGAAATGTCAGCAGCTTTTCGTACAGCTGGAAAAAAATAAGAGCGCTGATGGCTGAAGTCCAGATTGAGCTGGGTCTGCCGGCTCACCAGCTCATCACAGAGTCCGCCACACACTGGGGATCAAGGCAGCAAATGATCAAGAGGTTCCTGGAGCAGAAGGGAGCACTCACAAAATTCCTGTCCGCTGACAAAAAATCCAGGCATCTTGTCTCTACACGGCAGCACATAGAGGTGACTTCTATAGACTTCACTGATGCCCTGTCAGGTGAGGAGTATGTAACCCTCTCAAGACCTGCACTGTGGATTACTTCAATGCCAAGTATGCTGACCCAGCCACCAGTGACCTTTTGGACATGGCCTCACTTGTGGTTGCGGTTCAGGGCCAAATACATCCCAAGTGAAAATATCGATACTTTGAAACACAAAGCTGTCTTAGAGGCGGAGTCTCCGCTGGCTGATCCCGGTAGCTGTCACGTTTGAATGCATTTAACATAAATGTCAGTATATGGGTGCACTACAGTTAGCTTCTAGCGTCGGCGGATTTGACCACGGAGATGCGAATGACGGCCGGCTTGACCGCACGTTACCTCAATACGATAACGTTTCCTGTCCGTGACAGAGTTAGCATGCAGCTTTAGCCGTGATGTCTAGCTCTGCTTTTCCTGCAATGTGTGAAACCCAAAGTGTTTCCATCCTTTACTGGATGTGTAGTGTTTACCACGCTGGATTTAACATGTGAGGGTGCAGGTCGTATCCACGTGGACCCTCCGCCGTTTTGTACTTTCTCACTGCAGGTTGGTTGAAGGATACGGAACGGATATGATGTCATGTTACTACAACAACAGTCACATACAAAACCTGACTGTAATGTCCATTAGCAACCACACACACACACACACACACAAGCCTCTGCTGATTGTAGAATCATTATTGTTCATCATTAACAGACTGTCAGCTGTGTTGCACACCAGTGACGCCATTCAGAACATTTGGAATCACAATGAAAGCTATGTTTGAGACTTATAGAGTCAGCGTGGGCAGGAGGGTGGGCAACACACACACACACACACACACAGAAAGGAAAAAAAGAAGAGTTGGCTGACACCCCCCCTCCACCTCTTGCAGACCATTGCCATATTCATTCTGCACACTTGACCTCCCACAGCTCCTTGTCATAGATTACTTCTTGAGAATTGGAAAAAGCTGAACAAATGATCCTCTCACCAGTAGAATGGGGAGGAAAATAAGGAAAAATGTCAATCTGAGGATGAGCCAGAGGGAAAAAGGATGTTTTCACACCATCTCTGTGGCCCAACAGAACCTGCAACTACCAGCACTGCAAGCTGCTTTCACACATATTGGATAGCATGAGGATGTGATGTTTTATCATCAAACACTGAGCGCTTCTTGTGAGTGCGGACTTGTGAGTCCGTGTAAAAGGGTTTATTTCATCCTTCAAATTCAAGTATTAAGATGAAAAAGAGCAAGACCTGATCACGAGTCCCTTTTTGGAAATTTCATGTTGCTAATATGTTTTTGCATATAGCTTTTGAAAATGGACACAGCTCTGTCTCTGAAGTCTGAGTGAAGCAGGATTACTCGACTTTACAACTACACGACTGAAAATTGAGTTTTATGAAAGTGGTGTGTATAAAGTGAATAAATCTGAAAACGCCGGCCAGACATTTCAACGTGGACAATCACATCAGACAGTGATACAGTGAACTGAATACACATTTTGGATGTAAGAGTAAAAACTGGTGAAAGCTAAAAATTCACTTTTAAATCACTCGTATGTGCCTCATAAGAACTTATCCGTTTGCCCGAGTGGTTCTTGGTTCCCGCTGTCCACTTTTTTTGTTGCCACAAAAAATGGCAACAAACATGAACAAGATGTACATACGTACAAGCTTTTGTAAGTCGACTTATACAAATAACAAGTCTTCCGTGAATACAGAAAATGATGTCAACAGAACTGATACGACACTTGCAACTGATTGGTTAGCAAAAATAAACAACCAAAAATAACCTCTAACAGCAGGATGTCAGATTGACTGATGTAGTGAAAACAAAAAGGTAGTTCAGTCTGATTCACTGTAGAACACTAGTGTTGGATGCAGTGTTTGGCAGTTTGTTTCATTTTAGTTTCATAGTTTTATATCAGTACCAGGTTAGGTCAGATTTAGGGATGCACCGATACCTATACCAGTATCGGGTATCGTGTCCGATACTGTCCTCATGTACTCGTACTCGTACTCGCAAAACGTCTCCGATACAGCGGCACCAATACCATTCTACGGCAGCGTGACGTTAACCTCTCGTCACCATCTTTCGGGTCCTATTGCACGCACTCACGCTCTACTTCTCTGACGGTGCGGGCGAGACCGGCCGGTGGTGCGCCCGACCCGCGGGGCCGGGATCCCACCTCAGGCGGCGCTCACCGGCCTTCACTTTCATTGCGCCACAGGGTTTTGCTTGCTCCCTCTGACTCGCGCATGCGGTAGACTCATTGGTCCGTGTTTCAAGACGGGTCGAATGGGTTGCCAACATCGCCGCAGACCCCTGACGCCTTTTACCTGGGCCGAGCCCCGCCCTGGGGGCACGACGCGGTTGGGGCACACTAAGGACAGTCCGGTCCGGTGACACTTTGTCCACGGCCCCAGGAAGCACCTTCGCCACGAGCCTTTCCAAGCCGACCCAGAGCCGGTCGCCTCCTCATATGCAGGACTCCCCAGCCTGCCGTGTGTCTCTCACACCCTCCGGCTGGCTGTTAACGAGGGTGTTTTGGCACAGAGAAGTACTCGTATCGGTACTCGGTATCGGTGAGTACCCAAATGTTAGTACTTGTGCTTGGTCTTAATATTGTGGTATGGGTGCATCCCTAGTCAGATTATCAGGTTAGGACCAGCAGCATGAAATGGTTCTACCTCTCTACACACACTCAAGCACATGTACACTCTGCAGGGACACACCCCAGCCCTTTTTAGTGAACCATTCACCCACACATTCAGCCACCTCTAGAACACAAAGGATCTCTAACTCTGCTGCTGGTGCATTATTAAGCAGACGCTCACCACTCATTTGTAGATCAATTATTAAGAGGGCTGATCATGACTCTGCAATGAGCTGAATGAGCCTGGGGGTTCAGAGAACACTGAGGGGGGGGGGGACAAATATAGACCAGTGCCAAAACTAACCCCACATAATAAATAATAGATCATCTTAAAGGAGGTGTGGTCTATAGAGGTACACTGAGGATCAAGATAAAGCCTGTTGGAGGTTAGTTTCTACTCATGTTCATTGACCACTCTTGGCTACATAATGTACAGTGATCCATCTCTGACACAAGACTTATGGCTGCCCTTAAAAATGCAAAGAAAGAGATTTGCATTCTCCAAATGCTGTGCACATTTGGAGCAGGAATATTCTGTAATTACAGGAGTAACCCCCTCAGAAAGTCATAGTATAGCAGCTCCCCCACTAATATAGATAATCATCATACATTTGAGCTTTTTTTCTGGACCAGGACACTTGAAACATTATCAATTCTTCTGTATTTTATTTTCAAATAATCAATTACAGTTTTTTAGTAATTAGTAACATTTAACTAATACTGATTTCACTTTTTCAAAACTGTTCAGTACAGTTTATTCTTACCAACATCCAAAATGCACTGATACACCCAAAACACTTCATACACATCTGTAATCGACTAATCATTTCAGCGCTACTTAAAATTCTGTACGGTATGTCCAGCATGTAAGTGGATATAGAAAGAGTTGCTGCTGATTCAGTAAGTAACCAAGCTTCTCTCAAGTACCCAGATTAAAGTTTGGTGCAGTGGATGTAAATAGAGGCCGTCTGTTGCATAGTCGTGTGCGTGTGTGCGTGTGTGCGTGTGTGTGTGTGTTTGTGTGTGTGTGACTGAGTTATAGAAAAAAGCAGAGACAAAAATACCATCTTTCAGGAGCAGGACTGGGAAAAATGCATCTAGGCATTAAAGCTTCAGTAGGCAGAATATTTTTGGCTTCATTGGGCAAAAATTCCATAATAACCTTTCAGCATATTGTAATTCAAGTGTTCTGAGAGAAAGGTAGATTCCTGCACCTCCTCATGGCTCTGGCTTTAAAACATCTAGCCCGTGACAGGAGACTTTGGCCAATCACAGGTCATTTCACAGGTCCTGTTCAGACATGGTATTAAGATGCGTCCTCAGTGATCGGATCACAAGTACGTCTGTTCACACCTGGCATTAGAATGCATCCCCACATGCATCTTCAGTTACCACTTGTGATCCGATCTCACTAGTAAACACGTAGTAAACACACGGCTAATACAGCAGACGTTGTAACGTAATATTACATGAATGTCAGTAGTAATATTGTGAATTCGGGTACATTTTCTATCAAAATTAAGGTTATTGTACCGGCGGTCCCTGGGGACCTCCGCGCCACCGGCACCGCTGCCTTTGCCAGACAACAGCGGGGTACAGAGCTCCAGAGAGCCGGGAGGAGAGAGAGAGCGAGCGGGCGGGCGGGTGTCAGCTCCGACACATTTCCGACAGTACGATAATAATGCACTTCCTGTTCCCAGTCTGATAGTCTGTAGATATGTAGCCTATAGATACGATTTATTTTAATAAAATACAGATGAACCGACAGAATACAGTAGAGCACAGAGGCTGTTTCCATGCTGCGAGGCAGACGAGCACTCGCCTGTCTGTTCACCTGAGGGGCGCAGTGATCCCGCGGATCCCAGCTGGACGTCAGATGAGTAGGCGGTCCTTAATGTGGCCCAGGACGCATTCGCGTACACACTGCTGAAAGAATGTGGTCATATGTGGCCCAGACCACCTTTGAATGTGGTCTGAAAGATCTGATCTCAATGCGTCCTCAATGCTTCTTGAGTGTGTTCACACCTGTACGTAAAGCTGTCCACTTGTGATCCGATCACTGAGGACGCATGTTAATACCAGGTCTGAACAGGGCCAGAGAGACAGCGTTCCTATTGGCTGTTCAACGAAGGCAGCTGTCAATCATTCGGGAACTCTGATGAAACGGTCAAACAAGGGAGCGCTGATCATATATATGAATTAATATTCTGTTACTGTAATGCAGCGTAAAATGTTTTCAGAAACATCTTGTAGTGTACTGTTTAGCTGTAAAATGTGAAAGTGTGCTCCGGCTGGTGGGCGGTGCTTGGTATTTCTTCAATTGTTCTCAACATATTTGCCGGTGCACAAACTTTCTCATTTTACAGCTAAACGGTACACTACAAGATGATTTTGAAAACATTTTACGTGAGATATAGGCATTACAGTAAAGAGAATATTGATTAATATTTGATCTGCGCTGCCTAGTTTGCAAGAGTTTGTGAGTGATTGACAGCTGCTCAGAGACGGCCAGACACCAGCTCGGCTCTGATTGGTTGTTTTCCTCCCGTCTGTGAGATCTTGCAGATGCCATTTGGAGCACCGGAGGACACTGGAGGACACCGGAGGCATATGATTTTTTTTTCAGATTACGGGTCTCATGCACTACTGTCAGGATATAGTGACAGTTTTATAAAAATAACTTTTTTTAAATCATATTTGCTCCATTTCTACCCACTGCAGCTTTAAATGCAGATTTAAAAGGTCGACTGTGAGTCCTTAAATGTGAGATACACACACATGCACACGCACAATTTAGAGTGAAGGTGTCTTTTTTTTACTTCAACAGTGGCGTCTGCATTCTCGCTGTGTAACAACATTGCCTAAGACTTCTACTGTGTGAGGACAAAGTCATCTCCCCAGGCTGACAACACCACACACACACACACACACACACACAATACCAGAGACTGAGCACTCAGCAGACAGGTACAGACCATAGGGAGATTGGCTGTGTCAATACAAGGGCTGGTGTCCTCATGTCCGTATTACTGCTACTGATACAGGACAAAGACAAGGCTTTCCTGCCAGTTAAAGGAATACAGCACGTTTTAGGTGAATTGTCCTATTAGTCAACGTTTCTGTTAAGTGATGAGAAGACAGAGAATGCCATGCTAACATGTTAGCAAACAGAAGATGTTCATTATTCAAAAGGAAAGAAAGTTGACTTTTTTATACATGGCCTGAGAATTCATACAGCTTAAAAGTGATCCCCGGCTCCTACAGACTGCGTGAGTCAAGGTGTCCTTGAGCAAGACACTAAACCCCAATTGCTTCCTGGGTACTTACAGCAGCCCACTGCTCCTAAAATGTTTAGGATGGGTTAAATGCAGAGGTCAAACTTCATGTATATGTACCTGTATGTAAATTATATGACAAATAAAGGTTTCTTCTTCTTTCTCATTTATTTACTACATTTTTCAGTACCCAATTTGATTAAAAGGCTCATTTTTGAGAATGACTAAAACTAGACTGAAGTCTTCAGAACATTTTTGTCAACTAATCTTTGATGACTAAAATGCCAAGCGTTTTTGTCTACTAAAACTAGACTAAAAACAAAGGATGAGGTTGAATAAATATGACTGAAACTAACTTTTGATCACCAGATTAAATGTAAATAAAGCTGACACACAATGAACACTGCCTAACAGCCATTACCCTTTCACTCTTCAGATCGGTCATCATCACACACCATCGTTCCACAACAACCTGTTGTAATCCATGTAGCAGTAAAGTCTGAATCCCAACTAAAAGCCTTTCACTCCTCCCCCTCCTCTCCCCTTGATGGGAGGAATCATTTCTTCCTTGGATGCATCATTTTCAGTCTGGCTGCCTCCCCCCCCCCCCCTAATCACACTTCAGTCTTAAAGGGGCACTTCACCTAAAACAACAGCGCTGATTTATCGTGAAGCCCCAAATTATAACCACCACTGCACAATTTCATTTAGCTTAAGAGTTTAGACGGGATTAGTATGAATTTGTACCAGAGTAATGGAACTAAAGGACACTCAGTCTGTTGGATGGATTAACAGGAGTCCAATAAAACTATCAAAAAATCGAAGAGCAATGTCATGTTGTGAGTTTAGTGGGATAAACTGGGATGATCTGATTTGAGTCGTAACAAACCAAACCAAAGACCTACAAAACAGGTTTTGTTGCTGCCTGTCCTCTCTTAGTACACACACACACAGAATACACACCGTCTCCTCACTTTCCCTGTCAAAGATGACATGTGACGTACACACTCTACCAACTCACTACACGTGTTCTCATCTTCTGGCTGGCTCCTCTTTTGTCTGTTTAATCTACATCCATCCAAGCACACACTGTCAATCGATTAAAATATTTAATCACGATTAATTGCATGACTGTCCATAGTTCATCACCAATAAATCACAAATGAATTGCACATTTTTTATCTGTTTTTATCTCTTATCAACATGGGAATTATGCTTGCTTTATGCAAATGTTTGTATATATTTATTACTGGAAATCAATTACCAACACAAAACAATGACAGATATTGTCCATTAACGCTCACAGGTACTGCATTTAGCATAAAGAATATGCTCCAATCATAACATGGCAAACTGCAGCCCAACAGGCAACAACAGCTGTCTGTGTGTCAGTGTGCTGACTTGACTATGACTTGCCCCAAACTGCATGTGATTATCATAAAGTGGGCATGTCTTTAAAGGGGAGACTCGGGGGTACTGTGACGGCCCCTCTGTGGATCTTGTACTGTGTTTGCTTTCTCTCATCAGGGCTGCAGACATGATGAGGCTAATCAGCAGCGTGGGACACACCTGGGCCCGGTGTACTCCATGCATATACTGTAAGCCAGAGCAAGCAGCAGTCTGCGTCTGGCAGACCTCCATGCACATTTTACCTTTGTTACATGGTTTTGGTTCTTTTACACACTTTTGACTTTTTACATAGTTTTTGGTTAACAAATCACTTTATTTATTTAGTATGCCCATGTGTCTGGATCTGTATCTGGAGGTCAGAGGTCAAGGGACCCCTATAAAAAAATGGACATGACGGTATTTCCTTGCCAAAATTTAGCGTAAGTTTGGAGCGTTATTTTAGCCTTCTTCCCAACAAGCTAGCACGACATGGTTGGTACAAATTCCTTAGTTCCATTGGTACCAGTTCCTCTTAGTTCCTCTAGTTTCATATATTGCCAGTAACTCTTGATTTAAAACCGAGCCCGCTACAACCTAAAAACTCACAAGTTGCGTTAATGCTTTATTTTTGCATTAACTTTGACAGCCCTCTTTTCTATGTTAATAAAATGTACCCAAAGTCACCAATATGTAGGATATTACTACAGATATTCCTGTAATCTTACGTGGCAACGTCTGCTGTATTCCCATGTGTTTACTACGTGTTTATTTGCATATAGCGGAGAAGTGAGATCCGATCACAAGTGGTCACTCAGGGCCAGAGATACAGCGGGGTAAAACAACGTGCAGAGCCGACATACTTTCATATCTAAATCGATGAATTAAGGGTTTATTTCAACCAAACCAGAGTTGGTGATTGCTGGAAAGACTAACCATGCGTTTTTGGTGAGTTTTATTTTGTTTCCGTCAAGTTTGAATCAAGTGTGTTTTATAGGGATGCACCGATACCAATACCTGTATCGGGTCCGATACTGTGCTCGTACTCGCAAAACGGCTCGGATACAACGGCACCGATACCACTTTACAGCAGCGCAACGTTAACCTTTAGTCACCATCTTTTGGGTCCTCACGCTCCACCTTCCCGACGGTGCGGGCGAGACGGGCTGGTGGTGCGCCCGACCCCGCTGGGCCAGGATCCCACCTCAGCCGGCGCGCGCCGGCCCTCACTTTCATTGCGCCACAGGGTTTTGCTTGCACCCTCTGACTCGCGCGCGCGTTAGACTCCTTGGTCCGTGTTTCAAAACGGGTCGGGTGGGTTGCAGACATCACCACAGACCCCTGGCGCCTTTTAGCTATGGTTGCACACTCGCAAGCACGCATGACGTCACATCTGTTGGATTTTCCCAGAAAAAACATTGACATTAAAAGCAGTCTACAGGCTGGTAGAGGAAACCCAGAAAGTGGCGGAAGGTCTCTTTTTTTTAGGTTAGGTTACAACCTGTTCACACATTGGCAATAAAAAAGGATTAAAACATGTTTATACGTGTTAAAGGTTTCATACGGTTCCTTTAAATATGAATACAAAAGTTGATTATAAAGAAAAGAAAGAAAAGATTAGTAAGGCTAGATTACTGTCAACAGAAGCTCAAATCTCAATCTCACTAAGACATGATAATACAGCTCTCTCTGTTTGGTTCTTTCTGGAAGTGCAATAAGAAAGATGAATTCAGCTCAAAGTCACCAAGTAGGCTATACACACAGCAAAATGTGCTATTGATTATAGGCCATTTTGGTACAGCACTGCTGGCATAAAGTTCTGTACCCTTGACTGCCAGTTTGTGCCAGTAAGCTTTAGCTATGGCAGACAGGCAGCAGCAGCAGCAGCAGCAGCAGCAGCAGTGTTGGTGCTGGAAAAAGAGGCTCAGACAGCCTATGAATTATTGAGAGTTCCTTCTTTCCTCCTGGGAAATGCACAAGAGAAGAGAGTCTTAGATTACATCTACAGATGAGATAGAGAGAAAGAGAAACCAGGGATGAGTGAGAAAAGGGGAGAGGGCCTCACTCAGCGACAGCTTGTGTTGGGTTAAATCAATATGGCGTTTGTTCACCTGCCAAACAGAAGAAAACAACATAGAGTAGACTGGAGGAAAATGAAGAGGGAATATTATGTCTCCTCCAAAATAAGACATACAGTGAAAAGAGAACTTCAAGTATCTTGATTAAAATAATAAATCTCAAATGGAAAGAGGAGCATAACAGGTACATCTGCATGGCTGCTATTAGCTCATTTTAGTTTGCAATATCAGCAAATATATCTCCTGTTAAGTATAGGGATGGGTATTGCTAGGACTTTATCTGTACTACCGTATTACTCGTAAGTGCTGGGCGATATGTCCAATTTTTCAACTGGCCATCGTCAGCCCCCCCCCCCCAGCTGTTCTAGCTGCAGAGCATCATAAAACACTAAGGATGCACCGATACCACTTCTTTTCAGACCGAGTACAAGTACTTACATTTGGGTACTCGTCGATACCGAGTACCGATACGAGTACTTCTCTGTGCCAAAAGACCCTCGTCGTGCCGCGGCCCACGTACCTCAAAAAAAATTATCCGCTGAGTTACAGACATCTCTCTCCCAATGTAAGTCTATGGGAAAAAGTATTTTTGGGCCCAATGGCATCACGTGACGGACACGGAAGTTGTAATTCTGCCGTTTGACCACTACGAAAATTGTGATCAACGACTGGCGCTCTTCCTGGGGGCTTGGTGTGCACGTGGAAAGTGAGCGGTGAAGCAAGAGAGAGCGAGAGTGGCAGCGAGTGTGTGAGAAAATGAGCGGCAAGAGAGCCATGCATGTTGCAGTACTCTAGCCTGTGACATCACAAGGTCGGTTAGCTCGGCTTAGTTGCACAGATACAATGGTAGAGCCAATGAAAGACGGAGACTGAGGAAACCACAGGACAGAAGAAGACAAAAGGGAGCCCACTATTGTATTGCTCCTTGATGTAAAAATGAGTATCACAATGTTAAGGCCAAGGACAAAACAGTCCATGTTCTTAAACTGCTGCTAAAATGGAGAACAGTACTGCAGCGCTGGCTGGTGACATTGAAGAGAGAACCGTCCAATGGGCACTGACTCCAGCTGCAGCTGTCTGTCTCCCCGTCTCCCGTCCTCTCCCCTCTCTGATCACCTTTCTCTCATCCTCTGCTGTCTCATTCAGACCGTTCAAAGACAGCGTTGCTAAGAAAAATAAACGCCGAAAGCACTACTTTATTCTGAAGCCCACGTTATAGTGATGAACTCACTCATTAGAATTATCACCAATTCTGCGGCTCCCTTCAGCTCTACACTTTTATCTCACTGTTTTGATTTTACTGCATACAAACTCTGCTCTCATCAACGTTGTCTTTAGCTGTTTTCAGAGTAAAAAGCTCTGATAAAGCTAATTTACACAACCTGCTCAGCCCCAAAGACACAATAGAGACTAGCAGGTGAACATAGTGGAGCATTTAGCAGCTAAAGAGACAGATGTTTTTTCTCAGGAATTGGTGGAGACCAAACCAGGGCTGAAAGGAGAGTGAACATTGGACTCACATTACTCCAACTGTTGCCCTGTGCCTGCTGGATGTGTAAATATGACAAAATACATTATATAGGTTTTCCGCTTGTTCTGCTAACACCAAGAGGCTAAAAAAATCAGTAATTGCAGCTTGTATTATGTCTTGATTGCTGCTGCTACCATGGCTTTAAGTGCTTTGCTCAGCAACAGGTGCATCATTAAACTACAGTGTCTAAATACAATGTCTGAGTGAACAGGACATTTAGCCTCAATGTTTGAGGAGTTCACGTCGTCATATCATCTTCATAAGGTGATAATATATGATAATATACAATGAATGAATTGCTCACACACCTGAGCTCTGCATGTGTACCTGCCTGTCTGTCTGGCTGCTGTTGATTCCAGCCTATAGGCATCCTATAATATATTATAGAGCGACACTACAAATAACACAGGATAGCACTTCAACTATTAACACTATATATACAAACACACCACCTTAACCCTAGAATGTTCAAGTTGGAATATTATTGAAATATTATTGGAGTATTACGCCTACTATCGGAGATACATAGCACAAGTATGATAACATAGTAAAAAAAACACAACTGATTACACAGCATACCAGGCTTAAAGAAATAATAAATAAATAAATAAGAATAAGTTGCAAGAGACTGCTGATACCGGTTGACACACACGCCAACATGTGAATAAGCACCGTATATGATGTATTTAAATGAAACAAATCTTTCTATAGATTTACTCTTTCCACACAGAATCCGGAAATTCCAGAACCATAATGAATAAAGGTTAAACACTGCATCTAAGGGCCCTCCAGAGGAAGAGCTGCAGCACAGTTACCTCAAAAGGATTTATAGATAACCTCTCCTGTCTCCAGTGCCAGGTCTCAGTGAACCAGCTGCTAGTCTATTAGACTTAACACAACTATTCATTTAGCTGTCAGCTAACCTTCTGATACAGATTTGCACTCTGCCTTATCAGTCAGCAGCTTCATCCTTCATCCCCTCCATCTCTCTCTCCCTCTCGGTCTCCCTGGCTCTTTGCATAGATACCCAGCCATTGGGTTTTGCCTGGCCCACTGTAAGACTACCATTCAAAGACAGACTAGATCTAGGCCAAACACACTGCGAGCTGCTGCTGCAGGAGACTACCTCCTCTGTGCAGCTGAACAGTGTGTTTGGTCTACTGTATGCCATATTTGTTTTGCGTTCTGATTCATTTTCCTTATTTGGCATCTAATCAACAGAAATGTGTTACTATATTCCAGCATGAAGTTGTGCTTAGATCACTTCTTTACCAGTAAAATACTTTACTTTTCTGAAAGCTGCACTAATGAATATTTTATATTAAAAGGGACTGTTTGTAAGAATCAGAAATGTCTTGTTAACAGCGACACCTGTGGCCGTTAAGTCAACTAAAGTCAGCGTCTTGTTGCTCGCGCTTGTGCTCGCTCTACATAGACATGAACGAGCATCGCTCAAAACAGTGAGGCGACACACGTCAGCTAAAAGCACAATATCACTCTATATTTCAGCTGCTTGGCAGTAATGTTAGCTGACCAGACTAAGGTCTCTCCATGAATCAGTGCTGATCCTAGTGTTGGCTTTTCCTGCCTCAGCCTCCCGACCGCGGCCGGAGGGAACAGGGGAGACACCGGAGTTTGGGTTGGAGACGATAACGTTTCTCTCTGCGGAGCCCCGTCACTTCACAAGACACGGAAAACCTCTGTTGGTCTGGAGGAGCTGCAGCAGTTATTTCTGCACAAACGTCCACTGATCATTCACTAGATATTCTCAGAGCTAAACTAACTCTACTGCAGTGTGTAGTGTCCGCGCATGCACGTGAGAGCTGGAGGAGTGAGAACGAGCGTGGTGTGTGATAGAAGGCAAGCAGGCAGAGGAGCAGAGTACAGCAGAGACTCCGGTCCTGGAGACCAAAGCTACGGTCTCCCCCGCGTCCTCCGACTGCGGCCAACACTGTTTAACAGACGGGCTTCACTAGATACAACCAAGAGGTTTCGGTGCTTCCGTGTAGTTTGTGTTGGAGTCTTGTCTGAACAGCGTAGCCACATGCGAGCGCGCATGGGACACTGACCCACAATGATTTATACTTGCAAGAAGTTACAAACAGTCCCTTTAAAAATGGATCAAATGAGTGTATGTGTAATGTGAAAGGTACAGTATCAGTCGTAGTGACGAACCCACAGAGTATTATCATTAACTATGAGGTTTTCACTTATCTATACTCAGTGAGTTATCTTTCACATCTGTAGCTGGTTCATTTGGTCTGGAAAAAAAATGATCCATTGTTGCCTTTTAGCTCTGGTCTGTCTGGTTCATGTTCACACTGACCTTTTACAAACAACCCAAGAGCTGTAAACATGAAGTCATATGAAATGACAAGTAACTCATTCACTTGACAGATTTGGTGATGTCAGCCTGCATCATCAGCGCTACATGTGGGGGAAAATTAAATTATGTCACTGAGAGCAAGTCATGGTGCACTTTACTGAGCATTATGGGTTTATTTATCACAAAGACTTTGAAGAAATAACTGATTGAGCGATTTTAGTACAGACTGCAACTGGACCGGCAATACTAGAGCTGCTAACATAGCACAAATACACACACTGTTTGTTGGACACTCACTAAAGTTTTGCCGGGCAGACAGAGTATCGTTCCGCCGGGCAGACACACAGCTGACAACCTGCTAAACTAAACTATATGTGTGGTGGAGACTTTTTCTGGGAAAGTGGCTGCATGTCTGCGACACTACACGCAGCATCGTAGCTGCTAAGTTAACGCTCCTGGACGGTGAACTGGAGACTCCCGTCAACCAATATCTGTTGTACTCCTGCAGCTGGTACACCGCTGCATGCGAGGCACAAATCTTGTCGGTTAACAATTAATAATCGGTTAACGAGGGTCGGTTAAGAAATTTTTTCAAAATGAGCATCCCTACTACCAGCATTAAAGTGATGCTTACACATAAATTAATTGCAATAATTATATAATCCAATAATTATATTACATAGTGAGTACCTTTTGCTTTTGCTTTTGCTTTTGCTACTTAAAGTATATTTAGATGCTAATACCTTTGTACTTTTAAAATTATTTTAGTATTTCTACACTGTAGGGCTGGTCGATATGATATATATATACACTCACCGGCCACTTTATTAGGAACACCTGTTCAATTGCTTGTTAACACAAATAGCTAATCAGCCAATCACATGGCAGCAACTCAATGCATTTAGGCTTCTAGACGTGGTGAAGACGACTTGCTGAAGTTCAAACCGAGCATCAGAATGGGGAAGAAAGGGGATTTAAGTGACTTTGAACGTGGCATGGTTGTTGGTGCCAGACGGGCTGGTCTGAGTATTTCAAAAACTGCTGATCTGCTGGGATATTCACGCACAACCATCTCTAGGGTTTACAGAGAATGGTCCGAACAAGAGAAAATATCCAGTGAGCGGCAGTTGTGTGGACGGAAATGCCTTGTTGATGTCTGGGTCAGAGGAGAATGGGCAGAGTGGTTGGAGATGATAGAAAGGCAACAGTAACTCAAATAACCACTCGTTACAACCAAGGTATGCAGAATACCATCTCTGAACACGTCCAACCTTGAAGCAGATGGGCTACAGCAGCAGAAGACCATCCGGTACTAGCAAAGTGTACCTAATAAAGTGGCCGGTAAGTGTATATCGGCAATCAGAAACATTTCTATAACGTTTCTATCATAATGTCGCAAAACAAGCATCTGAACTGCATTACGTGAAATATTGACTTCATTTGGACAACGCTTTATGTTCTGGTCCTTGCACGTGGGTGCGAGGCTGGAGCGAACAGCTGTCTTGAGAGGGCACAACATGCAGACACGTCTCAGACTCAGCCAAACTAAACCAAAACAAAACAAGAAGAGTTTATAAGAAAAGTCAGACACGGACTAGAAAACCATTTCCTGCAAAGTCTGCCACACGCCTGCCCCCACTACAGGCATATTTGGAACTGGCACAATGTGCCTTTTATCTTTTTCACCTTAAAAGGACTACAGATTACGGTACACAGAAATGCATTAACACAGTGTTTTGTTTGTGGCCCCTTATGTAGGAACAGTATCTGCGTTGCACTACATACTGTACAACGGTTAACGGATCAATGACATCATTTATGGAGAAGCCGTGCACACCCCCAGATAATACGGATCATATTTAAATGTATATAAATTACATGTCCATTACTAGTACATTGCAATGACACCGAATGTAACCAAAGCCGTTCTAAAACCAGTACATAAAACTACTCTCTACTGCTGGTAGGGAAGCAGTTTAATCCTGTGGGGGAAGTGGTAGAGATTGATATCAAGATAAGCAAGGGCATTGGATGTATTAGGAACATTAGCATTCATTTTGGAGTTGTGTTTGTGTCCACCCGATGAATGTCCGTCCAACATTCACTCTCTTTTAACTCTAGTTTGTTTCTATTTTTATTGTCTTTTAGCTGCCAAATGTTCCACCATGTTCAGCAGCTAGTCGCTAACATTTGGTAACCATGGTGACATGTGTGTCAGTAGGCGAGTGCAGGGATTTTCTCTGATACATCAGAATGTAAATAGGAGTTAAAACAACAATGTGTCGTACATTTTAGCAGTTCCTTATTGAAAAGTAGCTGTGTATGTCAACTAGTCTTCATTTTGTAAGATTTTTTTTTTTTTTATTAGACTTTAGTCCTGTGTCAAATGTCCTTGTTAGTTTTTATCATTATTAGTCAACCTCATCCTGTTTTTGTAGTCAAGCTTTAGATTACTAGAAATCAGCATTTTAGTTTCATCTTAGTCAAAGCAAACTGTAACTATTTTAGTATAGTATTATGGGATTGCTGCTATCTCAGCTTAAGTGCTGACTAGACAGTCCTTCTCTAATCATCAATCTTATGTAGGCCAAACCAGGGTGATTATAAATCTGTAGACAGAAATGACGCAACTGTTACTAGAGATAAAACGGTATGCAAATTCTACATCATGATAATGGTGACCAAAATGATCACGGTTATCAGTATTGTTGAAATGTGGTGAAAACTAGTACTAGTACTTGTACTTGTACTCGGTCTGAAAAAAAGTGGTATCGGTGCATCACTAGTTTATCGTGAAACCGTTACATTCCTAGCTGTTACTATTATTATTACAGAGGCTCCCCAATGCATCTCTCCTGCCTCCTCAGAGTTTGTTGTCTGAAGGTAGATGGGCTAAAAATAGCTGCACACGCACAGAAGCACAAACCCTACCCACACCAACTCCTCTATCAGGACACCAGCAAAGGCATTAGGCGATGATAAAAATCCGGCTGCCTGAGGACAGATCCAGCCTCAGGCTTTAAAAACAGCACAGACATCACTAAAATCAACCAGCTGACAGCCATCAGGATTTCTGATGGCTCATAATAGACCCTGTAAGGATTAAAGGCATCACCATATGCATACTCAGATGGCGTGGCTGCAGAGGTCACCACATTAGATTATACCAAAACATCTGGAGAATGCCATTTGAACGTCTCGCAGCATCTTTGCCTGCCTGTTTCTTTCCTGAATAACCAACTGACACAGTCAGTTTGAAGGTGATGTCGTATGAGAGTGATGAGGCTATATGCACACAGACCATGTAGATGGGTTTTAGGATTTCTGGGTTGTTTTCCATTAACAGAGGGGGGACTTGGTTGTTGGGATGAGGACTGACCAAACCATCACAGTGAAAACACTGTCAACCACTCAAACCACCTCCAGACAATTTACACAAAAATGAATAGAGAGAGCTGGAGCCAAATAGGGCTCTGCCATATGGCCCAAATCTACATCTCGATAACTATATATCACAATACAGCATGTTTTCTGGTAATTCACTAAATAAATAGTCTATATGAAATGGTAAAGTCTATTTTCGTATACCCATGTGTTAATTAAATACTTGACAAATGAAAAGTACTGAAGCAGAGTTCTTGGGTATAGGCAGGCAGGAGTGGAACAATAAAGCTGAATGAATGAAAACAATCCTGCACACTACTGTTGGAAAACACTATTCACTATTTATTTTAACCAACATTTTGGTTCCATGTTAACCTTTACAAATAAATCTCCACCATTATTATGCAGAGAGAACCCTGTCCTGAGCTGTACTATTGTATTCTGGGTAATGGAGAACCTCGTGACTGGACAACACAGTCTCACGGCAGTTCGTGAAATAGTCGTGAAATTTAATCTGTTTGATTCGTGTACATTGACACAAATTTTTAAAAAAAATTCTCTTGACGCTCAGCCCGACTTTGTATTATTTGCACGTTTTGCTACGAATGCCCAGCAACACGTGACGCGCGTGTCAATTTCTCCTCCAGTCTTTTCAAAATAAGCCTACTTAGTTAGGTTTAGGAATCGATCGACTTGGTTAGGCTAGGGAAACAAATGACTTAAGTTTTGAAAAAGATTGACTTGGTTAGGCAAGAAAACTACTTAGTTAGGTTTAGGAAAAGATTGTGGTTTGGGTTAAAATAACTCCTGAAATGCTGTAGCTTAAGTACGGAAGTTCCGTGAGAAATAACTCAACTTTGACTTCTGGTTTCACACAGGACATGAACACTGGTCTCCTGGGAAAAAGTCCTGTGTTTTTGGACCCGTCATCCACCCCAACCTCCTCCCTACGGGCGTTTGCCGCATATACAAATGTGAAATTTGCATCTATGTACAGGAATAAATACATTACATGACTATTTTACGAACTGCTGTGTGACTGGAAGGTTGCCAGTTGGAGTCCAGTATGTTAATCACATTGAAGTGAGTGTTAATGTTAACTGTGATGTGGAAACAAAACCACAATCTTCAAATAATATTAGATGATATAGAAATTTGAGTTAGTTTGTGCTCGTTATCAATTTAGACAACGTAATTTTGTATCATATCTCGAAATATGATTTCATCACGATATGATTCCATTGAAAGACGATAAATGATCATATTGAATTATTGCCGAGCCCTAAAGTCAAACCACAACTTCCCGGTTCTGTTCTAAAGAGTACAAAACCACATTGACATTTTGAATAACGCATGAAATCCAGTCCTGGAACATAACCTTACTTAACAGTTTTGCAATTCAATCCATCTGTATACAGGATGTGTCGTTACAAGTTGTTACATTAGAGATCTCCCAAGCCAATCCTGGATCCGTATCGGGGTCGATCTGTGTACTTTTTTAATGGATCCGTATCAGCTAAAACAAACCCAATCAAACGCCAATCCTGTCTTTACTGTAGACTTATGTGTTTTGTCTACCCCAGCGCTACAGTGCAGCATTTTGCTGCACAAGCGAGTGAAAATAAGAATGTGTGAATGTTAAAAATAATTTGGGAACACCAGTGCAAGTGACTCTGTGTGGCTGCAGAGTGGCTGGGCTCTCTCTCTTAAGCCCCTTTCAGACATGCACTCCTTCATTTCAATCTGATGGAAATTTAACATGTTGCTCTCATGTCTGAATAAGCTCCCCGGTCACTTTTACATAAAAGTCACAACGTCAATCTTACCAGATCGGACCTGAAACATTTCAGTATCGCTTTCAACGCTGCACGAGTCTGAACAGCGTGTTTTAGATTAAAGGTCCCATATTATAGAAAAGTGAGATATTCATGTCTTTTATATTATAAAGCAGGTTTAAGTTCTTTATAAATACTGTTAAACTATCAAAACGCTCAATATATGGAGAAATACACACAGCCCATATTCAGAAATTGTGCATTTGAAACAAGCCGTTAGGATTAATTAAATATACAATATTTAGACCCTTGACACAATTTTAAACGTAAACATTCTGAATGTGTCCCAGTTTATTCCTGGTTGCAGTGTATGTGAATGTCATCAGCTGACAGGAAGTACACATGGACCCAAGCTGTTGCCTAGCAACGCAATTCTGTTGCAATTTCGTCGCGATTCCGTCAAAATGCGCTAAAATGGAGTGTTTCAGACAGAGGGTAAATACAGGCATATTCAGGCTGACAGTATGAGGAAAATAATTTTTTTTTTTTTAAATTACAGCATGTAAACATGTTCTAGTAGAAACACAAAATAAAAGTATGAACCTGAAAATGAGCATAATATGGGACCTTTAGAGTAAAGACTGCAGCAGCACAAGGTGCATGCAGAGAGATAATACATTTGTCTTGTTCCACCGTCTAAGGATCACAGTAATGAACTGATTATCTCAATCATCATCTCTTATGCACAGAATCAGTTGAATAAACTATGAGACACTGTGAAAGAGCCAATTTCAAGTTCATGAGGAGACTGATCTTCTCTATCAGATCAGTCTGCAAAAACCATCAAATTAAGAACTAGGAGAATCCCAACTCAACGTCCTGTCATGCAATGCTTGTGCATGTTGGATATTCTAACAGGCAGCAGAATTTGGGCTGAACGGCATGGGTGGGTATCATGCAGAGGTGGAAGTAACGAATTACATTTACCCTTGTTACAGTAACAAAGTTGCTTTGTGTGTACTTTTTTAGTATTTTTTTAAAATCAGTAATTTTACTTTTACTTAAAGGGACTGTTTGTAACTTCTCACACGTATAAATCGGGTCGGTGTCCCATGCGTGCTCGCGTGTGGCTACGCTGTTCCAACACAAACTACACGGAAGCACCAAAACCGCGAAGTTCTATCTAGTGAAGCCCGTCTTGTAAAACAGTGTCAACTCTTCCTGCTTCAGCCTCACGACCGCGGCCAGAAGACAAAGGGGAGACCGTAGCTTTGGTCTCCAGGGCCGGAGTCCATGCTGCTCTGCTCCTCTGCCTGCCTGCTTGCTTTCACTCACACACCGTGCTCGTTCTAACTCACTCCACCTCTCACGTGCATGTGCGCACACTACACACTGCAGAAGATGAGAGTCTGAAACAGGACAACACTAGGATCAGCATTGATTCATGGAGAGACCTTCGTCTGGTCAGCTAACATTACTGCCAAGCAGCTGAAATATAGAGTGATATTGTGCTTTTAGCTGACGTGTGTCTCCTCACTGTTTTGAGCGATGCTCGTTCATGTCTATGTAGAGCGAGCACAAACGCGAGCAACATGATGCTGACTTTCGTTGACTTAACGGCCACAGGTGTAGCTGTTAACAAGCAATTTCTGATTCTTACACAGAGTCCCTTTTAGTACTATTTATCACAAGTATTGTACTTCGCTACATTTCAAGTTGCATCCGTTACAGAGTAAAAACAAGTCACATGATATAGTACAGATAAACTGTGTGAGAATGGAACAGAAGGAGATAAATCAAAAGCTGCAGCGGAGAAGAAGCTGCAGGTGTGTCTGTGGCCCTGAGATGTTTGTGACCTGAACAGCAGGGGCACGCTGGGTTTGGCAAACATGCTAAATGCTAACATGACTTGACTTCTGTATTCACTGAGAAGCTTTTACCTTCAGTGAGATGTGTAAGGACCTTCTGCTGTTTGAGACTGTTAATCCCTGATGTGACGGTAGAGCGTTTTGAATTTGATGAGTGCAGTGTAGTCGAACCTCAGATCGAAGAGGAACAATGCGGATTCCGTCCTGGCCGTGGAACAACGGACCAGCTCTTCACTCTCGCAAGGATCCTGGAGGGGGCCTGGGAGTATGCCCATCCAGTCTACATGTGTTTTGTGGACTTGGAGAAGGCATATGACCGGGTCCCCCGGGAGATACTGTGGGGGGTGCTGCGGGAGTATGGGGTGAGGGGGGCACTTCTCAGGGCCATCCAATCCCTGTACGCCCAAAGCGAGAGCTGTGTTCGGATCCTCGGCAGTAAGTCGGACTCGTTTCCGGTGGGGGTTGGCCTCCGCCAGGGCTGCGCTTTGTCACCAATCCTGTTCGTGATATTCATGGACAGGATATCGAGGCGTAGTCGGGTGGAGGAGGGTTTGCAGATCGGTGTGCTGAGGATCTCATCGCTGCTTTTTGCAGATGATGTGGTCCTGTTGGCATCATCGGTCTGCGACCTCCAGCACTCACTGGATCGGTTCGCAGCCGAGTGTGACGCAGTCGGGATGAGAATCAGCACCTCTAAATCTGAGGCCATGGTTCTCAGCAGGAAACCGATGGATTGCCTACTCCGGGTAGGGAATGAGTCCTTACCCCAAGTGAAGGAGTTTAAGTATCTCGGGGTCTTGTTCGCGAGTGAGGGGACGATGGAACGTGAGATTGGTCGGAGAATCGGAGCAGCAGGGGCGGTATTGCATTCGCTTTACCGCACCGTTGTGACGAAAAGAGAGCTGAGCCGGAAGGCAAAGCTCTCGATCTACCGGTCAATCTTCGTTCCTACTCTCACCTATGGTCATGAGGGTTGGGTCATGACTGAAAGAACGAGGTCGCGGGTGCAAGCGGCCGAAATGGGTTTCCTCAGGAGGGTGGCTGGCGTCTCCCTTAGAGATAGGGTAAGAAGCTCAGTCATCCGTGAGGGACTCGGAGTAGAGTCCTTGCTCCTTTGCGTCGAAAGGAGCCAGTTGAGGTGGTTCGGGCATCTAGCACGGATGCCTCCTGGGCGCCTCCCTTGGGAGGTGTTCCAGGCACGACCAGCTGGGAGGAGACCACGGGGAAGACCCAGGACTAGGTGGAGAGATTATATCTCTACTCTGGCCTGGGAACGCCTCGGGATCCCCCAGTCAGAGCTGGTTAATGTGGCCCGGGAAAGGGAAGTTTGGGGTCCCCTGCTGGAGCTGTTGCCCCCGCGACCCGACCCCGGATAAGCGGTTGAAGATGGATGGATGGATGGAGTGCAGTGGAACCAGAGAGGCCGAGTTGACTGGTTATACTGGGACAGAGAGGCGAGTTGACTGGTTATACTGGGACAGAGAGGCGAGTGGACTGGTTATATTCTGCTCTGAGAATGGACAAGTAGAGAAGTTGAACCTGGAGCAGATTGTGGAGGACACACTGACACACTGACATTAGTCGGCCGGTCGGCTTGTTGTTGTTGTATTGGTCAGCTGGTCGGCTTGTTGATGCATTGGTCGGCCGGTCGGCTTGTTGTTGTTGCATTGGTCGGCCGGTCGGTTTGTTGTTGTTGTATTGGTCGGCTGGTCGGCTTGTTGTTGTTGTATTGGTCGGCCGGCGGCTTGTTGTTGTTGCATTGGTCGGCTGGTCGGCTTGTTGTTGTTGCATTGGTCGGCTGGTTGGCTTGTTGTTGTTGTATTGGTCGGCCGGCGGCTTGTTGTTGTTGCATTGGTCGGCTGGTCGGCTTGTTGTTGTTGCATTGGTCGGCTGGTTGGCTTGTTGTTGTTGTTGCGTTGGTCGGCTGGTCGGCTTGTTGTTGTTGTATTGGTCGGCCGGCGGCTTGTTGTTGTTGCATTGGTCGGCTTGTTGTTGCATTGGTCGGCTGGTCGGCTTGTTGTTGTTGCATTGGTCGGCTGGTTGGCTTGTTGTTGTTGCATTGGTCGGTTGGTCGGCTTGTTGTTGTTGCATTGGTCGGCTGAGTGTTGGAGTTTCCTCGTTGGCCGTTGCTCTTTCGAAATGAAAAGGCGGGTAACAGTACGTTATGCAAATGAGCCCGTCCAGCGCGACGCGTCCGGCTCACCATACTTGGACCAAACTGTCAAACTAGGCGATCTAGTTAAAAAATTAAACGATATTCAGCAGTGGCATCGCCTATTTTTCATTTAAAATGTTTTCATTAGTAGATTTTGATTTCCTGTTTGAAATGGCAAGCAGAAAACCAGGGACCAAATCCCATACATTCTACAATAGGGTATGTCACCGCTGGCACGGCCAGTTGAGTGGAGCAGCGCGTCCCCTAGTGTCCTCTCCGGACCTGGCGAGGACACTATCATTATAAACATCACAAATGACTATTTGTGTATCAATTTTGCCACAAATTCACAAACTGACCATACACTGTCCAGACATATACTTGGTTTTGAACAAGTCTTGTTTTTTTGTCAAACTGAATGTGTGGAGTTTAAAAGTTATGGGCGTATTCTAGACAGGGACTTTCTGACGAAAAGGTACTTTCAAGTTGCATAAAAGGGAATGTAGGATCCAGTGTTTTTGGAGTTTGTCACATGTTAGGGACTACAAGTTATCTAGGCTTCCACTATAAGGCTGTGTATTGGCAAGATGTGGCGATACGATACGTATCATGATGCAGGGTTTACGATTCAATACATTGCGATACAGTAATAAAGGTGATATATTGCGATTTTTTTAATCAAATTTTAGCCACCATATGCATAAAATCTGAGGAAGAAAAGTTTGCTTTTTTTATGCAGTCAGAACAGCGGGATCTGCATTTGCAGTCATCGCAGTCCCTGTTAACAACAACATCATACTACTTTGAGAAGGCACTGACTTGAATTGACTGAGTTAATCTTTTCATGTTAACTATAAATTAAAAATCAATATAATGTTTTTGAGAATCAATACAGTATCACAAAACATAATATCGCCATACTTGATATTTTCTTACACCCCGAGCTTCCACTGCTTACATTTTGACCATTTTTGATGTGTCTGTATTTTGCAAGCCCCCCCCAGCTTTATGGAAGTGCAATACTGCATGAGTGGAGGAGAGTACCCCATAAGCATTTAAGATGCTGTCATATGATCATTCATTCTAAAAACAATATATTATTATGCAATCTGATAATAAATCCTGCAGCCATAGCTAAAGTGGCAACAACAAAAAGTTCCATAATGTTCCTATTCCCATAAATATTATGATACGGGATATTCATATGCAGTCTCCAGGAGGTTAGTATGGATGATTTCAAATGATCTTATATTGTAATCCTGTGATTAGAACACTCGTCAGGCCATTTTTCTTTTTACATCTTATGGATTTGATCAACTTCATTACCTCATGACAACACACCCTGAGCTCATCTGTATGGGCCTTTTCTAGACTGAGACTAATAACCACAGACTGGGATATTACACAACTGTTGTTGATCCAAGAACAACAACCTGTTTGACAGTATGAGCACATAGAGAGGACAGGATCCTGCTTCACAACAACATTCCACCAGTAAACCTGCGTGGACATCATCATCATCATCATCATGCTCCATATACAGCTCACTGCGGTGTTATTCTAACATAGGCAGAGACAGAGACAGAGACAGCAGGTGCTGCTAGAATGAACGATGGCTTCAGGAGATGGAGCAGCGGTGCGGGCTGAACCGACGCCCATCTGCTGCTCTGTCCTTTTTAGAGCTACATGTCACAGACTGTCATGTGAACAGATGTGTCTTTGTGTCTTTGTGTCTTACCGGTCCCCTCCTCTTCAGAGCGATGTTCTTCCACAGCAGGAGAGAGAGTTGGTGCAGGAATCCCATTTTGCCTCCCTCTTCTGCTTCAGTATGTCATTCAATTGTACCAATTTAGCATCCCGTTACCGGTGGTCGCCTGTGACTGGATGTAAATAATCGGGGGATGTCTGTCCCGGTCCCTGGCATCCCGTCCGAGCCGGTGCTGCTGCTGAGATGTGTCGGCCTTCACTAATAATAGAATAATAATAATATGAAGCTAATGTCACTCTGTTGGTTGAAGAGGATTATTATCCGGTGACTGGCGGTAGAAGTGGTAAGGAGACAGTTAGTGTTCCGTGTGTCATCCTCTGTGTGTGTGTGTGTGTGTGTGTGTGTGTGTGTGCGTCGGTGGAGCACCGGACACCGGCTGGCTGCTCCTCCTGCGGAATCCGTTCAGTTTAGCAGAGCAATGGTCTCTGGTGCTGGAGCAGGAAACCAGCGGAGACAGAGACAGAGACAGCCTGGTGTGAAGCTAACCACCGGAATGAAAACATACACTTCCGGCTGGGCCTGTAAAAATAAAAGCCCTCCTAATGTCCGAGGTGCATTTGATAGAAAGGAAGCTGTTGAGTCAGTGAGTCCCCCAATGTATGAATAAATCCTTTAGCCTCTCACAACATTTTGACCAGACAGCAAAAATATCTCTATTTTATTTACTATAATATTTGTATTTTTCATACTTAAAGGGACTATTTGTAACTTTCAGAAATGCTTGTTATCAGCGACACCTGTGGCCATTAAGTCAACTAAAATCAGCGTCCTGTTGCTCGCTTGTGCTCGCTCTACATAGACATGAACAAGCATCGCTCAAAACAGTGAGGTGACACACGTCAGCTAAAAGCACAATATCACTCTATATTTCAGCTACTTGGCAGTAATGTTAGCTGACCAGACGAAGGTCTCTCCATGAATCACTGCTGATCCTAGTGTTGGCTTTTCCTGCTTCAGCCTCCCGACCGCGGCCGGAGGGAACAGGGGAGACACCGGAGTTTTGGTCGGAGACGATAACGTTTCTCTCTGCGGAGCCCCGTCACTTCACAAGACACGGGAAACCTCTGTTGGTCTGGAGGAGCTGCAGCAGTTATTTCTGCACAAACGTCCACTGTACATTCACTAGATATTCTCAGAGCTAAACTAACTCTTCTGCAGTGTGGAGTGTGCGCGCATGAACGTGAGGTGGAGCGAGCTGTGAGTGAAGGCAGGCAGAGGAGCAGAGGAGCAGAGTAAAGCAGAGACTCCGGCCCTGGAAATCAAAGCTACGGTCTCCCCCGCGCACTGTTTAACAGACGGGCTTCGCTAGATAGAACTTTGCGGTTTTGGTGCTTCCGTGTAGTTTGTGTTGGTGTCTTGTCTGAACAGTGTAGCCACACACGAGCGTGCATGTGACACCGACCCGGATTGATTTATACGTGTAAGAAGTTATAAACAGTCCCTTTAAAGTTGCAGTGGGTAGAAATGGAGCAAATATGATTAAACAATTATAAAATGGTTACTATATCCTGACAGTAGAGCATGAAACAGGTAATCTGAAAAAAAATCATGTTCCTCTGTGTCCTCCGGTGCTCCTAATGGCATCTGCAAGATTTCACAGACCAGAGGAAAACAACTAATCAGAGCTGATCTGGAGTCTGCCGACCAGCTGCCGTTTATGAGAACCAAGAGTCAATCACTCGGGAACTCCGACCAAACGGTCAAACTAGTCAGCGCTGATCAAATATGAATCAATATTCTGTTACTGTAATGCCTATTTCTCTCCTCAGATGTTCTCAGAATCATCTTGTAGTGTACTGTTTAGCTGTAAAATTAAAAAGTTTGTGACCTGGCAGCCATGTTGAGATCTGTTGAGGAAAAACCAAACACCGCCCACCAGCCGGAGCACAGCCAATAGGAACGCTCTCTCTCTGAAATGAACTGTGATTGGCCAAAGTCTCCCGTCACGGGCTAGATTTTTTAAAGCCTGAAAACAGAGCCATGAGGAGGTGCAGAAGTCTGGTTTTCTCTCAGAACACTTGAATTACAATATGCTGAAAGGTTATTGTAGATTTGTTTTTTTTAAGATAATTTTTTTTCGGCTTATGCTTTTATTTGACAGAGATAGTGAGAGTCATGAAAGGGGGAGAGAGAGGGGATGACATGCAGCAAAGGGCCTCGAGTCGGATTTGAGCCCCGGGCCCCTATAGCAAGGACTCGCCTTTGGTACATGGGGCGCCCACTTAACCAGAGGAGCTACCGGGGCGCCCCATCAGGGAATTTTTGCCCAATGAGGCCAAAAACGTTCTGCCAACTGAAGCTTTAATTACAGTTTATTTGTTTTGTTTTTTGCAATTTGGTAGGCACACAGTTCTCACCATAAGACACAGGAATCTGACATAAAGTCACTTGTTTGCATTTTCAAAACACTGACCAATTGGCTAAAACACGTGCCACCTGGCCAAACACTTACTGTAATTGCTTGATTGTTGAGTCATTAATCAGGATGTAAGTACTATAAAAATATCACAGGTGAGTGAGGGAGGCCTGTTTTCAAAAAATGTGTATCAGCAATTGAAAAAAAATGTAATTCCTTGTTTTTTGTCTCCATAAATGTTTTTGTTTTTTTTGCTGTGTTTGTGTACTATATTCTATTTAGAGTATGTTCTGTTCTGATTTTCAGTGCAAAATGCAACCGTTGGAAATGCATGGTCATGCTCTTTACTCTATCAATATCGCTGAAAAAAACTCAAACCCAGACTATATCATTAGAAAATCAGAAATGTTTGTCTTGGGGGGGGGTTAGTTTTTTTGTGTTTTTTTTGTTGATTAATTGCAGTTTTTCTCAATTGTTTTTACACTAAAACTGGTTCTTGAAACACAATGACCACAACCTGTAACTCATGTACCAACCCCCTGAACCAATTCTGCTCAAATACAAGAACATTTCGTGCTTTACACTCCGACTGCAGTTCTAAAACACACTTTTTTCAAAACACTACACACAATTCTCTAACATTTGACACAATCTTCATGAATAAAATATCTTGTGTTCACGTGGAATATACTGCCATTCAAAATTCTAAACTTCAATTCCCTACTATCCACTCTGACTCCTCACATGGGCAAACACATTGTGGGAGCCAAGTTTCATATACATGTTTTGGTTCAATAAATAAGCACAGTCTGTAGGTGAGATAAATAAGTGATTTCATTGAATAAGTTAATTCATAGTAATTAAAATGTTAAAGGGTTAATAGTCATTTAATGATCATTTGATTTAATTCATCTTGATGTAATGTCTTTATGTGTTACTTTGTAAAGGCAACACTATATAAGCTTTCTGTTAGACCGGTAAGTAGGTTACGGTCACTTTAAGAGAAATAGGCTTGTTGAGCTCATTGAGGTAAAACAGTGGTTTGTTCAGTTGAGGCTCAAGTTAAGGACCGAGCCACACGGTTTTCTTACTGTAGTACAGTTTGCTTATTCGGAGAACTTAGCTTTGAATACTCCTGGAAGAAGATACTACAAAACTGTGGAATAAAGATTTTTGTTTTATCCTTTTTTACAATGGAGTGGAAGTTTTTCCTTCTCAAGTAAATGTACACGAGTAAATCCAAGGTGATCGTTGAGCTTCAACCCCCCACACATGTTGCACAATTGTTCCATTAGCAATCAGAACTTTATCAATAAAAGGGTCACGGGTGAGCTCTTCTCATTTGGAGCAATGGATGCCAACATAAGAGAGAGTTGCGACTATTGTTTCTACACTTTCCAAATCAACTGTGTTTTCTGAGATGTATGCAGTGTTTCAGAATAAAAACATATTAAATTTTTGTATTTGTGTTATTTATATTTGAGTATGAAAATAGGCTATGCAACATACAACAAGCTCCTGTACATAGAGCGTGTAGTGTAACACTGAAAATGCAAAAGGCCTATAGTTATAGTTTGTTTCCGCTCATCATCATAGTGTTTTCTATTGAGCACATCAGTGTTCAATCGGTTCTTAGAAATGTCTATTCATTTCATGGTGTATATGTGTGTGTGTGTGTGTGTGTGTGTGTGTGTGTGTGTGTGTGTGTGTGTGTGTGTGTGTGTGTGTGTGTGCGTGTGTCATTTGAATGAAAAATTTATTTTTGAGAAGACATAACATTGTTTTGAAGGCAGAGTTTGATTTTGTAGGAGATTTGTGGAGTTTTGTGTTTGTATGTGAGTTTTTCAATGTGTGTGTAGTTCTGAGAATATGAGGTATGAAAACGTGTGCAAACAATCAAGAAAGACTGTAAATTGAGCTAACAATTAAAAATAATTACTAAGTTGTGGCATATGTATGTATATATGTATATAAATTTATATGAAATTTAACCTCTGCATTTAACCCATCCTAAGCATTTTAGGAGCAGTGGCTGCTATGAAGGGAACAACTTTGGGTTCAGTGTCTCACTTCCACATACAGACCAAGGCCTATCGAAAGGAGGCTGGACATGCGTCATATCTCGGGGGGTATAACACTTAAAATCTTGCCTACACTCGCCGAAATTGAGCCAATCGCAACACACAACTGCAGTTACACTGCGCATGTGTTACACCTCATACCCCAAGACCCATGTCTGCCCTAGACCCAGCCTCCTTTCCATAGGCTTTGATGCAGACTGGAGTCGGGGATTGATCCACCAACCTTTTGGTTAAAGGATGAGACACTCATCCCACTGAGCTACACATATATATATTTATATCCATTATCTGTAACCGCTTATCCTACTCAGGGTCGCGGGGGGGATATAGCTGATCCCAGCTAACATTGGGTGAAGGCGGCGTACACCCTGGACAGTACGCCACACTATCACAGGGCTGACACATAGTTTAGATGTTTATATGTCTTTGGACTGTGGGAGGAAGCCGGGGAACCCGGAGAAAACCCACGCTAACATTGGGAGAACATGCAAACTCCACACAGAAGGGCCCCAAGCCGGGTTTGTACCTGCGACCCTCTTGCTGTGAGGAGGCAGTACACTGTACAGTGCAGTACTCAGTACAGACTTCATTTCAGCACTGCACTGTCCAAACAGCCTGGTGCAGAACTAGGGCACTTTCCCCACGGTTTGCATGCCTCGCTTCATGTGTTGGATATCAGGATTTACGTGAGGCTTGTATGATGACAAATCGTGGGGGAGATATGGCCCTCAGGCTGCTATTTGCCTACAACTGCAGTACAGCAACACCCAACGACCAAATCCCTCTCCCAAGGTGGACTGAATGAAAGCCTGTGCTGCCCTCTAGTGCATTTGTGACATTAAGTCTATTGTGTTTGGTTGACATTACCTTTATTTCCTCATTGTTTGCAGTCCCACAAGTTCCAATGTTGTATGTGAAAAAATATATTGATACTATATCCAAAATCAACCTCATTAAGACCCAGTAAATAGAAAAGTGGTGAAAAAATACATAAATGACCATAACACATTGTTATTACAGCAAATGGAAATAAGGAAACTGTTGTTGTTATAACGGATGTGAGGTACTTGTCCGGACAAGCCACCTCCCGGCTCTGATGTCCAATCAAACCTCTGCGTGTCCAAAATTGTTTGACATCCAGCCTCTAATCTAATGGTTTGGGACTGATCATACCGTGGCTGATAACGCGTAGCATGTAGTTTCTTTGATTTATTTTATAGATGTGATTCAATAGTTCCATATAAATTCGGTCCAACACAATTCCATGGCTGGAAAAAAAGCAAGCAAGAAATTGCTTGACATCCAGTTTTTCACAGCAGAGAAGCAGGCCTCTAATCCAACGGTTTGGGACTGATCCTCTGCCTTTATAGGCACATACAGCTGACTATCATCAAGCAGTGAAAATGTATTCAATGACTGCATTTGGCTAAGAGGTGATATGTACAGAGTGAAGAGCAGAGGGCTAAGAACAGAGCCAGTCTGATGGTACATGTCCACAGCCTCCGTGCTTTCCACGTCCCCCATTCATTGTCTATGTAAGCAGCCGCGCAATGCATTCTGGTAGAGTGGCCTCACGATTCGAGAGACTAGGCGTCATGACGCCCGCTCTCCATTTGCATAAAGTCTAGGGCTAGTCTACTTTATGCAAATCACGGGCGTCCGACGCGACTCGCCGCCTCTCGAAACTCCAGAGGATCTTTTAAAATAAACGTCGTTGATCAAAATTAAAGACAGATTCAGCAACTGCATGGATTATTTCTCGCCTCAAATGTTTTCAGAAACACATTTCAGTGAACTATTTACGTGAAATAAGAGAAGAAAGTTTCCAAACGAGCCTCCATACTGGTTCCGGTTTGAAAGCTGGGAGCAGCAGCCAACGGCAGGAAAGCGTTCGTCCAATCAGGAGCCGAGTGCATTGTTTCTATGGACAGCACACCAAGCGTCCTATGTTGGGAAGCGTCGCGTCCCCTCGCGATAAAAAACGCCCCTGTGGACACGTACCATTAGTCTTGCTTGGTTCTTCCAAGCTCCTTAGAATTCATCTGGAACTGTCAGAGCAACAAGTGATTCAGCCCAAACCAGCAAAAGTGAAGCTTATTGACCGTTGGCTGGATCATGACCAAGACATTTTACAGTGAACCCTATGCACAAGGGCGCCTTAATATGACTTGAGGCCCCGGGGCTACGAACGTTTTGGAGGCCCATCATAATATGCCACGGCAACTTGAATTCAGAACCACCCGTCAATGGACAGTGACAAATATTAAATGGAGTGCCCTCCTGATCGGTAAACAGAATATGAAAGCCAAAGATCATATGGTTGTGTTTTCACCAAATTAAGTGACCAAAATATGATGGAACACATGCACTGAGCTGTCAACCTGCCCTGAGCAGGCAAGCAGCGGACCGTGTGAGAAACACTCATTCTTGGCACCAATGTTGCAGTACGCCGCTGGATTAACTGCGGCGCACCAAGAGGAAATAACCGCAGAGCAGCCAAGGGAAATAACAGCTCTCCAAAATAGAAAAATATAGTCCCAGGTCCCAGCTCAGTGCACTTGTGTTCCATAATATTTTAGTGGTTAGACAGATGAGCCGGCCATTGTATTCAGATGAAGCTGCCAATAGACATATATACACAAGCTGCATCTCATTTCTCGATTTTTTGCCTCCTCATCTCCTCGCTCCTCGATTCTCTGGGTGTGATCCGGAAATCGATCTCAACGCTCCATCTTGGAGGACATCCCATTTCCTAAAATGCATCTCGAGGAGCGAGGAAGCTTGTCTGAGGAGCTATGAGCGAGGATACACTGGTGTATCCTTTGCGGAAGTGTTTTCGGCACCCGCGACATATAAAAGGCACGTGACACACAGCTGGAATAATCTCAAACCATGGCGGGAGCACTTCACAAATGTAAGTGTGTTATTATAGATTGTAGTTGTTTAAGATGATGAAACTTTCTGCCCTTCACCGTTTGTGTAGCACCTCATAAATTGTTGTTCTAAACACATTCCTTAATGACATTTCACATTGATAGTAGTATTATTATCTATGTTTTTTAATGGAACATTTAGGCTCCAATTTAACTGCTATAGGCCTAATCCTGATATGATGTTAATATTCAATTCTTATATCAACAAAAGCATTTGAGCATTCAGCACTAATTTGCTGTATTTCATGTTGTCATATAATAGTTAATTGCCCAGTATGTAGTCTGCAAATATCATTCCAAAAATAGTCCTGTGACAAGTCTTCCAATTGGGGCTGTAGGCTACATTTGAGATCAATCTTACTTTGTCATTTCTTACAGGGACCCATGATGAAACTCTGACTGTCATCAGACTGAGGGCAGAGAATGACACCCTTTTTACAGGAAGGAGGCACACAGCCAAAAAGGCCTGGGAGTGAGTTAGTGAATTTCTATGTAGTGCATTAACTGTGATCTGTAACTGTTGTTCCTTTCAACATGCTACTAATGTTCATTGCAACCTCAAGATGCTTTTTACATGTCATCATGTTGACAGAGCTTTTTTTTTAATTAAGATATGATCTATATTGCCTTTATGTATTGGTATTTTAATGATTTCTCCTGAACTTGCTATAACAATTGTTATTTAAATGTGAGCTGACACCTGTGGCTGTGGACCTAACTACTTGTTGACACATAAGTTAACCAGTAACATATCTTGTATCACTCAGGGAAATTCTTCAGATGATGGGCCTTTCCACAGTAACCCCCACACAAGTGGCAAATAAGTGGGATAATCTAAAGCGGAAGTACAAGGTGTGGTTTAAATTGTATTTGTAGGCTAAATGCTCAGTGATGTGTGACATGTTTTCTTGCATTCATGTTTGTCTGTGAATCCCATTTTTATGTCCGGTCAGTATACTATTGGATAACTTTCACTCTTGCTTGTGTTTCTGTAGGAATGCGCCGCTACTGCGACAGGGACCGACAGGGGAGAGGCCACAGCAGCCACATGGCCATATTTTTCGGCCATGCATGAGGCCATCAGTGGGAGGCCAGCTGTAGATCCTCCCACCCTGATGGACTCTGCATGTGTGGATGCTGTGGCCTCTGGTAGTGGCTCAGCATCCACTGAGGCTGCCCAGATCCAGGACACAGTGGAGAATGACGAGGCCACTGAGTCAGGCTCAGACAGCCATGTGGAGGATGTTGAGCCCTCCACCTCTGCCGGTCCCCCCACCCCCCGTAAAAAAAAATAAAAAGTCTGTGCTGGAGTTTCTAGAGGAGGATGCAGAGAAGGAGGAGGAGAGATTCGAGAGGCAATATCTGGCAATGCAGGACAATTCTAAACCATTTCTAGACCTCTTTGAAAAGTTTATCAATAAGAAAGATCAGTGTTTTTGGTTCTTGGAATTTTTATTTGAGGGAAGACAATGGATTTGGGTTTACAGTTTAGCAGTCTGGTGTGTTTTTGTTTGCTTAGAAGCAGAATAGAATACTTTTTTTCTATGTACATGGGTTTCAACTTTACAGATGTGTTTGCATAGTTTCAGTTGTTTTGTGTGTAAACAATGGAGAAAAACTATTTTTCTGGCAATGTCATCGCAGACACCAATTTATACTGCAAATATACTTTTTAAAATTAAAATAAGCATGTTGCAGGCAAATCAAGCATGTATCCTTTTTTGGAATTCAAATCAAGACAATCCAGTTTGTAGAGATAACAAGGAGATCTTTATTAAATAGAAAGCTGTGACGTGACAAAGAAGCCAAGGTTTTTAAACATGTCACTTTTGCAATCTAAATTCACAAGGACATCACTGGTCATACTGAAACTGATCATCAGCACATTGAGAAGTGCACATTCAGCCCATAAGCAAAACCTGTAGCCTGCATAAAGTAATGCAATGTCAGCATCAAAATCAAATTTGATCACCAAGGAGAAATTGGGTCAAGTTACTGTACAGTTGTTCACACTCACATTAGTGAAATAAGAAAATATAAAAACAAATGTTAAAAAATATGTGGATCAGTCAAAATAGTCAATAGTAATAGACCAATAATAATATTGCACTGAACATGACTCAATAGCAACACTGAACATAAAACTTCTTATCAAATGAACTGATGTGAAACATCCCATAGGCCTACAAATTGTAATAAATACCTGTGGTCTGTCAAGCTCTTTTGAGATTGTAACAGGAAGTAAGGGCTCTAAATAAACTAGAGCATGGAAAATGGGAAGTTAGGCCTACATGAATGAGAAAAAAAAGTGCAGTTATGCATGTGGCCAGTGCTCATAACTGTAATTTTCTGGCGAAAACATAAGAAAAATAATAACTGACCATAAATGAACAGATTCTTACAAATAGTCGTGGTCATTTAACTCCTTGGGGGTATGATGAGGAGCCGAGATTTGGTATGCCAGTCTGTCTCGCCGGCCATGTCCACTTTGTTCCCCCCTGACTGGACGGGGGGGAGACCTTCCAATCTCCTCAACGTTTTCGGTGAGTTCGATGATGTCTCCTGCAGTCAGACAGATGTTGTGGAGCACACAACAAGCAGTGATGACTGCAGGGACAAAGGTGTGATCCACCTCCAAGGCCTTGAACAGCAGGCACCTCCATCGTACCTTCATCATGCCAAAGGCCCGCTCTATTATGTTGCGGACTTTGGCGTGGTGGTGGCTAAAGCGGCCCTGTACCCTCCCTTGCAGTGGCTCCCGATACGGGGTGATGATGGTCATGGGCTGGACTATGCAGGGGTAGCCACCATCCCCCACAATGAAATACCCTGGGGGAGGATACAGAGCCTCTTTATGAATGCCGCTGTTTTTCAGGACACAGGTGTCATGAACGGACCCAGGGTATCCTACAAATGTGTGGAGAAACCGGCCCTTCCCATCACATACAGCCTGCAGCTGTATGGATGGGAAGAGCTTACGGTTCATGTAGTCCTGGCCACTGGGTACGGGAGGTGTCTTCACCCGTATGTGGCACCCGTCAATGGCACCCACACAGGTGGAAAACACGGAGCTGTTGGCCAGCTGCTGGAATCGCAGACCAATCTCCTCCAGCTCTGGAGCAGCAGGCAGTGTGATGACTGTGAGCCAGAGAGCAGCAATTCAATTCAATTCAATTCAATTCAATTCAATTCAATTCAATTTATTTTTGTATAGCGTCAAATCACAACAGAAGTTATCTCAAGACGCTTTATATATAGAGCAGGTCTTAGACCGTACACCATAGTTTAGAGACCCAACAAGATCCAGAGAGGGAAGCAGCCACAATAATAGCCCAGCAGCTGCAATCTCCCTAACTCCCTTGTGGACCAGCCTGTGTACAGCAGAAACTGGAACTTGAAAGGCCCGGGACACCACACTGTATGACAAACCGTGTGCCAGCCAGTTCATGGTTACCAGTACAGTGATGTGGTGTCCCCAGGCCTGTCTCCTCTCAGGTCCCAGACGGAGCATCAAGGCCTCCAAGGACTCACGGCTGAGCCGGTAATCATTAAGTAGGTCATGCTCCCCATCAAAATACATTTGTAACAGGGGAACAGTGTTGTTCAGGCACTCGTAGATAGCCGCTGGTGGATCTTCCGCCTACAGAATAGAATAAAATAAAAGCTGTTAAAGTGTGCATATGTTTTACCCTTAAAACAGCAAACTCTGCACAATAAAATGTTTTGTCAACATTAAAAACACAACTTTCTACCCTTTTGGACAAACATGTTGCAGGTCTGATATCCTAATAGTATGTGTCAGTATGTGCATTACCTTATTGCTACTTGTGGTTGGTCATCTTTAATGCCAATCAAATGAGTGCCCTCTTTTACAACTACATTTCAAAGAAGCAGCCATAAATAGGCCTACCTCATGCTGGATGGCATGACGCATCCTTGCTCTCCAGCGCTGGGAACGGCATCTCTCCTGCTGAAGCATGCCATGTTGCAGCTGATGCCACTGCCCTAGGGCGCACGCTATAGCAGTCTTCATGTAGCCTGACAATGCGTCTAAAGTTTTCTCTTTTTTAATTTATTTCTCTCTCTCCCTCTCTATCCCCACAACCATTAGTTGTTGATGTGATGGAAATCGGAGGTGTACCTTTACCTTATATACTCTACTGTCAGGGCCTTGATTCGTTAATTACTGTTTATTCCTGGTTGCAGTGTATGTGAATAACATCAGCTAACAGGAAGTACACATGGATCCAAGCTGTTGTCTAGCAATGCAATTCTGTTGCAATTCCGTCAAAATGCGCTAAATCGGAGCGTTTCAGACAGAGGGTAAATACAGGCCTATTCAGGCCGACAGTATGAGGAAAATAAAGTGTTTTTTGAACATTACAGCATATAAACATGTTCTAGTAGAAACACAAAATACAAGTATGAACCTGAAAATGAGCACGATAGGGGACCTTTAAGAAAAAGCTAAAGACCTGCAGCTCTTTCATGAACACCTCCGCACCTAATGATATTGATGCTATTGATGATGTTGAAAATTGTGATATTGATGATATTGAGGATGTTGCTGATGTTGATTAGGATATTCATTATGATGATGACATTGATGGCGTTGTTGATAATGTTAATGATGACGATGAGAAGAAAAAAAAGAAAAAAGAAAAATCTGCTTCTATCCACCCTGTGCACTGCCTCTGTGCACGGCCTGTCGGCACCTGAGTCCGATCAGACTTGAAGCTGTTGTTGGCTCTTACTCACGTTGTTCCCTCCTATCTAGTTCCTCGCTTGTGTTGTACGAATTCTCAGATGTACGTCGCTTTGGACAAAAGCGTTGTATTGTGATGGTCCAGATACACAGGTGTGGTGTACGAGTTACTGTGTTTTCCCATGTGTCCTTGAAGGTACCAGAGGAACGCAGTTGTGGCAGCCAGCCAGGTTTGGAGCACCTGGGCCTCACGCTCCCATGTGATAAAAGCTCCTGGCATTGCTCGACTCTCTCACTTGGACTCATCCCATCCGGTGTCTTCACACTTTTGCCTTTGTTTGACTTTTGTTTCTCTTACACTTAATTATGCTCACACATTCACACTGTGGACACGCTCTACATTAGAAGTTATTTCTTTAGTTGTTAACTTTATTACAATAAATGTATTTAATTTACAGTCATCCACTGTGTCCGTTCCCATATTTGTCATGGACTAGGAGCCGGGTTATGACAGTATAGATCAGAGTTAGTAACCAAACCTTATTAGTTCAGAAACATACAAAACAAATCAAATTAAAACTGTGAGTTAGAGCAGTGCATCATAGGGTAAATCAAGCAGAAAAGTGTGAGAGAGAGGTTATAGAGAGGTTCTGCATTAAAAACCAAACGTGAACTGGGAGGCCGAGGGTGAAACAACACGTTGAAACGGTTATGATGTGGTTGGTGCCGGCAGGAGATATGTGCCCATTTCCTCTGCAGAGCTGCATGAACAGGAAGAGTAAGACCAGCTTGTGGTTCAAAAATCGAAATGTTAATGTTTTTGACTGCCACTCGCTGCTGGCTGTGCTAATTCTGCAAAGAGCGGATGCATGAGCAGTTTAACGAGTAAATAAATGAGTGTGCTACGGGGGTGGAAGGGTGGCAGGTGTCTGTGGGGATGGGCACGCTTTTTTACCACCCTCTAACCCTAACCCAGCTAAACAAGAGATTAAACAGAGTCAAACTCAATGGACCCACCAAGAGGCTGAAGGGAATCTTAAAGATATTAATTCATAGTTCAGTTTGTATGAAAAAAAACAACAACATAAAAAGTAATTCATTTGAAACGACTGCGTGAGGAATGACTGTTTTTCCTTTCTGTTTCTGCTCCTATCTTTCTGCTGACCACACTGATTGAGCTCGTACTCAATTGAACCGTCACACCCTGCTACCGAGAAGCTGTGTGCGTGTGTGTGTGTGTGTGTGTGTGTTGAGCAAGAGATGAGTCAAAATTTTGAGGGGGCAGGATTTCCTTTATATAGGATGTGTGTGAGTAGATGTACGGGCAGCAGACAGCCTGATGCCATGTCGCCAGGTACGTGCCAACAACTTTACAATTTTACTTCATTCAAATCCACCTGCTGGTATCTAAGTTTTTACTACAGATTTGATTCAATTCAATACAGATAGTGTACAGAATGCTACTGTATGTGTCATCAGGGTGATGGAAACTGTGTAAAAACCAGATCTTTTTAAATTTTCCAATTCTGAATTTCTTTTTTCTTTTCTTTCTTTTCTGTTTCAAATGTTCTATTCTTAAATTGATGTTGAGTTTGTGGTGTACCCAGCTATCAGGGTGTGCCAACTTTCCTCTTTCCGCCAGTTGCATTTTACAAGATGCCTTATCATCAAACCCACACAAGTAAGCTAAAGTTTAAACCTTTACCATTCATTTTTTGAGCAGTTACAAGTGTGCAATGCTTGTGTGACGAAATCCTAAAAAAGAACAATCATCCTGCAGAAGCAGAACTTCCTTTCTTTTTGAAAACAAAGAACACGGAGAGGAAGACACAGACAGCAGTGTAGATTTCATCAGATGTTCTGCCAGAGTTGTACTCATTTTTTCTGTCATTTATTGACAATCTTTTTTTCAAGGATTTAACCATATTAGAAAAAATTAGGGCTGACATAGTTACAGCGATAATAACGCGTTAACGCAAATTTGTTTTAACGCCACAAATTTCTGAGTGATATTGAATTTCAGTTTAAAGCATAAAAGAGATCATAGATACTGGCATTACATGAAATTATAAAACCTAATCCATTGGCACCAACCATGTCATACTAGCTTGTCCTCAAAGGAGGTTAAATAACGCTCCAAACTTACACTAAATTTAGGAAAAACTGGCATGACCATTTTCAAAGGGGTCCCTTGACCTCTGACCTCCAGATCAGTGAATGTAAATGGGTTCTATGGGTACCCACGAGTCTCCCCTTTACAGACATGCCCACTTTATGATAATCACATGCAGTTTGGGGCAAGTCATAGTCAAGTCAGCACACTGACACACTGACAGCTGTTGTTGCCTGTTGGGCTGCAGTTTGCCATTTTATGATTTCAGCATATTGTTTAATGCTAAATGCAGTACCTGTGAGGGTTTCTGGATCAATATATGTCATTGTTTTGTGTTGTTAATTGATTTACAATAATAAATATATACACACATTTGCATAAAGAAAGCATATTTGCCAACTTCCATGTTGACAAGAGTAATACAAACTTTTACAAATCTCCCTTTAAGGTATATGTTGAACAGGAAAAAATGTGAGATTAATTTGCAATCAATTGCGATTAACTATGGACAATCATGGGATTAATCACGATTAAATATTTGAATCGACTGACAGCCCTTAAGGTTATTGTCTACCGGCGGACCTCTGTACCGTCGTCATCGCTGCCTTTGCCCGGCAACAGCAACGTACAGGGCTTCAAAGAGCGGATGGGCGGGTGGACGGGTGTCCGCTCTGTGCAGAGCACCGGAACAAAAACACCAACACATCACAGTATGATAACAATGCACTTCCCGTGCCTAGTCTGGGCTGCTCGATTATGACAAAAAAGATTACGATTATTTAACACGATCACTGTTATCGTTATCGTACTGTTAAACCTAATGATGACTGCACTTTTCTTAAATAAAGTGTTTTATATTTATGTTTGTTCCATCTTTGATGCAAGCTCACTTTTAATTAACCTGTAACAAAATTGACAAATGTTGTCAGAAGAAGAAAAGAATAATTTGGGGAGTTAAAACAGAAGGAAATGTCTGCAGGAGATGTTTTTGTTGTCGACACCTTTCCTTTGCAGTCCCTGTACTCACGAGAACATATGAAAGAGTAATAATACCTCTGATCTACCCCTTACTTCCTTCCTTAGAGTTCCATACCAGTGATCTGTGCCCTTTTGACCTGGAATACACCCAGCAGCCATGACAACATCTGGATCCAGGGCCTTCCTCCTCCTCCTCCTCCTCCTCTTCCTCATCTCCCTCTCACAGCTGCTTTATCACAGCTTCTTGGACCAGAAGCTCGGTCCGGAGAAATATCCTCCTGCTGTTCCTCAGAGAAACATCTGCATCCTGCTGTGGCACTGGCCATTCGGGCGCTCTTACAGGCTCAAAGGAGACAAATGCCTCGAGATGTACAACATCAGCCGCTGTTTCCTCACCGCTAACACCTCCGCCTTCTCCACTGCTGATGTGGTTGTCTTCCACCACCACGAGCTGAGAGGAGGTCTGTCCTCGCTCCCTCTGCACCTGGATCGCCCAGCCTCCCAGCACTGGGTGTGGCTGTCCATGGAGCCTCCTGTCAACAATGGAAACCTCACACAGTTCGCCGGCCTCTTCAACTGGACGATGAGCTACAGACGTGATGCCGACATATTCATCCCCTATGGAAAGACCATGGTGGGAGGTGATAAGCTAGGCTTCCCGGCTGCTTCAAATCGCTCCTGCCTTGTCAGCTGGATGGTGAGCAAATACAAGCCTCACCAGGTTCGGGCTGGTGTTTATCAAAGTCTAAAGAATCAAATCCCCATAGAGGTGTACGGCAAGTGGAACAGGAAACCCCTGTCAGCGAAGAAGCTGCTGCCCACAATTGCAAAGTGTATTTTTTACCTGTCGTTTGAGAACTCTGAGGCAAAGGACTACATTAGTGAGAAACTCTGGAGGAACGCTTTCCAAGCAGGGGCCGTGCCAGTAGTTCTCGGGCCCAGCAGGGCGACCTACGAGGCCCTGGCTCCACCTGGTTCCTTTATCCATGTGGCTGATTTCAAGAGCACAGCAGATCTGGCTGCCTATATGAAGCATGTAGCTGCAGACAGACAGGCCTATGAAAAGTACTTCCAGTGGCACCACACTCACAGAATAAAAACCTACACTGACTGGAGAGAAAGGCTGTGTCAAATCTGTGTTCAGTACCCCAGTTTACCAGACAATAAAGTCTATCAGGACCTGGAGAGCTGGGTTAACAGCTAACATCTTCATGCTTTTTTTTTTGTGTGTGACTGGGACTGTTTATA
This sequence comes from Sebastes fasciatus, assembly GCF_043250625.1. Taxonomy (NCBI): domain Eukaryota; kingdom Metazoa; phylum Chordata; class Actinopteri; order Perciformes; family Sebastidae; genus Sebastes; species Sebastes fasciatus. The sequence continues at coordinate 2,993,536 of NC_133800.1, forward strand.
TGCTGCTGGGTTACCACATGCAAATGTGAAATACCATACAGTGACAATTGCACGCAGGAATACATGGGTCTCTGTCAGCCGTGCAATTTTGGTAAACAGTGAGGAACTTCACACCACAGAAATAAATCTCACACAGTTGGTTGAGTTCGCTGTACGCTATGCGAAAATGCGGAAGTGGTAACTTGTGTAACCATAAATGCATGTTCCATTTGTTGAAACCACAGAGGTAAGCATATCTTTACAACAAGCTAGTGATACTGCAAACTATGAGGGTTATTTATTATTTATCACCTGAAATATCTGCTCATGAAAAAACATTAAGAAAGACATTGTTTTCTTCATGTGATTGTCTGCTCAGGATCTTGGTGTGCTTCAAACTGAGTACTTGTTTAACCATCTATTCCATGGTTAGGGTTCGGTTAAGTTTACGCAACTGAAACTATTTGGTTAAGCAGAGCGAAGCTAAAATGGAAAAAGCTAATGAAATTAATAATAAGAATAATAACCTTATTTGTATAGCACTTTTCTTAAAGGGACTGTTTGTAACTACTTACACGTATAAATCGTTGCGGGTCGGTGTCCCATGCGCGCTCACATGTGGCTACGCTGTTCAGACAAGACTCCAACACAAACTACACGGAAGCACCAAAACCTCTTGGTTGTATCTAGTGAAGCCCGTCTGTTAAACAGTGTTGGCCGCGGTCGGAGGACGCGGGGGAGACCGTAGCTTTGGTCTCCAGGACCGGAGTCTCTGCTGTACTCTGCTCCTCTGCTTGCCTGCCTTCACTCACACACCGTGCTCGTTCTCGCTCTTTCGCTCCACTCTCACGTGCATGCGCGAACACAGAGGTTTCCCGTGTCTTGTGAAGTAACGGGGCTCCGCAGATAAACGTTATCTATTCATGGAGAGACCTTCGTCTGGTCAGCTAACATTACTGCCAAGCAGCTGAAAGATAGAGTGATATTGTGCTTTTAGCCTAAATAAAATGTAACCTTTAAGTTGTTAACATCTGTATGCCAATGTCTAGTGTTTCAGTTTTAGCAGTTCTAAGAAAAACCTATAAAGGTCTTCTGTTTAGTGTCATTTCTCTGATTCACTTCCCTTTTTTCTTAGAACTGCCTATGTGTGTAAATAGATTTTCCTACAGTATTCATTTTTCTAAGCCAGTGATTGGGTGATTTTTGTTTTTATTGCTCTTAGGTAGAGTCTGCTACTGCCAATCTCCTTATCAGTAGTGAACTTAGTGAACCTGAGAACCAAGTAAATCTGTAACAGAACCGAATTGTAAGATCTTGGGTCTAAGATACCTTAAAGAACCACAGATATTGATACCTTAAATACTAAACCCAGGCATCTATTCCCCACCTAGAGAAAGGTTACATGTTACAAAACTGACAATACTGCAGTATACTACGACTGGAAAGATTTCAATTTAAGTTTGATGCAGAGTTATAACTTTGACTTCATACTCATGTGACACACGGCGATTACCTAAAGAGTCAATATCATTCCAGTCATTGGCAGAAGTATACAGATCATTCATTTGAATAAACAGTAATAATACGTTTGCAAAATTACTCCAGTCCCCCCCAACACACCACTCAGTGAATGGGCTTAATTTGTTGCCAAATCCTGGCGGAATATGATCTGGGACCTCCCAGATTGGGACAGCACCTATTGGATTGGATACAGCAACACCATTAAATACATTTTGTGTAATATCTAATGTTATTCAATTGAAGTTACTCGTAAATTGCTTGTTTGCCTATTTTGATCTGCGTCATGCTCTCAGTGCTGCTCTAGTCACTTTTTCTAACAAAATGTGTTATGATGACTCCCTGAGTTTTCACACCTCTTTTAACAAGTTGACAACGCGTGATATCAGACATCAATTTCACATGATTCTGCTGAGTCATTTGGCCATTTGACAAGTTTGAATGGGTGGGTGTCATAAGTTCCTATTGGCTGCTGAGCACTAGGGCTAAACCATTTCTGTAAGCCTAGTGGTTGCCTATACCACTCAGCTAAGGATCCTCTTATTTCTCTGTCCTTTTCTTAATTTTTTTGTGTAGCCTATGAAAATTAAATATTTGGATTGCAGTTTTATCGCTTTCATTATTTTTTTATCAAGATAAAATTGCGTCCTTTTTCTCCACTACTGCCTTTTTGGTAAACAAATACATTAGTGGACATTCTAGCATTCATCAAACTAGTTTTCTTTCATCAAAAACATTAACAGTTGTGTGGGGAAAAGTTACAGCAGTGGTACTCGTTCAATGTTGGTTTAGGATACAGACCAATGTAATGTATATCTGTATTTGGAAAACAACACTTTCTTTTTTGAACATTTTTTTTATTTTTTTTTATTTGAAAAGGTGTTATCACAGTATATACTAAACTTTACAGATAGTTATACTAAACTCTTTTCCTGTTTTAATGTACTTGTACAGTTTATATGCATATGCAGAAAATGAGGCATGCGGATGCCAGTTCTTGTGAGTCAACTCAGTCTTCTGGAGAACTGTGGGTCCTCCAACCTCACTTTCTGAAGTACGTGGTCGTGTAATCTGTTCCACGAGTCCAGATTTAACACATCTACACATCTACACATCGATATTCAGTTTCATACTCACGCGTATACAGCCTACATGCCCATGCATACTTCTCCATCAAACTATCAGCAGTAACATTTAGCTTTCTTACATATGCCTCATATATCTCACACTCTATTAAAGACATAACTATATACATTAGAACCAAGGGAGCTTACATTGCATTCTTAGTCTTCTCAGCAAGAAGAGGAAAGGAAGAAAAGAGAAACAGAAGTCAGTGGAGTCATACAAAGTCTGCTCTTATTGGGGTTATAAATTTGATCCATTTATTCCAAATCTGGTAAAATGTGCCCTTTTGGATCCTCAAAGAGTAAGTCAACTTTTCCATTTTAAATATTTCAAGGATTATTCCACACCAATCATCCAATGTAGGTGGCACTGGATTTAGCCACCTTCTTGTGATAGATTTTTTCTTTTTTGAACATTTTAATTGGATTCAAGGCTATAACCAGCACATTATTAAACTCTAAATAGATTTTTTTAATTCAGAGATTGATTTTTATTTTATTACCCATTTTGGGTGAATTAACAGACTTCCAAAAACTTTCAGGATTAGAATGAGAGCTTGTAATTAGGTCAGATAGGAATTTGATTTGGCTTGTTTTTAAATCACTTTATAACATTTAAGCAAAAACATCAATACAAAGAAAAGTATCTCATTATTGTTTCTTTCTAGAACCACACATATAGTTTATATCTGTAATACATGGAAATAGTCATGCAGAAAATAAAGGACATCGACACAGACGCTCCACAACGATCACACCAGCAAGTACTGTAACCTGGATTGTTGCTGAGGAGCATATTATACAGCCACAATTTGTTTTATGCAAAAAAAATTATATTGTTTTTGCCCAAAACTGCACGATGAACTGCAAGATAAAATTGCCTCGTTTTCTTCCACTACTGCCTTTTTTGGTAAACAGATACGTTGGTGAACATTCTGGCATTCATCAAACTAAAGTTTTCTTTCATTAAAAACATTAACAGTGGTGTGGGGAAAAGTTACAGCAGTGGTACTCGTTCAACGCAGGTTTAGGACATCATTGTAATGAATATTGGTCTTTGAAAAACAATATGAACTTTCTTTCTCTAATATTTGTTTAATGTATGACTATGACCAGCAGGGGTATACTAGATTAGCTAGAGACTGAAATGGTAAAATAATGACAGACTGGTTAACAAGAAAGTCCAGATTTTACAGTTTTTCACATTTGCTTCGGCTCAATTCTTGAATGAGAATTGTTTTTTTCAAAACTATAAGTTCAAATCTCTGAAAAATGAGTTTGTTGTTTCCAACAGATTAGAATTTCTCATTCATTCAAGCAAATTGCACATGTGCAAAAGAGTCAGCACAATAACCACATGCACACGTCTTGTTAATCAAAACTGATGAGTTGATTCTCAGTGAAACTGTCGTCCTCTTCACAACTTCTAAACATTCCTTCGTGGTTTGAGCCGTCACATGCAAAATGATCCACTCAATTATCAAAATCTGTCAGACATGCATGTATATTCCATAAATATCTATGGCATGGTGTTACGTACTGTGAGGAGGCATGGATGTCATTTTGTGGCAAATTTTCTGTTCACTGTATATAGAGTAACTTTACATGAAAGATCAAAGGTGAATTTTCTATTTACAGTACATTTAACACATTGCTACACACATAAATGTACTGTATATATACAAATGTACATATACTTTTTCTGTGCACTACAGTAGGCCTATTGACTTTCAGTAAACATTTACCTCTGTTGAAATGGGAATCTAAAAAGCTCATTGAGATACACAACAGCATTCAGCTAGACCAGGGGTCAGCAGCCTGCCGTTCAAGAATAAAGTCATAATATTATGAGAATAAAGTCATAATATTATGAGAATAAAGTCATAGGTTTACGAGAAAAAAGTCTTAATATTATGAGAATAAAGTCATAATATTATAAAGTAGTAATTTTACGTGTTATTTAATTTTTTCTCGTAAAGTTATGACTTCATTCTCGTAATACTATGACTTTTTTCTCATAAAGTTCTGACTTTAATCTCGTAATATTGACTTTTTTTCTCGTAAAGTTATGACTTTATTCTTGTAAAATTACGACTTTTTTTCTCGTAAAGTTATGACTTTATTCTTGTAAAATTATGACTTTTTTCTTGTAAAGTTATGACTTTATTCCCGTAATATTATTAATTTGTTTCTTGTAAAGTTATGACTTCATTCTCGTAATGTTATGACTTTTTTCTCATAAAGTTATGACTTTATTCTCGTAATATTACGACTTTTTTTCTCGTAAAGTTATGACTTTATTCTCGTAATATTACGACTTTTTTTCTCGTAAAGTTATGACTTTATTCTCGTAATATTATGATTTTTTTCTCATAAAGTTCTGACTTCAATCTCGTAATATTGACTTTTTTTCTCGTAAAGTTATGACTTTATTCTTGTAAAATTACGACTTTTTTTCTCGTAAAGTTATGACTTTATTCTCGTAATATTATGACTTTTTTCTCATAAAGTTATGACTTTATTATCGTAATATTACGACTTTTTTTCTCGTAAAGTTATAACTTTATTCTTGTAATATTACAACTTTTTTCTCGTAAAGTTATGACTTTATTCTCGTAATATTACGACTTTTTTTCTCGTAAAGTTATTACTTTATTCTTGTAATATTACAACTTTTTTCTCGTAAGGTTATGACTTTATTCTCGTAATATTATGACTTTTTTCTTGTAAAGTTATGACTTTATTCTCGTAATATTATTAATTTGTTTCTTGTAAAGTTATGACTTTATTCTCGTAATGTTATGACTTTTTTCTCATAAAGTTATGACTTTATTCTCATAATATTACGACTTTTTTCTTGTAAAGTTATGACTTTATTCTTGTAATATTACAACTTTTTTCTCGTAAGGTTATGACTTTATTCTCGTAATATTATTACCTTTTTTCTCATAAAGTTATGACTTTATTCTCGTAATATTACGACTTAATTCTCGTAATATTACTACTTTTTTCCCTCAGTGTGGCCCTAACCCTCCCCTAACACTTTGGCCCTGCACTGCATTAGACTTATATACTATATACTATAAACTGTGTTACCCTCATCACAATGCTAAGATGTTTTTGTTTTTTTTTGCCTAAAATGGCTCTTTTGTTAGTAAAGGTTGCTGACCCCTGAGCTAGACAAAACTGATATTCTGGTATAGAACAGTAAGCAGTCAGTGTCAACAAAAAGTAGAAAAAAACAGAGATTTGTATATAAAAACATTTCCAGTGTTGACTATAATGGTGAAAAAACATCTAAACACTTTGACCAGTGTGGCTCACACGATGACAAAACAACTCTTCATGTTGGAGTCATCGGCCAACTTACTGACACAACACAAGGTTTTGAAGCATCAATGAAGTGTTTGGGTGAATTACTCCCTTTTAATGGCCAATGAAACAGTTTTGAAGGTTGCACTTACAGTTAAGAGAATGTTAAGACTGTTTAAAAAATGAGCCAAAGTTATTGAAAAAAACTGGAACTACTGTAGGTGCTTGGGGCGGGAAACCCTTGTTGACATAACTTAAAATGAAATCCCATATTTCAACAAATAATCTCCATAAATTGAAAGTCACAAATAAAAATGAGAAACAATTTTTGCCCTGTTTTTCAGAATTTACCGAGATAATTATCCCGGTAATTCTGAGAAAAGTTTTCATGAAAAAGGAATATCGACTGATTTTCTGAATTTACAAGATACCTCAAAATCCCGGGAGAAGCTCTCATTTACTTGAGAGTTCGATTTCAAGGAAGCAAACATGTTCTGCCTGTTTAGTTTAATTCAGTAGTGACAAACCTATGAAGAATGACGTGAGTGCAACTGAGGGGGAGAGGGGGGGGATCCCAGCTGACATTGGGCGAAGGCGGGCTACACCCTGGACAGGTCTCCAGACTATCACAGGGCTGACACATAAAGACAGACAATCATTCACACTCACATTCACACCTACGGGACATTTAGAGTCAACTAGACCTCCGCCAACCTGCCCGAGTATGATTGCCCCCACCCTTCTCCGTGCAGCTTGCGCCATCAACCACATGTATTTTTGTTTCTGTTGAGATCAGCGTCATGAACGCATCATCAGTTACACAGCGCACGTCTTATGCCCGGTTCAGTCTACACGATATCAACCCGATTATAGCCCGACACGGCCGTCGTGGGGATCGGGAATGATAAATGAGTGTCATGTGCGAAAATCGATCCTCTTATCTCGTGTAGTGTGTCATAGTACACGACACCCAGAGGAAAAGTTTAGCCTGTCAGAATTTTTCGTCTTGACACGCCTAGTGCGACATCTCCAACGACATGTTCCTTTGCGTTGACCAATCAGGTGCTCTCTCCAGTGTGCAGTCGCAGTCAGGTCACTTGGTAATAAACAAACATGGCGAAAAGGAGGAGGAATGCCGACTTCGCTGCTGGACAACCAAACTGACTGAAGTATGGACAGCCCGTACCGTCCTCTCTGTGCCACCCAGGAGCGCATCCACAACTGTTTCTTTCATTTCTTTTCTTTTTCTTTTTTCGCAACACCAGACCGTCAGCATCACACACACCGCTTCTGTCGCCATGATTGACAGTTGCTTCAACCGCCTCCCCGATGACGTCTGAACTCGCGCATTATCGTGGAATACGACCGTTCTTTTAATACATCCATGAATACGACGTGCCGTGATTGGTCGTGGTCATACGTGTAGTCTTGCCAGTCACCCGACTGAGACACTGCTAGAGTTTATGGCGCTGTGATCGTTAGATCTGACATGGTGACCATCGTCAAAGACAAAAATATTGTGTAGTCTGATCCCGGTATTAAAGCCTGTGGTGTTAATGCACAGGCTGAGCGGAGTTATTAAAAAAAAATTCCGAAGCCAGACCATGATCCGGATCACCACCAAAATCGAATGGATTGTTCATTGTGCCACACCCCACCCCTCCAAAAAATGTCATTCAAAACCATCACGGATTTTTGAAGTAACCCTCCAAACGGACAAACCACTAAACCAACGCCGGTGAAAACCTCGGCCTTGGTGGGGGTAACAATGAACCTAACCTGCATGTCTTTGGACTGTGGGAGGAAACCGGAGAACCGGAGAAAACCCATGCTAACACGGGGAGAACATGCTAACTCCACACAGAAGGGCCCCAAGCCGGGTGCTAAACATTGCACCGCTGTGCAGCGCAGTCGAAAAAAACTCAAAACTAGTGTGTCTTTCCAGAAACAATGTCCTGGTTTCTCCATAAAACACACTTTCCATTATTTTATTTGGAACTACATCCCACCAAAGAAATCGTCCCTGTTGGCAGTGTGTGGTGACTTATTCAAAAACATTTGGGTGAATAAACACTTTAAATGGACTGTTTGTAAGAATCAGAAATGTCTTGTTAACAGCGACACCTGTGGCCGTTAAGTCAACGAAAGTCAGCGTCCTGTTGCTCGCGCTTGTGCTCGCTCTACATAGACATGAACGAGCATCGCTCAAAACAGTGAGACGACACACGTCAGCTAAAAGCACAATATCACTCTATATTTCAGCTGCTTGGCAGTAATGTTAGCTGACCAGACGAAGGTCTCTCCATGAATCAATGCTGATCCTAGTGTTGGCTTTTCCTGCCTCAGCCTCCCGACCGCGGCCGGAGGGAACAGGGGAGACACCGGAGTTTTGGTTGGAGACGATAACGTTTCTCTCTGCGGAGGCCCGTACATTAAATAAATATTAGAGAAAGAAAGTTCATATTGTTTTTCAAAGACCAATATTCATTACAATGATGTCCTAAACCAGCGTTGAACGAGTACCACTGCTGTAACTTTTCCCCACACCTCTGATAATGTTTTTAATGAAAGAAAACTTTAGTTTGATGAATGCCAGAATGTCCACCAACGTATCTGTTTACCAAAAAAGGCAGTAGTGGAAGAAAACGAGGCAATTTTATCTTGCAGTTCATCGTGCAGTTTTGGGCAAAAACAATATAATTTTTTTTGCATAAAACAAATTGTGGCTGTATAATATGCTCCTCAGCAACAATCCAGGTTACAGTACTTGCTGGTGTGATCGTTGTGGAGCGTCTGTGTCGATGTCCTTTATTTTCTGCATGACTATTTCCATGTATTACAGATATAAACTATATGTGTGGTTCTAGAAAGAAACAATAATGAGATACTTTTCTTTGTATTGATGTTTTTGCTTAAATGTTATAAAGTGATTTAAAAACAAGCCAAATCAAATTCCTATCTGACCTAATTACAAGCTCTCATTCTAATCCTGAAAGTTTTTGGAAGTCTGTTAATTCACCCAAAATGGGTTATAAAATAAAAATCAATCTCTGAATTAAAAAAATCTATTTAGAGTTTAATAATGTGCTGGTTATAGCCTTGAATCCAATTAAAATGTTCAAAAAAGAAAAAATCTATCACAAGAAGGTGGCTAAATCCAGTGCCACCTACATTGGATGATTGGTGTGGAATAATCCTTGAAATATTTAAAATGGAAAAGTTGACTTACTCTTTGAGGATCCAAAAGGGCACATTTTACCAGATTTGGAATAAATGGATCAAATTTATAACCCCAATAAGAGCAGACTTTGTATGACTCCACTGACTCCTGTTTCTCTTTTCTTCTGCAGAATCATGTGAAATTGATGTCTGATATCACACGTTGTCAACCTGTTAAAAGAGGTGTGAAAACTCAGGGAGTCATAACACATTTTGTTAGAAAAAGTGACTAGAGCAGCACTGAAAGCATGACGCAGATCAAAATAGGCAAACAAGCAATTTACGAGTAACTTCAATTGAATAACATTAGATATTACACAAAATGTATTTAATGGTGTTGCTGTATCCAATCCAATAGGTGCTGTCCCAATCTGGGAGGTCCCAGATCATATTCCGCCAGGATTTGGCAACAAATTAAGCCCATTCACTGAGTGGTGTGTTGGGGGGGACTGGAGTAATTTTGCAAACGTATTATTACTATTTATTCAAATGAATGATCTGTATACTTCTGCCAATGACTGGAATGATATTGACTCTTTAGGTAATCGCCGTGTGTCACATGAGTATGAAGTCAAAGTTATAACTCCGCATCAAACTTAAATTGAAATCTTTCCAGTCGTAGTATACTGCAGTATTGTCAGTTTTGTAACATGTAACCTTTCTCTAGGTGGGGAATAGATGCCTGGGTTTAGTATTTAAGGTATCAATATCTGTGGTTCTTTAAGGTATCTTAGACCCAAGATCTTACAATTCGGTTCTGTTACAGATTTACTTGGTTCTCAGGTTCACTAAGTTCACTACTGATAAGGAGATTGGCAGTAGCAGACTCTACCTAAGAGCAATAAAAACAAAAATCACCCAATCACTGGCTTAGAAAAATGAATACTGTAGGAAAATCTATTTATAAAGGTCTTCTGTTTAGTGTCATTTCTCTGATTCACTTCCCTTTTTCCTTAACTCAAGTTTTTCTTAGAACTGCTAAAACTAAAACACTAGACACTGGCATACAGATGTTAACAACTTAAAGGTTACATTTTATTTAGGCTAAAAGCACAATATCACTCTATCTTTCAGCTGCTTGGCAGTAATGTTAGCTGACCAGACGAAGGTCTCTCCATGAATAGATAACGTTTATCTGCGGAGCCCCGTTACTTCACAAGACACGGGAAACCTCTGTTGGTCTGGAGGAGCTGCAGCAGTTATTTCTGCACAAACGTCCACTGTACATTCACTAGATATTCTCAGAGCTAAACTAACTCTTCTGCAGTGTGTAGTGTGCGCGCATGCACGTGAGAGTGGAGCGAAAGAGCGAGAAAGGAGCGCGGTGTGTGAGTGAAGGCAGGCAGAGGAGCAGAATACAGCAGAGACTCCGGTCCTGGAGACCAAAGCTACGGTCTCCCCCGCGTCCTCCGACCGCGGCCGACACTGTTTAACAGACGGGCTTCACTAGATACAACCAAGAGGTTTTGGTGCTTCCGTGTAGTTTGTGTTGGAGTCTGAGTCTGAACAGCGTAGCCACATGCGAGTGCGCATGGGACACCGACCTGCAATGATTTATACGTGTAAGAAGTTACAAACAGTCCCTTTAAATTATGACAGAAATGTTTCTGAAAAAAATAAAAAAAAGACTTTACAACAAGTTGTTTTGCTTCAGATTATATAAATATTTATTTCCTTCATTTCAGCTCTGGTATATCCACAGGCATGCTAAACATGGTGGTAAAGAAGTCCTCCTTAGTGTGTAGAACTCATATGTCGTCTGAAAACAGTCTGTATCAAAGGTAGCTAGCCCGAGTAGTTACTTGTTCACGAGAACCCGTTCATCATCAGAGAGAGAATGATCAAAACAAGACAACCAGCTCAGTTTTTGTTAAGCTCTCAGCACTCCTGAAGTGAAAGCAGAGCTATGTAACATATAGAAAAGGCAAACAGCATGAGTAATCCCCTCATCCCTCCAAACATTAATGTCCTTTGTTTTGTTCTACGAGCTCAGTAGGTTTGAATCAAACAGTCTTTACTACACAGTTAAAGATCTCCAGTGTTAATACTCCCTGGTATCGGCTGTCCATATTTCTTTTTACATATTGTGTGTGTGTGCAGGTCAAATACAGCTGGAGCAGGATGAAGAGAGGGGCCACAGAGAGTGGCTTTCCTGAGAGACGACAGCAAGAGGCCACAGTTACATCCAGGGTTCCTGCAGTGTCCTTGTCAAACATCTGTCCCTGGAGCTGCACAATCATCCTGGGTGTGTAATATAATCTAGGATCTATGCAGAGGGGCAATGTGAATATCTACAAAATACAGGAAGGTAGTTGTGCACATCCAGTCCTATAGAGGATTTAGGCCAGGTGAGGATAGCAGCTTCAGTAAAGGCAAAAGCAGAGAATATTAATTTGAGATAGACCAATCCAATCCGTCATACGGGTAACAGCGCCGATACCATCATTATCAAATCCATCATATGTTAGCAGGCATATTTTGGAACTTCTGACAGCCAAACTGTTTTTCCCTGCTTACAGTCTTTATGCTAAACTAAGATAATCCTGGCTGGTGATGGTGATGGTGATGGTGATGGATGGTTTTCCTCTCTTTACTATTATTTTCTAGCCCGTGGGGTCTATTTAATCTTAGACAAATTGTGATATTATGCTGTGTCCCCTCTCTTTGAAATATTTTCAAATATATTTAAATGTTGTCTATGTATAATTTTTTTTGTGATTTCTATGACACTGATTTGCTTTATGACAATGTGTCATATCATATTGAAGGTATGTATCCAAATCATTTTGCTTGATTGGTTGTACTGGATGTCAGCATGATGTAGTCAGTTTTACACATACAGTAGACCTTGCCCTTTTGTATGGAGGACGGAACCTACCAAAATAAAAAATGATATAAGTAAATTACTTGATAAACAAATAAATATGTCATTAACTGTAGCAAAAATAATATTAAAATAAATGTAGCCATTCATTATGATAAAATATGACAAAGGGATATTTTTGTTTTAATTTTATTCCTTATTTATTTATCTTTGTATTCATTTTAATGTAAAAAGAAATGTATACGAGAAAAGAATACAGAATTAAATACGTTTGGGGACAAAAATAAGGGAGGAAAAGCAAAGGGGAAATTGTGCAGGAATAAATAAATAAAGAAAGGGATTTAAAAAAAATGCAAAAATAAATAAACACATTAAAAAAAAGCATCAATAAATAAAAAGGAAAATTAAACAGACGAGTAAATAAATAAGGGAATTAATAGAAAGATAAATAAATAAAGAAGCAAATTAAAACAGAACTATCTATTTATGTCACATTTTATCAATTAAAAGGCCACATTTATTTTTAATATTACTTTGCTACATTAAATTAATTACTTATCATACTTACATTACTTAGTCATTTTGATCGTATTTTTGATTATGGCAGGTTTCGTCCTCCATACACCTTTGTCATGTTTTTTGCCTGGCGAAGACTTGGTAGGATTTAAACGTTGCCTGTTCACTTCTAATAAACATTCGGGAGCTATGTTATAGTGTGCGAATACTCTCTGCTTTCCCCCTTAACCTGCAACATTTACATGTCAGTTAAAAGCTATAATGCACAATAACAGATATAATGAATCAAAACCTGGAATTCACCTCTTTTCTGAGACATTTCCTGTTCTTTCCACAAGTGTGGGAACCCTGCAAATATAGTTAACGATAAGGAAACAAACAACAGTTCAAGATTTCACACAGCACTCAGGAATCTAGAAGAGCAAGTGCACTAACACACTGAGTGAGAGGTAAGATCTCTTCCCTGTACATGTTAGCAGCTATTTACAGATCACCAAACCCATGGGGACAAGCCATGTTAGTGACGTACCGTATATACAGAATGGACTCGCTCTGTTTCAGAGTTCTAGGTAAAGAAGTTTCAAATTCCTTTGAAATCATTCAAGTTATATATACTGTTAATATATATATATATATATATATATATATATATATATACATATATATATGTATATATATATGTATATATATATATATATATATATATATATATATTAGCAAGTTTGCACAAGAAACTTGTAAAAACTAGAAATGCATATTGACTCTCAGGTTTCATAAGACAGCGTCATCAATTCATGCATAGAGGAACTAGACTGAGAACACAATGGCTACATAACATACTGATAAAGATCACGGTGTGTTCATGAAATATTAAAATCACATTTTAAAAAAAATGATTTCATAAAACCAAAAGCCTGCAGTGAGAACTCTAATGAATTAAAGAGTATTAATAAACAGGGATATTCATGGAGATCTATCAATCAGTGAACTGATAGAAATACTTGGTCGTAGCTCAGACTGTACTCTATGTCCTGGACTCTATTAACACATGATACTAGATTCAATATGCTCGTCTGCTACCTGTCATAAAGTCATTTTGAGTTCTTGAGTAATTTTGTGAACAACACTGGGGAAAAAGAGTGATTACATGAAAAAGAAGAGAATGAGGCTATAGAATTGGAGGCATTGGTCCCAGATTACAGTCCTGCTTCAAACCAGCGCTGTGATATCCTTTAAATGTCCATGAACGCCTCACTCCTCATCCTCTTCCTCCTCTATGTACCTTACACTCTCCATCCTGTCCATTAAAAGGGGTCGGACTGAGCACAGCAGTGGATGTGGAGTGTGTGTAAATTCAACTATTTGCACACACAGATGCTGCATTTGGAGTGTGAAGCCTCTCAGCGTCCACGTTTACTTGGGGAACCTTTGAAGGTAAAGGGTGGAGTCATCAAACAGCGGGTTCTTCACCTCCATTTCCCCCGTCTGAAGATCCACAGAGAGAGAGAGAGAGAGAGAGAGAGAGAGAGAGAGAGAGAGAGAGAGAGAGAGAGAGAGAGAGAGAGAGAGAGAGAGAGAGAGAGAGAGAGAGAGAGAGAGAGAGAGAGAGAGAGAGAGAGAGAGAGAGAGAGAGAGAGAGAGAGAGAGAGAGAGAGAGAGAGAGAGAGAGAGAGAGAGAGGAACATCGGTCATTATCAAAAATGTAACATTTTTCGTAGATAGGGTTTTAATTATGGATGCACCAATACCGATACCAGTATCGGGTATCGGGTCCGATACTGTGCTCATGTACTCGTACTCGCAAAACGGCTCTGATACAACGGCACCGATACCACTTTACGGCAGCGCGACGTTAACCTCTAGTCACCAGCTTTGGGGTCCTCACGCTCTACCTCCTGCGGGCGAGACGGGCCGGTGGTGCGCCCGACCCCGCGGGGCTGGGATCCCACCTCAGCCGGCGCGCGCCAGCCCCCTTTTTTGCTTTCTGACTCGCACGTGCGTTAGACTCCTTGGTCCGTGTGTCAAGACGGGTCGGGTGGGTTGCCGACATCGCCGCAGACCCCTGGCGCCTTTTACGTGGGCCGCGGCACGACACGGTTGGGTCGCACTAAGGACAGTCAGCCCGGTCGACAGTCCGCCCCGGTCGATAGTCACACCGGGAGCAGGGAGCCCCGTCATGGTGCGTTGAGGTCCGGGTGGGGAGCGCTGTAAAGCTGCAGCCACCTTCGCCCTGAGCCTTTCCAAGCCGACCTAGAGCCGGTCGCGGCGCACCACCTCTTATGCGGGACTCCCCAGCCTGCCGTGTGTCGCTCACACCCTCTAGCTGGCTGTTAACGAGGGTCTTTTGGCACAGAGAAGTACTCGTATCGGTACTCGGTATCGGCGAGTACCCAAATGTAAGTACTTGTACTCGGTCTGAAAAAAAGTGGTATTGGTGCATCCCTAGTTATAATTATGTTCCAGGCTATGTTTGCACATAGGAATTTGATTTTGTGGATCTATAGTACATGGTAAACGTAGGCTATAGTATAAAAATGATGCATTCAATGAAGATATTACTGGTTGCACACATCTACAGTAGAACTAGTGATGTGTCATCCAGCATCAGTAACTTATTATCAGTATTTAATAATGTTATTGACAGGTTGAGGGAAGTTAGATAATGGGAAACATATGATTTTATTCATCAGTTCTTGTTAAGGGGCTTCCTACTGACAACATTGATTCAGCCCTGTGGACGACCTGATGATATACACGGTATAACTTCCAATAAAAGTTGAAATAATAACGCAGAGTTTACTCACAGGTGCCAATCCAGGACACTCGTACACCGTGAAATCTCCGTCCTCGTTCTCCTCGTCTGTCGATGCTCCTGAGTCAGGAACTTTTGGCTCATCCCTGTGTCTGCAGAGGTCACACACACACGCACACGCACATGCACACACACACACACACACACACACACACACACACACACACACACACACACACACACAGAGTCATAAAATATTCAGAGGATAACACAGATGCAAAGAGGCAGGGAGGGCAGGGAAGGACGAGAGACAGACAACATGCCCAGGGGGAGATGAGCGCGTCTGGGGCTCGGAGGATGACTCACTTCTCCAGAGAGAGCATCTGCTGCTTCTGGTGCTGGTAGTGGTACATCTGGGCACTGTGGGCCAGCTTCTTGTCCCCAGGCTGGAACACACCGAGGGGCGGAAGGGACATGAGAAAGTCAGTAGTATTCATCCACATCTAGCCACACTGTTCCGTTGACATTCACTTCACAGCATGTGTCTCTGTACTGCACATGATCTGATCTTGTTTGTCCTTTTAAGGCCCTGACGCACCGAGCTGACGGTCGACCGTCAGACAGTGCGGGGCCGTCGGTGAGCGTTCATTGGCTTAATTTTTACGGTGCACTGTCTGCTCCAGTCTAGAGTTTTTTCGGCCGATTCAGCATGTTGAATCGGCAGCGGAGCCCGTCAGTGAGAGAAATCAGTCTGATTGGCTGTTCAGCTTAAAGGAATCAGTGCACAAGAAGAAAAGTGGAAGTGAGGAAAGCAAGCCAACGAGTAAAGTCGAGAGGAAAAACACAAGGCTCTTCTCATTTTTCATCTTCATCTCGTCTGATCATTCCAATACACTGATATTTTCACAACAACATGGCCGTCAAGCTCAGTGGTGAGTGAGAGGGGTGTGAAAATGCTCGGCAAACACCATAAAGACTACCGCCGCCTGCTGGTGTGGAGACTTATTGCCTCTCACGCAGGCGCAGAACGTACGTGGTGGTTGGCTGTCGGCGGTAGTCTTTGCGGTGTGCTCAAGTGCATTTTTTTGGCCGAGACAAAATGTGACGGGAGGCGACGCAATTGGTGGCCTTCGTCACCGCTAGTTCTCTGATGTCCGGTTGGTGTGTCTGGGCCTTTAGGGTGCTAGACGCATGAAACTAGCGTGTTGCTAACAGCTTGTGCTGCCCAGCAAGAATTGGATAACATTGTTAAGGAGGGGTCCAACATTAACACTTATAACACTACAGAGATTTCCTACTCACCATATTGTCAAAGGCTTGGGCTCTCATCAGTCTATATGGAGGGAAGTCCACCTTCTGAGTTACACGCACACCTTTCTGCAATCTGTACAAATGTTTTAAAAAGTGACACACTGGTCAGACGGCTGATCAGAAATAAAAACCTACTGTACAGTACTTGATTTTTTGGAAGCATTTGGAAGTGGTATGCATTACTGTGTCTTTGTGATATTACCACTGGCACATGATAAATTCAACACATTCTCAGTCCCAACTCGTCAAATCCCGGGGCTTGGTCAGTGGCCCTAAGCTTTAAACTATCGGGTCCGATACTGTGCTCATGTACTCGTACTTGCAAAACGGCTCTGATACCACTTTACAGCAGCGTGACGTTAACCTCTCGTCACCATCTTTCGGGTCCTTAGGCTCCACCTCCCCGACGGTGTGGGCGAGACAGGCCGGTGGTGCGCCCGACCCCGCTGGGCCGGGATCCCACCTCAGCCGGCACGTGCCGGCCCTCACTTTCATTGCGCCACGGGGTTTTGCTTGCACCCTCTGACTCGCGCGTGCGTTAGACTCCTTGGTCCGTGTTCCAGGACGGGTCGGGTGGGTCGCAGACATCGCCGAAGACCCCTGGCGCCTTTTACGTGGGCCGAGCCCCGCCCTTGGGGCACGACGCGTTTGGGGCGCACTAAGGACTGTCCGCCCCGGTGACACTTTGGCCACGGCCTGGGAAGCACCTTCGCCCCGAGCCTTTCCAAGCCGACCTAGAGCCGGTCGCGGCACACCGCCTCGTATGCGGGACTCTTTAGCCTGCTGTGTGTCGCTCACACCCTCCAGCTAGCTGTTAACGAGGGTCTTTTGGCACAGAGAAGTACTCGTATCGGTACTCGGTATCGGCAAGTACCCCAAATGTAAGTACTTTAACTCGGTCTGAATAAAAGTGGTATCGGTGCATCCCTACTTTAAACTATGACACTCTAGGTACCGCTCTGGTGTAAGTTTTGGACAAAAATCGCAATAAATCACAACATCGAATTGCAATACATATGGAATATGCGCGCAAGTGTTGTGACAGTATCGAATCGGGAGATAGCTGTATCGTCCCAGCCCTGCTACAGAGTGACTAACGCCTCAGGTGACTGGCGATACCAACAAGTCGCCGACTAACAACCTGACAAAAAAAATCAACGTTGACGTTTAGTTTCACACGGGACAAGAACAGCGGCCTCCTGGGTGAAAGTCCTGCGCTTGTTTGTCCCACCCGCCCTTAGCGGACTTCTCGCTCTTAAATACTACGTCGGTCGCTCTGACTGTCTAATTAATAATGCCGTGGAAGGGTTTACATTGGAGTCAGCTGAAAGCCCGGTAGACATACAGATTGTAAAGCGTGCCTCTGTACGTCGGTATCAGATGCCATGGGGGCACTGACCGACCAGGCGTCGGTATTTGATGAGCTTGGAGTGAGAACGGGTTGCAAAAGTAGGACATTTTAGAACTGTGCACAATAAAACCTCAGAGCGTCATTCTAAAATTTTAAAGTCAACATTTTTATCCAAGATGTTTGGAACAAAACAGATCATTTCACTAATTTCAAGAATAATTTCAATTATAAACTTATTTTTTGCGATTTACAGAATCATTGCTCCGTCATGTTTGGGACATGTATTGACTTTGATACAATTGATAATCTGACTTACATCCACAGTGAAAATATGTTTTAGGTGTTTTTCTTTTTCTAACTTAAATTCCATATATTACATCTCCTTTATATTGTCTACGGTTGTCACTCTACAGGGCCTCCAACATACTGTAGCTGGGGGGGGGGCTCGAACAAAAGATTACCTCTGCCTCTGCTGCTTGGATTTTGGCCATTCTTCTTTTAAATCTGTCTTTCACAGGTTTGCATGTGCAATTCTAAGTTAGTAAGGCAACCATTTAATTATGATATACCAATGAATGCTAAAAGACTAGTTTCTGACCAATAGAAGCGTTTAATAGCTGATATCAATAACTTTCCTGATTGAAGTAGAACACAAACTGGAAGTGTTGATTGATTAATTGTTTTAAACAATAATGCCAAGAATGATCTGGTTCCAGTGCCTTTAATGTGAATATTGACTAGTTTCCATATTCTTCTATGATAGTAAACAGAATATCTTTGTTTGAGTCTGCTGGTCAGACAAAACAAGCAACTCGCAGACGTCTCCTTGGGTTCTGGGAAATTTTAACAGGCATTTTTTTTTGTTTACATGTATTTCATAATCTTAATGCCTCACGTCATAATACTGACAGAAAAAACACCCAAAATAAAATCTATAATGTCAGATCCTAAAAGGTAGAAAGAGGACATTTGGAGTGAGAGTTTCATGCAGTGGTAGGGAAGAACAAAATATCTTACCTGACCCAGCAAGCCCCCGCTGTGACCAAAGCCAGTGAAGCCGCCACGATGAAGACGCTGCTCATGACTGAGAAGAAATACATACACACAGTGAGGGGGAGAGAAAGCTGTGTATATCTGTAGGTGTCGGTGGAAGACATGATCCCTGACTGAAAGCTCTGGAAATGTGTGTGAGGCCGAGTGTAGAGCTCAAATAAGAGCTGCTGAAAATAACCGAGTGTCACTGTGTCGGTTCTGGCCTTGCAGTATCAACAGTGAGAACGGCATTGATAACAGTAATGCAGTGAGGCAGAACTAACTGTCAGTAACACATCTGTTCTGTTGTGTAATACTCCGTAGGAAATTTGAGGTCAGTCCCGAGATTTCAGAGCGATGCAGTACGAACAAAGGAGCTCATTTTACTAAACTGATATTAAACTGTTTGCACTTGGAAGACCTTTGAATTCCTGTTCCCGGCAAGATGGATGTTCATATTTGTTATTTCCATGATTGAAAATTAGTGCAGCTCAAGTTGAGATGAGATCCTGGTATTTCCTTAAAGGTCACCTATTATGCAAAATGCACTTTTCCATGTCTTTTAAACATCAATATCTGTCCCCAGTGTGTCTACAGGCCACCATAGTATCATAAAAGACCATCCTCTCTCTTTTTCTCCTCCTCCGTTTGTCCGGAAATGGGTGCAGAAATTTTTTTTGCTTTTTTCCTTGTATTCTGACGTCATTTGAGAATGCAAGCCACGTAAGGGTTTCCTGGTCGAACCAGAGAGAACCTTCAGTAGCTGACCCCGCCCCACAGCGCGTCACTGTCTCTCCTCCTCAACCGAACTTGAGCAAAGTAGCTCCTACTGTTAGTCTGCAAGAACCAGCAGAACCGTCTTCATGTACTCCCATCATCTAAATATAACATGTTCTTTCACAAAGGCTTTATGTAATTACACTGTTTAAACAGATGATATTTATATATTATATATATTTGATGTCATGCATGTAGCAGAGTACAGGTAGTAAATAGTGACTTGTAAGCAACACAACACATTTCTGTTTCACAGTCAAACTTTATTTGAGTAGACAGATGACAATATTAATTATTCACAGCATTTGTAATCATCCCACCTGCAGTTATGTTAACATGGTACAGGAGAAAGTCTTCAGCTCTGGTAAACTATGGTAAGCTAAGCTCCGGTGGTCTGTAGTCATGGTAACACAGAGACAGCTACTACTGTAAATAATATACCATTACTCTGATCTTCCATACATTTATCTTTTAGCAGAAATAATGAACTGACTACTGTTTCACATCTTCTATTTTCCACCCTGATGGTCGCTGTGTTTACACACCGTGTCATAGCGGTAGCATATAGCTAACCCGTTAGCATGTAGCTACATGCTAACGGGTTAGCTCTGTATCTCCATGTAAACAGAGCTAACCCGTTAGCATGTAGCTACATGCTAACGGGTTAGCTCTGTATCTCCCATCTGCCCACAGCTGTCTGCTCTCAGCTGTCTGCTCTCAGCTGTCTGCTCTCCTCTGGGATGATTCTGTCGGTCATTTCTCACAGATGGATCTGTAAAGACAGACGTAAAACAGAGTGTATGTTTACGGTTTACAGAGTTGATGCATGAGGTAAACACTGAGTTAACTAACAGAGATATAAATAGTATTATTTACCTGAGAGAAACCGTCAGGAAAACCTGGAATCTGGACCGCAGATGTTCATCATGTGTCGCCGATTTCTGATCAGATTCCTCCGGTAACGTGCGCTGGGTGAAGTTTCTGGTTTATAAACTTTAAAGTGGTTTATAAGCTCTATTCTAGCTCCTCTCTCTCCACTCCTCTCTCTCCCTGCTCTCAGGCCGCGAGGGGGGCGGGGAGGGTGACGCTGTGTTGTTGAGGACGTTTGATTGACAGAAAACGCTGACCAATCAGAGCAGAGTGGAAGGAGACAGAGGCTACAGACACAGAAATCAGCACTTTTGGAAATGGGCTGAAACAGAGGTTATAGAGACATGCTGGAATGCATGATCTGATTGTTTTTTTGAAAAAAAAACTTCAGAGACATGGTTTGGAGGTGTCTGAGACCTATAATAACTAGTTTAAATGGAGTATAATATGTGACCTTTAACTGAAAAATTTGTGTCGGGAACTTGGGATTTTGGACCCCACCACCACGCAACGATCACAGACAAATGCTAAAGTCCGACCTTCAAATGTCATTGTTACGCTGATGTAACTGAATGGAAAAAGGATAAAAGGATTTTGCTGAAAGACAGAATCCAATGAATGGATGTCATTGACTACGTTTACATGCACACTCATAAACCACTATTATTCCGATTATGACAATATTCAGAATTTGATAAGAGTCATGTAAACAGCATATTCCGTTTGGATATTCTGATTCTCATCTGCAAGATTTCACAGACTGGAGTAAAACGAGCAGTAAGAGCTGATCTGGAGTCTGCCGTCCAGCTGGCGTCTATGAGAGCCGGCTGTCAATCACTCGCAAGCTCCGATCAAACGGTCAAACTAGGCAGCGCTGATCAAATATTGAATCAATATTCTGTTACTGTAATGCCTATTTCTCTCCTCAGATGTTCTCAGAATCATCTTGTAGTGTACTGTTTAGCTGTAAAATGAAAATTTTGAGACCCGGCAGCCATGTTGAGATCAAGTTGAGGAAATACCAAGCACCCCTCTCTCTCTGAAATGACCTGTGATTGGCCAAAGTCTTCCGTCATGGGCCAAGCCTGAAAACAGAGCCATGAGGAGGTGCAGAAGTCTAGTTTTCTCTCAGAACACTTGAATTACAACATGCTGAAAGGTTATTATGGAATTTTTGCCCAATGATGCCAAAAATATACTGCCTACTGCCTCTTTAAATCTGTCTCGCCTGTTACAGCTGAGAATGGCATCGACGTGGCATTCACCGGCCCCGGTGATGAGGATGCCCTGAGCTCCTCAAATGGACCAGATGATGATGATGATGATGATGCTTAGAATAGGAAAAAAGACAACTACTGTAGGTAGCCAGCTGACTTGTTGAACTAAATGGGTTGTTTGTAGGTCAGTGTAACGTATGTCATGGGGGGCGTTAATCCGAGTGTGCACGGCTGCATGTTAACGGGAATATTAGTGGAATATACATGTTCATTAGGAATATTGTCTTTTTCGGGAATAAGGGCAGAAAACGGAATATTTGGAGCATGTAAACATAGTCATTGTTTCTTTTTCCACCTCCAAGATATACAGTAAAGAAAAGTATACTTAAGTATACATGAATTTTTGTTATAATTGTTGTTTATATATATATATATATATATATATATATATATGTGTAATGGTGTGCAGTGGTAGCCAAGTAAAACCTAGTGAGATGGACAAATGAAATGCTATAATATATACTGTAAAGTTGTAGTGCAGTTATGGATCAGATAATTGAAAGATGTTGAAAAGTGTATGTGTCCGGGGTGAGAGTGTTTGTATTAGTCGTAGTCCGTTAGGGGTCCTGACACAGCGGGAAGTGGTTGTACAGGCTGGCAGAAAGGACGTCAGCTGACATTTGGAGAAGGCGGGCTACACCCTGGACAGGTCACCTGACTATCACAGGGCTGACACGTAGAGACAGACAACCATTCACTCACATTCACACCTACGGGACATTGAGAGTCAACAGTTAACCTACATGTCTTTGGACTGTGGGAGGAAGCCGGAGAACCCGGAGAAAACCCACGCTGGCACGAGGAGAAGATGCAAACTCCACACAGAAGGGCCCCAAGCCGGGTTTGTAATGTTTTCCCAAAACAAGAGTGATATATTTCTAATAAGAAAGTTCTAATTCTAAAATTACAGGAAAACCGTCCCTCTGCAGTTAGATACAGGATCTGGACTGTACATATCTTGTGTGTTGTGCTACTGATTCCCTATGTAGTCATAACAACTGAAGACTTTTTGTATTCCTTGATACACCTTCAGGCCAGATGTTACCTTACATGTGTTGTTGTCCCAGCAGACATTCCGACTAAGAGATACTGACACAGAGGCATTTGCTGAAAGTCGGTGTAAACAAGACACAAACATTAAAGCTGAAATCTACCTGCTTCATTTCATGCAATCAAGACCTAAAAAAAGACCTCTGTTTATAATCCAATCTGTCCTGATTGTCTCTCTGGCCCTGTTGAGACCTGGTATTATCATGCGTCCTCAGTGATCGGATCACAAGTGGACAGCTCTAAGTACAGGTGTGAACGCACTCAAGAAGCATTGAGACATTGAGATCGGATCGTTCAGACCACATTCAGAGGTGGTCTGGGACACATATGACCACATTCTTTTAGCAGTGTGTACGCGAATGCGTCCTGAGCCACATTAAGGACCGCCTACTCATCTGATGTCCAGCTGGGATCCGCGGGATCACCGCGCCCCTCAGGTGAATAGACAGACAGACGCGAGCGTTGGTCTTCCTCGCAGCATGGAAACAGCCTCTGTGCTCTACTGTATCCTGACGGTACATCTGTATTTTATTAAAATATACCTTATATATAGGCTACATATCTATAGACTATCAGACTAGGCACGCATTATCATACTGTCGGAGATGTGTCGGTGTTTTTGTTCTGCTGCTTTGCACAGAGCTGACACCCGCCTGTTCTCTGTCCTCCCCGGCTCTCTGGAGCTCTGTACCCCACTGTTGTCTGGCAAAGGCAGCGGTGCTGGCGGCACGGAGGTCCCCGGGGACCGCTGGTACAATAACCTTTTTTTTTATGTTAATAAAATGTACCAGAATTCACAAATATGTAGGATATTAATACTGACATTCATGTAATATTACGTGACATCGTCTGCTGTATTAGCTGTGTTTTTACTACGTGTTTATGTGCATATAGAGCAGGGAAGTGAGATCGGATCACAAGGGGATCACTGGAGACGCATGTGGAGACTAGGGATGTCACGAGAACCGATACTTCGGTACCAAATCGATGCCAAAATTAAAAAAACCTGACGGTTAATACAATAATACACCTGAAACTGCCTCTTGGTTCTCTGCACAGCTTTGCACTAGTGGTCTTCACGGGTCCATTTGGTTCTAAGGAACGGAGAGCCGACCCGGGACCCGAGTCAAAATCACACTCTCTGGTCTGTGTGTGTGTCAATATGTCCAATACCTAAATGGATCTGAATGGATCTAAACTCAGTATGATCTCTGACCATGCGGTGCAACATAAGCACTGCGGGAGATAATATTTTAGGAAATCTGTTTATGTAAAAAAAGTATGCTATTAGATGACAATTACTTTTTAGAATTGGATTGATGGATATTACTTTGGTTAGAGAATGATGTCCGTCTATGACCCAGCTGGCTGCAGAATGAAAGATGGAAACTAAACTGAAATTGAGCGAAGCTGGTTTACTCAAACTTTGCACTGCTGAATCATAATGAAAACTCCCTGAACATCGCTGTCATTCATGCTTGCTGGGATACTGTATTGACCTCTGGTAATATTATTTATGTTGTGTTTTAATAAACCTGTAAATATGGTCATCAAACCAGATCTCTCTTACCGCAGGTCACGACTACAGTTACTTCTTTAAGCTCAAGAAGTACAACTCAACAAGAAATGAGGTCATGGCTAAAGGTCAGAAAAAGACTTACTGATAAAGACACGGTCATTAGAGGGGTAGGGGAGGATGATGGGATCGCTGAGCAGAGCGGGAGTGTGGTTGGTGGTGGTGGTGGTGGTGGTGGGTGGAGCCGTGCTGGTGAACGGGGCGCTCGTGGGCCGCTCCGTGGTAGATGCTCTGTGAGCGGGGCCGGCCTCACCAAGCTGCTTGGATTTGGGTTTATAGACGTCTCTGGAGGGTGGAGCTGGGATAAGGAATAACATGTTTTGAGTGGTTATGTCAGCAGGGATGTGGTGGTATATATGAATACGGGTCTAGTAGTGTTGCCTACCTGGCAGCCTGGACACAGTTCTCTGTTCACTGATGATGGCAGAGAGGAAGTCGATCTCCTCATCCAGCTCAGGATAAGTGCTCACCTTACCTGGAGGTACAAAAAAACACAGAATCCATCACTAGGTCAATCCAAACACTCGTTTATTATTATTCCAAGTCTCAAAAGAGGGGAAACGGCATAGGGTAAATAAAAGTAGTATGATCCAGCCAAAAAAACTGAAACAACAACAAAATTAAAGCTGCAAGCGGCGATGAACGGGCCCTCGCCCCTTTGCGCTTGTCGGGGGTACAGGTGAGACACCAGTCAACGCGGCTGTGCATTTTAGTGACAGTCTGACACTGTGCTCACGAGTTGGATGCTATTTCTTGAGTGGCGCTGGAAATGACTTACTGCAAATTTTGTACCGCTTCCTGTGTCCACTATGAGGTAGTGTTGTCAAAATACCAAAATTCTGACTTCGATACCAATACGGAAACGATGCCACGGCAAAAAATCTCAAACATCAGGAAGAGTAATAGAATAATAGATGACAGATCATGGAACTCAAAATTGTATAATTATTTATTATTTAGATTTTTTTGGTAATTAGAAATGTTAAAATGTAAAAATGTGACATGAAATAGAATGCAGTAATCTGATGCCCCCTATACTTAAGTTTATGTGATTTCTTTGACAATTTTATATTTGCATTTATTTTTGATAATGCACATTTTTACATTTCATCTGTGTTTTTATTTCTATTTTTCTTACAACTTCTCTATGTTTGTATATATTCTTACCCCAAAATGGAACAACTGTAATTCCCCCCGGGGATCAATAAAGTGTTTCTGATTCTGATATCACTTATTAAACAGCGTTTAATAATGTTTTTTCTTTTGTAAAACAGCCGCCGCATCGGTAACAGTTAAGGCAGAGAGTGGTTCTGCAGCACGGACGATGAGAGGCTTCCAAAACAAAACCCCACAAAACCATAATAAATTCAGATGAAGTTCTCTGACAAGTTGA
Organism: Sebastes fasciatus; assembly: GCF_043250625.1. Taxonomy (NCBI): domain Eukaryota; kingdom Metazoa; phylum Chordata; class Actinopteri; order Perciformes; family Sebastidae; genus Sebastes; species Sebastes fasciatus. Next base: position 3,019,417 of record NC_133800.1, read on the forward strand.
TGAGAGAAAAAGCTGCTAAAATCAGGAAGACCCCACAGTAACTGTAGAAAGAGCTGTGTTGTGTCGAAGTGGTGTGAAGAGAGAGAAGAGTCACTCTCACCGGACTGCTTTTCCTCTCCGTCCATTCCACGTTACAGAGACACACGGTAAAATAATACTTTAAAGCTTCAGTAGGCAGAATATTTTTGGCATCATTGGGCAAAAATCCCATAATAACCTTTCAGCATATTTATAAATCAAGTGTTCTGAGAGAAAACTAGACTTCTGCGCCTCCTCATGGCTCTGTTTTGCTTTCATAGACAGCAGATGAACAGCGGATCTCAGATCAGCTCTTACTGCTTGTTTTCCTCCGGTTGCTGACTTGCTGACTCCATCCTTCTGGTTTTCTTTACAGTTTATTTTTTTGACCGCTTGCTCCCACTAGCAGCAAAGTGCCTGCTCCCGCAGGATTACAGTCCTAATGGCGTCTTCTAACACAAAAACTAATTATACACTATGTTGCTGTATATCATGTGTAGATCACACCTTGTAAATCTCATGGATGATCTTTGCCACATATGGCTGACTTCCTGTTGCCAGTAGGTGGTGCTTTGACTATAACTCAATATGGGCATGTAGATGTCTTCAGGCTTGGACTCAAGTCACACGCGAATAAGGGTTATTCTAAGGGTGATTTAACAACGCACTTCCATGAAGTTGGATGAATCACAAGAGGCGGACTGAAAAAAGAACGGTCAAAATGGAGGCAGTGGAGGCCGAGATATCCTGACTTTTAGTCCCTAGTATGGGTCAAACTCCAAAAATCAAAATAAGGCCTTCATTTCCCATAATGCAACTCAGTAGCATCTTTTGTGTCAAGTGTCCATGCCTGATGAGCACCTATGCTTTTCAAAATGCACACACCCAGTTTGCAACACAGTCTTTCTGTTGAAAGTCTAAGCAGAAATAACTGATGATCATCAGGTTGTTTCCTCAGAGCCGTAGAGGACAGTATACAACTGTTTATATACAGTATACAGTATACAACTGTTTATATACAGTATACAACTGTTTATATACAGCATACAGTATACAACGGTTTATATACAGCATACAGTATACAACTGTTTATATACAGCATACAGTATACAACGGTTTATATACAGCATACAGTATACAACTGTTTATATACAGCATACAAGCAGAAATAAGTGATGATCATCAGGTTGTTTCCTCAGAGCCATAGAGGACAGTATACAACTGTTAACACAGGCTGTCTAATCCTTCCCCTTTCTTTGTTCTTGTGTTGCTTTGATGTGGTAACCAAATCCAATGACGAGTAAACTGGACATCATGTATATAATTGGCTTAAAGTACACCATTTATGGTCGAAGCATCATATCATGAAAAACTCTGCTTGTGCACATACAGCACATTTGGGTATCAGGAGTGTCTACCAACCCACAAACTGTGAAATAAGACAAACCAGGCAGTTTTTTTGTGGGCTGCCTGGATCAGAAAACATGTGAATTCACATTTGGCTCCCCTTTCTATTCCACATGCAGGCTCATTAGAATATACCCCCCCACCATCTGTGTATCTCCACCCACGGTTTGAGAACTACCTTTGCAAAAGTGCACAATATTTTTCTCTCAAGCCAATCACAGCCGAGCGGGGTTTCTCGGGAGGGGGGGCTTAAAGAGGGTGAATACTATATAATATATTCAGACGGACAGGATGAGAAAAACAATGTGTTTTTTGAACATTAAGGGATGTAAACATGTTCTAGTAGAAACTCAAAAGAACCTGAAAATGATTGTTTGAATGGGGTTTTAGTTAGATGCCTGAAATAAGGTCTGTGGTTGACACAAGCTGAAGAGATTTTAACGTTTTGTTCTATGATATAAAATACATCAGTAAATATCCCACTCGTGGATTTTGATGCCTTTATGTGTGTTTAAAAACGTCCTTCTCGTCCTCCTATACAGCCTCGTTGTGTATACTCTCGCTAATGCGACCGTGGTGTAGTTCGTTTATAGCCTAACGTTAGCTTTTTACTTCTGCCGATTGCATTTACACTTCAAAAATCCTAAAAGTGTTGTTCATTTGTAGAGATTATCTTGCTGAACAAAACGTGTAAGTATCACAAATGTGTGTTTGCCACAGAGTTTATGTTCTGCAATAACACAAAACCCGATGGAATAATCCCGTTGGCTTTTCGTTGAGGGAACCCAGGGCGATGCTAACTTCCTGGATGGCCTACAAAAATACGTGATCCCTGGAGCCCTCTATTAGAGAGAATAAGATAAACCAAAAGGCGGAATTCTACTTTTTACAACAGAGCATTAGGGCCACTGTTAGAAAAAATAATAATCTAGGATTTTGAGAATTAAGTGTCAATATTACGATGAAAGAAGTTGTGACATTTCAAGAATAGTCATCTTACGAAATCTGCAGTCTTGATTGTTTTAATAAGTGAACCGTTGTTCATGTCACCTCCACCTCCTGAGAAACTGTGCTGCACTGCAGAGCGTCGTCACACCGCCTGCCGGTTTATCACGCTGATGAGTGGGAGGAAGTCACACGGGCGTGAGAGCTTAGAGTGCTGTATGTGTGTGTCTTTGAAAAACACAAGAGCAGTGAGAGTGTAGGTATGGAAGCATTATGCAGTCAGAATGAACAAGATATCTCAAAATCCCAAGAGAAGCTCTCATTTACTTGAGAGGTCGATTTCATGGAAGCAAACATATCCCACCTGTTTGATTAATCCAGTTTTATATTGGTTTGGGTTTGAGACATTGGGTAGGTAATATAGACGGCGTTGTTGCTAGTTTGTCGACTTTGCACAGACACCTCTTGACTTTGCAGTTGTTCAGACGTAAAGCCCCTTCTGTCATCTGCTGGACCATGGCTTTCTAACTCCGCCACCCAGCCCTCGCTCCTGCCTCGGTCTGGGTCTCATTCACATGAACGGAGGAAGGGAAATAATAACTCTGGATTCGGCTATTAGTTTAGCACAGCGGTGGACTGGTCAATGGAATTCACAGCCACTCCGATGTTGAACTCTGGGCCTCTTTTATGACCTTTTTCATGTAACAAAATAAGCCAAAGTTCTGAAATGTTAAATGTTGTCTAATCACAAGCAGCCGTACAAATACAACAGCCAACTAAAATAGGCAAAATTAGGATTAAAATGAGGTACTATGTAATCAAAACATAAGTAAACTAAGATTATGATCTGACCAGATATCTGATGTATTTGAGTAGGGATGCACTGATACCACTTCCTTTCAGACCGAGTACAAGTACTTACATTTGGGTACTCGCTGATATCGAGTACCAATACGAGTACCGATACGAGTACTTCTCTGTGCCAAAAGACCCTCGTCAACAGCCAGCTAGAGGGTGTGAGCGACACACGGCAGGCTGGGGAGTCCCGCATACGAGGCGGTGCGCCGCGACCGGCTCCAGGTCGGCTTGGAAAGGCTCGGGGCAAAGGTGGCTCGCGGTCGCAGCTTTACAGCGTTCCCTGTCCGGACCTCGCCGCACTGTGGACAAAGGGCTCGCTGTGCTCTCTCTCCCCGCCGGGGAGGAATGGGGCCCCCTGCTCCCGGTGCGACTGTCGACCGTGGGCGGACTGTGCTCAGTGCGCCCCAACCGTGTCGTGCCGCGGCCCGCGTAAATGGTGCCAGGGATCTGCGGCGATGTCTGCAACCCACCCGACCCGTATCTAACCCTAACCCGACCAAGGAGTCTAACGCAAGCGCGAGTCAGAGGGTGCGAGCAAAACCCTGTGAAGCAATGAAAGTGAGGGTTGGCGTGCGCCGGCTGAGGTGGGGGTGGAGGAGCATGAGAACCTGAAAGATGGTGACGAGAGGTTAACGTCGCGCTGCTGTAAAGTGGTATCGATGCCGTTGTATCGGAGCCGTTTTGCGAGTACGAGTACATGAGCACAGTATCGGACCCGATACCTGATACTGGTATCGGTATCGGTATCGGTATCGGTGCATCCCTAGATTGTGCTCAGTGCTACAGACACATTTCAGTCAGTACAAAAAAAGTACTGAAGTTTGACATATCACACAGTATCGAATAAGGATCCCAACGGGATGTGATGTCTACAGCTTTGTCTCAGTTTATCACAGTAATATCTTCTTCGACCATTCACTGTTGTTGCTAAATTTTCCCTGTGTTTTGGACAAAGCAGCTCTACCCCCCCCAGATACATCCCACATTCACCGCCTCTTTATCACTTCTCGACAGCACCGGCAGAGCATGACATAAAAGCAGAGACTCACAAGGGTGATGAGCGTTGGATATAAACTATGACACACACACTGTTGACGGAGTTAAATGGAAGCTGGGAGCTGGCATCACGCACACTGGGAGCCCCTGAAGTCACACTTTGGTAGAATACATGACTCATGTGTAGAGGAAGCACACAGAGGGGCAGGAACACTGATCAATTAGAGTCTACCTGCTGCACTACAATCACATCCATAGTAAATACATGGTAAATGGACTAGCATTTATATAGCGCCTTTCTAGTGTTCCGACCACTCAAAGCACTTTACACTACATGTCAGCATTCACCCATTCACACACACAATCATACACTGATGGCAGAGGCTGCCATGCAAGGAGCCAACCTGCCCATCAGGATCTAATCTAAACACTAGGGCTGTAAAAGTGAACGCGATAATAACATACTAACACTAATTTGTTTTAACGCCATTCATTTCTTTAACGCATTCACGCATCTTGTGATTTTTAGGTTGTAGTGGGCTTAGTTTTAAAGCTAAGGTGAAGATCTGCAAGCACACTGACACACTGACAGCTGTTGTTGCCTGTTGGGCTGCAGTTTGCCATGTTATGACTTGAGCATATTGTTTTATACTAAATGCAGTACCTGTGAGGGTTTCTGGTGGATATCTGTCATTGTTCTGTGTTGTTAATTGATTTTCAAAAAATAGCAGCATATTTGCCCACTCCCATGTTGATAAGAGTATTAAATACTTGAAAAATCTCCCTTTAAGGTACATTTTGAACGGATAAAAAAATTTGATTAATTTGCGATTTATGGTGATTAACTATGGACAATCACGCCATTAATCCCGATTAAATATTTGAATCGATTGACAGCCCTACTAAATACTACCATTCACACACTGATGGCACAGCCTTCGGAGCAATTTAGGCTTAAGTACCTCGCTCAAGGACACTTCGACATGTGGACTGGAGGAGCTGGGAATTGAACTGCCGATCTTCCGATTGAAGGGCGACCCGCTCTACCTCTGAGCCACAGCTGCACCATTTGGATGGCATTAAGCACAGTTCATATGGTTGTTGTCCCATTGTGTTCTATAGTCACATTAATACGTATTACAGTAGGGCAGTTGGACGAATGTATCTATCAGCGATTGGCTGAGTACATGGCCGGTTGTTGTTGTTTTGGGGCAATTTTTGTCATTTTATTTTGATAATTTAATGGTCTGCCTCCGAAGACCGAGAGCCGCACATCTGCCTGCTCAGCCAGTTGGCAGAGAGACAGCGTGTAGAGCCGGCGTATTTTCACATCGAACTTGGTGAAATAAGGGTTTATTTTGACCAAACCAGACTTGCTGATTGGTGGAAAGACTAACCAAGAGCAATGCAATCACCGGTTGTAGGGCTAACGGTGGCAGGTTGGAAAATGTTAACATATCGCCTAACACTAATATGTATTCTATTTATTTCCATGGTGTTGTGGCTAAAATTACACACTTGTTTGTGTTTTTGCCTCATTATTGCGTTAACTTTGACAGCCCTAGTAAAACATACTTAGCCAATAAAGGTGATTCTGAAATTTGACACACAGTCATGGAGTATTGTTCATCCTGTTCATGCTCAGCTTGGACTTTAAATAGAATGCCTGTGTTATAAACTGGGGGCATGTTTGAAAGACAGAGGTGTTTACAGGCAGATTGGCATGGCATTTTCTAAATGGGATGTTTACATTTTATATCAACCCCAAATTGCTCCCAAAGATTGTGCCATCGGTGTGTGAATGAGTATTTAGATCAGATCCTGATGGGCAGGTTGGCTCCTTGCATGGCGGCCTCTGCCATCAGTGTGTGAATGTGTGTGTGAATGGGTGAATGTTGGCATGTAGTGTAAAGCTCTTTCAGCGGTCTGAAGACTAGACAGACGCTATATAAATGAAAGTCCATTTACCATATCAATTATGTATGCTCTATGTTGTTTTATAATTTGGACAATAATGAGCAATGCAGGGATTTAGTGCTACCACCTACCTTTAATGGAGTGGGAAGCATGCCTCCTCTTGACCACACAGTGACCATGGGAGTTCTCCACCAGAGGGTGCAGACAGGGGCCGCAGTGTGAGCTGCCGGGCTGGCAGAAGTCTCGTCCTGCCCGGGCACAGTCTAAACTCCGAGGGCACAGGTGAGATCCTGCGGAGAAAAGACATGATCCAGAATTACTTTTCACAACATTCTGAGACGAAACTTCTCCAGATTTTCTATTTTCTGTCCAAAATTGTAATTTTACATTTTTTTTTTTTTTTAATAATTCTAGACAACGGAATGAAGTTTCCTACCTTTCATTAGTTGACTTTTTTTAAGGGAAATGTTTTTAACATTTTGGAAAATGCTCTACTTAACTTAGATGAGGAGACTGATACCAGGGATGTTTGATGTTAAAGTACTTCTTTAAAATGCAAAAGTGTACTGAGAAACTTTACATGGACCACGACATCACTTATAAAATAAAATTGTAACAAGTAAAGCTTCAGTAGGCAACAATCTTTTGGCATCATTGGGCAAAAATCCCATAATAACCTTGCAGCATTTTGTGATTCAAGTGTTCTGAGAGATAACTAGACTTCTGCACCTCCTCATGGCTCTGTTTTCAGGCTTTAGAAAATCTAGCTTGTGACGGGAGACTTTGGCCAATCACAGGTCATTTCAGAGAGAGAGAGCGTTCCTATTGGCTGTGCTCCGGCTGGGGGGCGTTGCTTGGTATTTCCTCAACTTGACCCCAACATGGCTGCCGGGCCACAGTCTTTCTCATTTTACAGCTAAACAGTACACTACAAGATGATTCTGAGAACATTTGAGGGGTGAAATAGGCATTATATTAACAGAATATTGATTAATATTTGATTAGCGCTGCCTCGTTTGACTGTTTGATCGGAGTTTGTGAGTGATTGACAGCCGGCTCTCATAGATGGCAGCTGGACGACAAACTCCAGATCAGCTATGACTGCTTGTTTTCCTCCAGTCTGTGAAATCTTGCAGATGCCGTTAGGAACACCGGAGGAAACAGAGCCACATGATTTTTTTTCAGATGACCTGTCTCATGCACTACTAGGATATAGTGACCGTTTTATAAAAATAACTTTTTTCAATCATATTTGCTCCATTTCTACCTACTGCGGCTTTAACATAGGCAGTAGTACAACTATTTAATTCCCTTAAACACACACACAGACTATATGACATCTTCCTGTGTATTAAACAGACTAACAGCTGACAGATATCCATCATCCCTGTACACTGTGGAAAGGTGGAAAAACATGGTATGTCACAACAGCTGAGTTTATTATTTCACACTACTTATTTTTGTCAATTTTTACTTTCAGCTTTCAGTGTCAACTGTTGCTTCGAGTGGATTAGGGCTCAGTGGTTAGTGGAATTACTGTCATGTTGAAGCAGAAAAAACACAGGTCACACACATTAGCATAGCAGCATTATGTAGAACTAATAAGGGGTGCATAAGGGGGTACATGAAGCCATGGGTATAACGGTATGTGTATTAGGGCTGTCACGATATAAAAAAATTTTCAATACGATTATTGTGGCAAAAATATCACGATAACGATATTATCGTAATATCATAAAAAAAATTACGCAATCACTTAAAATACATCTTTAACTTTATTCGGTACAACATTTGTTTGTTTTCTTTCCGAAACAACGGATACCAGTGTGTTTTACACGGCAGTGTGTGTCTAACTGAATAAACTAATAGAATATCATAAATAGGCTGAGCTGACCTGCTCCTTTTTCTTTCCCTGATGATTTCTCATGTTTCTTGGATGCTGCTGCCTGACCACAAGAAAAGTACCAGCTGTCACTGTCGTGTTGATCAGACCTCAATTAAGTTAGCCAACTTTACCTAGCACATAAATTAGCTAGCTAGCTAACAGTCATTCACTATCACCGGCGGGTCCCAGCTAGCCAACACCGCCCAGCTCCAGCCGGCCGGCTAACACGGTCACTCGGAGTCACTCAGAATGGCTCTGGGTGACTACGTCAGCTGGCCAGCCGGTTGAAGCCGTTCAGTGCCGGCCAGCCGGGACCCGCCGGTGGTGACGGGTGGCTCGGCCGGTTGGAGCCGGGTGGTGTTGGCCGGCCGGAGCCCGCTAGTGATAGTGAACAACCCAGCCAGCCAAAGCCAAGCAATGCCAGCCGACCGGTTCACTATCACTGGCGGGTCTCGGAGGGCTAGCATTGCTTGGCTTCAACTAGCTGAGCCACCCACCACCACCACCACCACCACCAACGGGTCCCAGCCAGCCAACACCACCCAGCTTTAGCTGGCTAGCTAACGTAGTCATTGGTTTTCACTCTGAATTGAATCATTAGTAAGAGAACATTCTTAAGTGTAATTTGATGGATTACATTGTTGGAATATGTTCTATTTATTTGCAGAGGGCGATGCACTGTTCTGTGGCTGGCCAGTATTACTTCTATCGCGCGTGAACAGGTGCTATACAACTAGATTATTATTATTATCATTAAATATAAAGGTAATTATACAATAACCTTCAGAGAGCAAACAACCAGTAATATATCATAATCTTCTACTTCTATGTTGTATACAATTAATGAAAGCACAGAAGACTTCTGTTTGAAAAGGTGAATGAAATGGGGTTAGTTGGGTTCATCCTCCATTATACAGCTACACTACTCTCACTGACAGTCATTGCTGCATATGCTTTCCCACAGGGACTATCTATTGCACTTGTTGTTTTGGTGTGACAGTGCATCCTTTCTCAGTGTTTTCTTAGTTACACAGAAGACATCTGTGCCCAACACCGATGAGCAGAGAAGAATAAAGCTGGACTGTAGATGGGGAATAGAATTAGACCAAGCTATCAATATTAACCCCTTTAGCTTCTTCGTCAGAATCGCTCTCGTCTCTGCTACAGGAACCTAGACACTGGTTGCCATGACGACTGCCATGGCAACGAAGGAGGTGTGACATCATCAGGGGGGTGAGTCACCGCTACAGATGCACAATTCAAGGATGGAAGGTTTGTTTCAGGCTGCTGTGTCAAGTAAGGAAAAGCAGGGGTGACAAATGCATGTGGAAAATGTAAAGAACGGCTATTATCAATTATTTCCTTTCAGACTGTCAAAGATAACTATAATTCTAAACACTGAAAACAGGTAAAGTGCAGATTTCTATGGAATTATGAAGGATTGCTACTCTTCTATGCAGCATAATATGCCACAACCTCTCATTTGAGTACAAAGCTTCCCAGCATTCATATCTATTTACTTTTTTTTACGATTTGATTTATTAAAACAAAACATATTTTTGCACAATGAAGTGATTCTGCAATGTTTAGTACTTTTTACTACTTACTACTCTGCAACAGTAACGTGGGTGCATGTGTTTATGTAATGGCCCTGAAGATTAATGCCACGACTGAAGCAGCTATCAAACTGTACACCTCATTCATACACACAATGTCCTGCCCTCGGAGACTACAACAGCAGTGGGTAATCTATGCAAAGCGTTACAACTGGATGATGGAGGGCAGAATGCACTGGGACAATATGCTGCCCTGTTTCTCTCAGCCAAAGAAGATACCACAGGGATCCGGTGTGTCTCAGTTGAAGTAGCTGCACTCAGTTCACTTTCAGAACCAAAGACAAAAACAAGAGCTGAAACATACAGACATGGCCAGAAATATTGGTACCCTTGCATTTTATTAAAATAATACACCAATCACCATTAACAGTGTTGAAATGAAAAGATCTTTTATTATCAATGCATGACTATGTTTGGTTTGCAGCAGGGATGCACCGATACCGACACCGGATCAGATATCGGGCCGATATTGACTCAAATCGCTGGATTGGATATCGGTGACAATGGGGCCGATCTATTCAATTTCATTTTAAAGATTCAAGATAATTTTTTGGGGCTTTTTGCCTTTATTCAACAGTGACAGTGTACATTATGAAAGGGGGAGAAAAAGAAGGGACAACAGCGAGCCGGTCATTGTTGTGAAAGAATTCCCGACAGTGAGGCTGCCGACGCAAAGCGGAGGGGTCTCTCACCGCCCTGAAGGGGATTCTTTCACAATGACCCGCTAGCTATACATTATCCCACTTATTACACGGCTACTTACTGAAGAAATCAATATTTTGACACAAAATCAACATCTGAACTGCGCCCATAGCAACGGTCTGTTATACACAGCAACGGTCTGTTATACATAGCAACGGTCTGCTATACATAGCAACGGTCTGTTGTACATAGCAACGGTCTGCTATACATAGCAACGGTCTGTTATACATAGCAACGGTCTGTTATACAGAAATTACAGACCGCAGAACACTGTGATTGACCAATGAGAATCGATGTAATAAATATATATATATTGGTTACATTTTGTTTTGTTTTACAAAGTTAGGAAAGCAATGTTTATGTCAAGCTTGATGTTTCCTTACACATAATAGAATGATCCCAGTCACTTCCACACAGTGAGGCACACAGCTTATTAATTAAACACTGATATCACATCGGTATTTCAGTATCGTCCAATACCCAAAGCCCTGGTATCGCTATAGCGACTAAAAAGTCGGATCGGTGCATTCCTAATTTACAGTGAAACAAAACAAAACAGACATTTTAAAATGGACAGTATTGGTACCCTTCAGATTTTGTAAGAAATACTTGATTTGTAGTAATACTTTAAGCAAATTATTGTGTTTTAATTAGTATCAGAGTGGGTTTCAATCTTATAATCACTCATGCAGTGAGTAAAAGGAGAAAATTACTCAATCTGCTGTTTTGTGCCACTGTGTGCATCACATTGAACATGGAAAACAGAAGGATAAGCAGAGATTAAAAAAAGGTAAAAGCCAGGCGTCGTTAGCGTAAGGGTTATAAGACCTTCTCCAAAGAGCTTGATGTCCCTTTGACCACTAATGCCAATATTATTAAGAAACCCAAGGCCTATTTATTAAGAAGTTTAAGGTCTATGGGAGTGGGACAGTAGCCAACATCTCGAGACGTGGCCCGAGACTGAAAAGAAGGATTGCTCAAATGGAATGGAAAATGGGCTCCTATGGTAGAAGACCCAGGAAGACCCCACTTCTAAGAGGGAGACACCAAAAAGCCAGACTGTACTGTAGACAAGCCACAGCCCTTCTGTGAGAATGTACTTTGGACAGACGAGACAAAATTAGAGTTTATTGGTTAATCACACCAACCCTATGTTCACAGAAGAAAAAGATGAAGCCTTCAAAGAAAAGAACACCATGCCTACCAGGAAACATGGAGGAGGCTCAGGGAAGTTTTGGGGTTGCTTTAATGCCACAGTCACTGGGTGCCTTGAATCTGTGCAGGACAGAATGAAATCAGCAGACTATCAAGGCATTCTGGAGCAAAAAATACAGCCCAGTGTCTAAAAGATGTCTCTTGGTCACAGGTCACGGGTCTTCCAGTCGGATAATGACGCCAAACATACATCAAAAAGCACCCATGAACAGATGAGAAGAGAACAATGGACCATTCTGAAGAGGCCTACTTTGAGTCCTGATCTGAATCCCGTGGAACATCTATGATAAGAGCTGAAACTTGCAGTTGGGAGGCGGCACCCACCAAATTTGAGAGAAGTGGAGCAGTTTGCACAAGAAGAGTGGGCCAAACTACCAGTGGAGAAGTGCTGAAACCTTATTCTGTTACAGAAAGCGCTTGATTGCAGTTACTGCCTCCAAATATGGGGCGGCTGTGGCTCAGAGGTAGAGCGGGTCGCCCACCAATCGGAGGGTCGGCGCCTCTCCATTCCAAATGTCGAAGTGTCCTCGGGCAAGATATTTAACCCTGAATTGCGCCTGATAATACTCAATCAAGTTTCACATTTACTTTATTAGTCAGTCTAGCACATGATAACAAAACTAGTGCAAGCACTGTCTTTAATAGAACCAGACCAGTCAAACCCTAATAGGAGATTTGTGATGCACATATAACCGACATAATAGAAAACTCTGTATTGTATAACAAAACGAATAAACAAAGTTAGTTCTGTGTGCAGAAACAGAAAGAAATATTGACTGTAAAAACTCTCCAGTGAATTCATTCCTTTGACTGCACTGCTTTGAATACTTCCACATTCAAATGAAACTGACTGAGGAGCAGCTTTATCAAGGCCATTGTATCGGGCTTTTTGTACTTCGGTCAGCAGCAGCTGATGATAACTGAGTCTCTGAGCGCCAATGACATTCCCACAGTGTCAAATATACTTTCTTCTAAGTCTGTTTCCTAGCAACCTCTTGTCCTGTGTTTGACCAAAGCAAATGAATCATGTTCATTCTCACTTTTTTATACAGAAAACATTGTCTATATTTCCCATTTTTCAAAAGAGGATAAAACTGTTTGATCATACTTGGGGGACACTGTCTATAGGAAAGCCTTTGGGAATGTTTCCCATCACTAAGAGACACATTGTCAACTTCCACATAGCGTTGGTTATTAACATTTAGTAATAGAAGCTGTCTCTTTACATCCTTCAACATTAGGGAGGATACCCCGTGCTGTTAGGTTTGTTGGTTGTTAGGTTGAAAAAGTGGAAGCTAGCAAGCTAACTACCTTCCACTCAGAAATTGGAAATTAGTTGAATTAGCTTGCTAACATTAGCACTGACTCTCCCTTTTCATTCATGTTATTTCATCACCTGCTGAGTCTGAGTCACCCTCAGAGGTGAATTCACAAAAGGATTGCATGGCTTTTGGCCGTGGAAACCTGCACAAAAAAGACAAAAAGAAACCCTGTAATTCTCAAAGCACCCTCAAAGGGTGAAATGCACCCCTAACTGGGCTGCCAAGTAGTGTCTCTTGTAGGGATGGAACGGTTCAGGTAAAAAAATCCCAACCGTTCGGTTCGCTAGTCACGGTTCGGGACGTGTATGAATTGTTCTGTTCATTTGAAATAAGTTATGAGGCCGATTGTTAATTTTTTTTCATGTAGAGTTAGGCTCCCGTTTATTATCACACTAGAAATCAAGGCCTATTGAAGGAGGCTGGAACACGGGCGGACATGGGTTTTGAGGTACGGGGTGTAACACATGCGCAGTGTAACTGAAGCTGCGGTCGTGCGTTGCTATTGGCTCAATTTCGGCGAGTGCAGACCAGATCTTACTGCGCATGTGTTGTACCCAGTGTGCGTGACCCAGCCCCTTCTCAGTTGGCACAGACGAAGTGCGGCTGTCACTCAAATAAGGAAATGGCGAGTGGACACGATAAAGTCCAGTTAGCGGATCCACCAGCATCGTTTGGCTCTGCTGTATGGAGTATTACAGATTTGGTGTTACCATGAAAATGACGGAAAAAAGTGGTCGATAAAACGTCGACTGTGCAACACGTGTGGTTTATGCTAGCGGCAATACCTTCTCCCCGCAGGATCTTAACAGCCTCTACATGCAGACTCAGACAGGGCAAAAAAACAAAACTACAGCATCGGGGAGGTTTATAGTGAAAGATATGCAGCCTTATGCAGTCATGGAGGACGCTGGATTTCAGCATATGATTAACGTAACGTTACTTGAGCCGCGCTATAATATTCCCTCTCGCCGACACTTAAGCAACACAGTTATTCCAGCAGCACAATCCCTGTAATGTGTTTTATATTTATTAATTATTTTTAAATAATACAGTGGCACAGAAATCTAACCGTATTCCTCCAAATACTGCACTTTATGAGTGGAAAAACTAATCTGTTACTGTATACTGTTCTTTTTCTTTTTTTTAGTGTAAAAGCTGGTTGAGCTTATGCTTAAATTTATGTTGATGGCCGTAGTCTATAATTACATCATATTTATATGAAAATAACAAAGCTGCATTTTTTTGTTTGCACTAATTACTGTAGAAGAACTATTCTTTCAATTAAGATTTGACAATGAAGAAGTGTTTATGTTTCTTATGTAAGCCATATTTTTGTTAAGGCAAACACAAGTCGAATTTAAGACTTTTTAAGACCCCGCGGGAACCCTGTTTGTTATCTTATTTTTGCTAAATAAATGAAAAGCATGTTGAAATCATAACATGACCTCCTCGCTGTAACATAAATGTACCAAACCGAACAGAAAACCATGACCCCAAAACCGTGATATGAACCCAACCGTGAATTTTGTGAACTGTTCCACCCCTAGTCTCCTGTGCTATTTGCACGTATTTAAAGGTGCTATTGATAACATTTTTATATAGACTAATATCTTTTAAAAAATAATACATCTACAGAGCCTTTAAAAAAGGTGTCGAATAAAAGTATGGCTTTTCCTGAAAACAATCATTATGATTGCAAATTTATCATTGAAAAAATGTTGGCAGGTGCAAAATGAATGTTTTGTTTATCTCTGTGGAAGATATCTGACGTTTGGACTCCAATTCTAACAAGGCTTGTGAGCCAACAGTAAAACGATGTTGGTATCACGTGGTATCTCTGGGTCGTCAGTTAGTGTGGAAAAAAACGGATAAATGGCTGAGATTGATGGTAAGTGCCTGGCAACGACTTGTTGTGAAGTAAATGTAATGGAACGAGAGAGGGAGAATGTGACATCTAGTGGCTGAATGTTATCAATGTTATCAATAGCACCTTTAAATTAGGTAATGTGCATACATTTGGTGCAAAATCAGCCCCTTTCTATGCAAATGAGCCTCATTGCAAAAACAATCCAATTCACAAAGATCAGGGCTAATAGTCAGACGCTGTTATAGTGGAATTATTAGCGTCTTCAGAAAGTTGGTGGTAACTGAAGTGCAAGCAGTGTCACGCCCAAGACATCGCCATGCTCAGCTCAAACTCATTTATTTTTGGGATGCAGCGACAGGATGCAATGACAGTTGTGTGATGAAAAATAAATGAATAAAGCTCCCCTACATGTCCTTTTTTAAAATTCATGAGAAAAAAAATGAGAAGAAAATGAATGAAAAATAAGGTAATTATATAAGCAAATGAACAAATCATTTCTTCCCTCTCCCCCCGCTGAGGTAGAGCTTGCAAGGAGCAATGTTTTTCATGTTGATTGAAGAAATATGCAGATGTAAGAGTTGCTATTTCTGTAAGTAAACTTACAATAACATGCACAGCTGTGTCAATCTCTACCTCACTTGTAGCCACTTTTGTGGCAATTTCTCTGTCGCCATTTTTCTAGCTCTGGAAGATGACATCCCAATTGGTAATCCTGCCTACCGAGCTCTGATTGGCTTGGTTGTTTGAAAAAGAAGGTTGTGTGTAAAAGAGTCGTCAGTGGTCATAACACCGGACCTATCTAAATCACTGAAAAATAGGAGGAAATATAGAAAGGTCCGGAATCAGGCTACAATTATTTACTAGCCTCACAACATCAAATATTACACAATTAAAGTGGGTCTCAAACTGTACAATTTGGAGTTGTGGTTCTCTAAGAATTCAGACCAGAAAAAGAACATTTACTTTTAATTTTTTCAGACTTGTTCTCTTTATGACTGCTATCAGAAGCTTGGTATTTCTGATGCCCTTCAGCATGGAGACAAATGCCCAACCCGTGACAGAAAGACTGTTGGTGCTGGTGGGAAGGGTGCCTTACACTAGGTCAGGATGAGTCATGGAGAGACACAGTTATTACCTCCGCCAAAGCCGAAGGCCTAGGAAGGAGGTTATGTTTTCACCTGCGTTGGTTTGTTGGTTTGTTTGTCCGTTAGCAGGAGTACTCCAAAAGTCTGCTGTGGATTTGAATGAAATTGTGGGGTGTGGCACGATGCACCACCCATTACATTTTGGTGGCGATCTAGATCATGATCCGGCCTCAGGAATTCTTTTTAATAACTCTGTTCAGCCTGTGCATTAACACCACAGGCTATAACACATGCGCAGTGTAACTTCTGACGCATCCATGACGCTTCACCCAGCCTCTTTCCTTCTGCCTGCAGAGAGAGGGACAGAGAGAGAGCGGGGGGTGGAGGGAGGGAGGGACACCTGTAGATTCAGCGTTTTTTCACATTAAGCTCTGTGAAATCACAGTTGAGTTCGACCAAAGCGCACTTGGTGATTGCTGGAAAGAGTAACGACGATGGTTTAGGTGAGTTTTATTTAGTTTCTGTCCAGTTTGAATGAAGTGTTTTACGCTGCTCTGCTACGTACAGCTGATCTCAAGATAAACTAAAATACACGTGGATGATGGCGCAAGCTGAACGGAGAGAGGGGGGGCTATCATACTCAGGCAGCTTGGCGGAGGTCTGCGCTCTCTGAGTGCCATTCATATACAAGAAATTAAAATAATACTGCTTTCTTTTCCTGATTCACATCCTGTGAAATTAAGTAGCTCCATCCATCGGTGGCTTCAAGTCAAGGTTTACAGGAAGTGGTCTTAAAGGTCACCTATTATGCAAAATGCACTTTTCCATGTCTTGTAAACATCAATATCTGTCCCCAGTGTGTCTACAGGTCACCATAGTGTCATAAAAGACCATCTTCTCTCTTTTTCTTTTTCTCCTGCTCCATCTCTCAGAAAATGGTTCTGGAAAAAACGCTGATCAGCACTTCCTTAAACTGGTGACGTCGGTGATATTTTTCAGGCCATATAAGGGTTTCCTGGTGGAAAGGTAGAACAACCTTCAGCTAGTTGACCCCGCCCACAGAGTGGCTGTTGAAACTGTCACTGTCCGTCTCGTAACTAAAAGCAAAGCATGCTATTACTTCTGTTAGTCTGCAAGAACCAGTAGAAAAGTCTTCATGTACTCCCATCATCTGAGGACGTGAAGACCCATTGGATTCACTTTATTTTTTAGGTGTTTTAGGTGATTTTTGACTGAAATGTCCTCACAGCAACAGTAAAACACACGGGTCAGTAGGCTACAGGATTCACTTCAAACCGAAGCTCAGGAGGAATCAGTACAATCTCACGTTCCATAGTCCCCTCACTCGCGAACAAAACCCTGAGGTACTTGAACTCACTTGGGGTAAGAAAGGGGCTGATGTTGCGGTAAATGTCTGCATATTGTATGTATTTAGTTGTACTTACAACGGGATTAGGAAGTTCTGTGTTTGAGCGGCATCTAGAGAACGCCCCCTTGGCCACCCAGAGGTGGAGACTAGAAGCTGAAATAGCTTTTAGCTCTCCCATTCCTCAAACTAAAGTACGTCTCTGCCGTGTTAAATGACGGCCCTGGATGCAGGAAGAACAACAGATTTTGCAGCAGCGAACTCAGCTTTCTCAGTCAACATAGTACGCATTGAGGAATTTATTGCTTCAATCAACTACATTTACATCAACACTGACTGGACAGCCACATAAAAGGTGGCACATTTTCCCTTTAAGCAGAGCCTTATCTTGTTGAAAACATGTAACGTAGCGGTACAGAGCATCCAGGAGACTAAGAGTCTACAGCAGCAGTGGCCTCCTTCACACAACACAGGCCCTAATCAGGTTATGTGTGCTTTAATAGCCTGAGTGGAAGCCTGCTTTCAGCTCATCAGGAACCGCAGCAAAACCACAGGTCCAGACCTCCACCCTGTCAAACACTTCACTGAACTGAATTTAAAAAAAGGCTTGTTCTTCTTACCAATGTTCAAGACTCATCTTAGAATCTGTCCCGTTAGCCAGTATAGCCATGAGAACATACAGTATAGATCCAAAATTCTTTGTATGCCCCTCGTTGATTGCATGTACCTTATTTGTGGTTATGTAGCCAGATTATTTTTAGAACTATTGCACTGATTTATAAATGCCCCCTCCCTATAGAACCACTGTCCCTACAGATAGGGTTGCCATAGAGCTCCATTGTTGTGAGAAAACTATTAAAAACACATCAGTGAGCCACACTGTTGCACTGGGTGACATGTTCTTTACCATAAACACGCGCACTGTAGTTTATTTTGACTCAATCCCACGTACACCGTTCTGCTGCCCTAAATACCTAGCTTTATACCACCGCTGAAGAGAGTCCCTAACAAATGCACCATTTCCTTCTATTTGAGTAATGTCTCTTAAACTACAGTGGCCAGCAGGAAACTACTGAGCTTTTCTTAATAATGAAACTATATATTTGAGAGGTGTTTTTAAAGATTTACATCTTCAATAGAAACCAATGGGCTTGGAGCTCAGCCACACAGACGGGGTAGGGAAGTCAGAAAGTATTGAGAGGCGGACTGACACGTTGTTGATTTTGGTCTTTTCATGGGATTTGTTGACAAGAAGAAAAATATAGAATAACACCAGCTTTGTCCTTTAAAGGGACTGTTTGTAAGAATCAGAAATGTCTTGTTAACAGCGACACCTGTGGCCTTTAAGTCAACGGACGTCAGCGTCCTGTTGCTCGCGCACCCGCTTGTGCCCGCTCTACATAGACATGAACGAGCATCGCTCAAAACAGTGAGGCGCCACACGTCAGCTAAAACCACAATATCACTCTATATTTCAGCTGCTCCGAACGCGGCCGGAGGGAACAGGGGAGACACCGGAGTTTTGGTCGGGGACGATAATGTTTCTCTCTGCAGAGCCCCGTCACTTCACAAGACACGGGAAACCTCTGTTGGTCTGGAGGAGCTGAAGCAGTTATTTCTGTAGAAACGTCCACTGTACATTCACTAGATATTCTCAGAGCTAAACTAACCCTTCTGCAGTGTGGAGTGTGCACGCATGCACGTGAGAGTGAAAGAGCGAGAATGAGCGCGGTGTGTGAGTGAAGGCAGGCAGAGCAGAGTACAGCCGAGACTCCGGTCCTGGAGACCGAAGCTACGGTCTCCCCCGCGTCCTCCGACCGCGGCCAACACTGTTTAACAGACGGGCTTCACTAGATACAACCAAGAGGTTTTGGTGCTTCCGTCTGAACAGCGTAGCCACACGCGAGCGCACCCGGATTGATTTATACGTGTAAGAAGTTACAAACAGTCCCATTAAGAGGTCACAAGCCAAAATGGCTGGTGACACCACTGATTTATTGTATGTGGTGTTTAATATGAATAAAGTATGACCTCCAGATGGTGATCATTATACCAACCATCCACCGCTAGCAAAATTCTACTCCACCACCACCACAGCCCTGATCTTAAAGGGATAGTTCAGGTGTTTTGAAGTGGGCTTGTATGAGGTACTTATCCATAGTCAGTGTGTTACCTACAGTAGATGACAGCACACCTCCAGCTTGGAGAAGCAGACAGGAGTACCAGTACGGAAGCAAAGCAATGTACTGCTGTGGATGTAGCCGATAGCAAAATGTCTTTTAGCCACCTAAAGAAAGACTCACCTGAAAAAAATCAGTATCAGTTGTATGCTGTACTACAAATATTTCCACTGGTTTACCTTGCCGTGAGACAGCCTTTCAGCCAAGGACCCGGCAAGGTCCCAGCATGGACCCGTCACGGATCAGCCTGGGCCCCATCACAGAGGGACGGGAAATTCTAGATGGCTGCGTCTGTATGCTGTACAGTCTATGTTTCCAACGGGGAACTGAAGCAACCAGAAAAAACTAATTTTACCTTGCAGAACATGGGAGTTGCTAGTCTACCGTTGCCTTGATTGGTGAGTTAAGCCTGGAGCACACTGCCCGCTTCATGCTCGCGTGACGGCAGCGTTGCGTGTTGTTTTTTATTTCGGCGTCCATGTTAACAGGTTAGAGTGGACACACTTGCCCGCATGAGACGTGCGTCTGACGCGCGTCAGACGCACGTCAGACGCACGTCTATTTTATAGAATAGAAGGCTCGCCTATTTTACACGCGAGCCGCTCGCCTCTCGCCTCTCGCCTCTCGGCTGCGTGTCCCAGCAGCAACAGACAGTGAAGGTGATCTATTGACAGTATATGAACATCATACCAGCAAGATTACTACAGTTTCCATGTCTAGACATCTCTAGAATATGTCACAGACAGTGAAAGTGATCTATTGACTGTATATTAACTTCATACCAGCAAGACTTTACTACAGTTTCGAGGTTTATCTGTAGAATATGTTACGGAGATGAAAAAAAAGTAAAGTTAAGTAAACTTGTTTTTAAATCAACACTTCCTGCTTTCATTTCAAAATAAAAGCCCTCAGGCGTTTTTTCTATAGACAGAATCCCTTCATTTGTTAAAACGAGGCTTTTATTCTGAAATATGAGCAGTCAGTGCTGTGGAAAACGCAGTCACTTTGAGACCTCCAAGAATGTATAAAGTTTGGGGTTTAAATCAACACTTCCTGCTTTCATTTCGAAATAAAAGCCCTAAAGCGGGTTTTCTTTGCACAGAATTCCTTCATTTGTTAACACGAGGCTTTTATTCTGAAATATGTGCCGGACAGTGATGTGGAACAAGCAGAGAGTTGGAAAGCATCATAAATGAATACAGTACGGAGATTTAATTGTGGATTATTACTATTATTTACTAATTACCACACGTTTCTGAACCTTTCTCTGTCTAAAATAAATATAAATTATATTTATCATGAAGTTAAATGGCCATTAAAAGGCAAACTCTATGCAGAAAGAAAGGGCTGACAGCAGCATCAGAAACACAGCTGACAGGTAGCTGACACGCTCCCGACAGGCAGCTAACTTGCGTCTAGTGTGAACACCCTAGGTGGGCATCACGCGGCCACGACGTGACGCTGCCGTCAGGCGAGCCTGAAGCGGGCAGTGTGCCCCAGGCTTTAGTTTGTGTTTTTGTGTGACTTTGGTTAGTTTGGATTCACCAAAGTCACACACACTGGAGTGTGGTGGCTTTGGCGAGAGCAGAAATGGATACAACGGCTTCAGTTCCCCGTCGGGAATGGCTGACGGCAAAGTAAAGCGCTTAAAACCTTTAAATATTGCGTACACTTAAACTGATAAGACTTTTTTAGGTGGGCCTTTCTTTCAGGTGGATAAAATAGATTTTGCTGCCGTCCCCGTCCACAGCGGTTTGGTTCAGTGCGGTGACTCCTGTCTGCTTCTCCAAACTTGGGGCGTGCCGACCGTCATCTACTGTAGCTAATACACGGACTACGGATCAGGACTTCATACAACCCCACTTCAAAACACCCAAACTATCCCTTTAAAGCATGTGAGATTATCTACAGGCCTGACGTGTGAGGAAGAAAGAAATATATGAATAACAAAAAATAATAAGAATCCTTCAAATTGTGAATACAATAGTAAACCTGCATGACATTGCAAAGTAAAAGTCTGAGGGATAAGGGTTTCTAAATGAATAATAGATAACTTAGGCACATACAATTAACCCACCCTCTCAACATGCAGACTCAGAGTACATGCATCAATCTCAATCTGCTTTCAAAAGACCAAAACCAAGAGGGCTCAACCCCCCAAGTGGGAAACCACTGCATTAAAAGCTTTAAGAGCAACCGTTGGACTACTGTTGAAATTCTTACCACTCCAATAGCAAACCTTTAGGATAGAGGTCAAAGGAGTCTAAATCTAAAGTATCATAATAAGAGCAGCACTGCAAAAAAAATAAAAAATAGGTTGACCTTGTGATAAGGATTTTTTATCAAAACATTTTGTGAAAAGTATTTTGTGTTTTGATTTATTTAATGTATTTCTTTTTTTTTATTCATGTTCAATATTTTTTCTTTATTTGTTTATTTTTATTTTCATTGATTTATTTTGAGGGGGGAGTATATGTAATCAGTATTTCATGTTTTTACGATATTTAAAATGTAATGGATTTTTTTTTTTTATTCATATTCTTGTTAATTGTTTGCATGGCTTTTTTATCATATATTTCTAACATGTCGTTCTTTATTTGTTTAATTTGTTTGCTTTTTTGAGGGGGGGGGGGGGGGGGGTGTACATATAATCAGTATTTTGTGTTTGTTTAAACTGAATTCATTTTTTGATTTGTTATTCATTATATTCATGTTTATTTTTTACATGTCTTATTTTTATCATTCATTTAATGTCTTTCTTTATTTTTAATTTGTGTTTCCGTGTTTTTAATATCCTGGCTTTGGTCCTGTTTATATTGTGGTATCATTGTGTCTAATTTCATGATGGAACATTGGAACATGGATGCTTCCATGTATTTCCGATCTTTGTTAGTCAGTTAATGATAGAGGGGTGTCACCCTGCATTAAAGAATCTAATTATCCCTGTTTCAGCGGAGACTCATTCAGGCGTGTTACATGATGGTCAAAATATTATTTCTAGTGCTGTGGTGGGATATCAAGAGAGTACACTCACTTTCATTTAGTGTAGAAACAACAAAAGGGGGGGTTGTGTGCATCACGATGTCATGATGTTACAGCACTGCCGTGCTCATGCTGAATAAAATAACTGAGGGGTATGTGTGAATCTCAGAATGAACTGTGCGACAACACATGGACACCAACAGAACGGTGACGGAGAGCTCTTTGGCTCTGACAGCAGGAATGTGTTTCTGAGGACACCCAGACCACCCAGACCACAGCCAACACCTCTGCTATGATAACTGAGGCTGTGACACCACAGCGTACCCACCGACACACCCTGAAAACAGCTTGTTCCATCCAGTCCTCTGAATCATCCATTTCCCACCTCACAGCCTCGTGTCATTTCCGTTGTAGCGTCTATTAGGGCTGCACGATAATGGCCAAAATGATAATCACGATTATTTTGATCAATATTGAGATCATGATTACTTATCATGAGTATTCATGAATTTTAGGGACATCAGATATTTCTTTTTTTTACTGCACTTTAACATATAAATAAACAGACTGCCTTTCACTTCCATGTTGTGTTACATTCCTGCTAATGTACAAATATTAACATCAAAATAAGACTGATCCTTATTCACAGTGCACCTCCTAGAATCAAAAACTGTGACTGTAGCAAAACTTTTTACTCAAAATTAAATAAACAGAGCACAGCTTTCACTTTCATGTTGTGCAAATCGTTGCATCAAAATAAGACTTAAAGGTCCCATATTGTAAAAAGTGAGATATTCAGGTCTTTATATTATAAAGCAGGTTTAAGTGCTTTATAAATACTGTTAACCTATCAAAACGTTCAATATACGGAGAAACACACACAGCCCGTATTCAGAAATTGTGCGTTTGAAACAAGCCGTTAGGATTTCTGTCCATTTGTGATGTCACAAATCTACAATATTTAGACCATTACACGGTTTAAACATAAACATTCTAAATGGGTCCCAGTTTATTTTCTGTTGCAGTGTATGTAAATAACATCAGCTGACAGGAAGTAAACATGGACCCACACCGTTGCCTAGCAACGCAATTCTGTTGAAATGCACTAAAACGGAGCATTTCAGACAGAGTGTAAATACAGGTATAATCAGGCAGACAGTATGAGGAAAATAAAGTTGTTTTTTTTACATTACAGCATGTAAACATGTTTTAGTAGAAACACAAAATACAAGCATGAACCTGAAAATGAGCATGATATGGGACCTTTAAAAATAAGGTTCTTCACCTGAGTTTAGTGCTTTTTCATTTAAAACAAGTAATATGCAGTATATTACTCTTCTACTCTGGACTGCAGCCACAACAATCAGTGGAGTTTTTCACAGGCTGCCGCTGTAAGGTGTGGGCGCGCAGCGGTGTGGCAGCTCCCCAAAAGTGAAGCCAAAACATGTTGAACGGCGGCTGGCTGTTAGTTTAGGAAGCATTTAATTTAATATGGAGCGGAGTTTTCTATGAGCGGAGCACACATTTTAAATGCCAATATCGCAGTCGATCAAGTTCACTTAATTGTCTGAAGCCAAAATGGTGATCTTGCTTAATATTCGATTAATTGTGCAGCCCTAGCCTCTATCTATGAATGGTTGTGACTGCACTGACACGCAGCCACTACAACTTTAAAATATGATTTAAAAAGTGTTTAAAACCTAATTTAAAAAATATGTTTTAACACCAATAATTTCTTTAACGCATTAAAGCTGCAGTGGGTAGAAATGGAGGAAATATGATTAAAAACAGTCACTATATCCTGACAGTAGTGCATGAGACTGGTAATCTGAAAAAAATCATGTTCCTCTGTGTCCTCCGGTGCTCCTAACGGCATCTGCAAGATTTCACAGACTGGAGGGAAACAACCAGTCTTAGCAGAGCTGGAGCCTTGCCGTCTCTGAGAGCCACGATTCAATCACTTGTGAACTCCGACCGAACGGTCAAACTAGGCAGCGCTGATCAAATATGAATCAATATTCTGTTACTGTAATGCCTATTTCTCTCTTCAAATGCTGGCTTGTCATGAAAGAGGTTAAATAATTGACAAAACAAACTTACACCAAATTTTGGCAAGGAAAAACTGTCATAGCCATTTTCAAAGGGGTCCCTTGACCTCTGACCTCCAGATATGTGAATGTAAATGGGTTCTATGGGTACCCACGAGTCTCCCCTTTACAGACATGCCCACTTTATGATAATCACATGCAGTTTGGGGGCAAGTCATAGTCAAGTCAGCGCACTGACAGCTGTTGTTGCCTGTTGCCTGCAGTTTACCATGTTATGATTTCAGCATATTGTTTTATGCTAAATGCAGTACCTGTGAGGGTTTCTGGACAATATCTGTCATTGTTTTGTTGTTAATTGATTCCAATAATAAATATATACATACATTTGCATAAAGCAGCATATTTGCCCACTACCATGTTTATAAGAGTATTAAATACTTGATAAATCTCCCTTTAAGGTTCATTTTGAACAGTTTAAATATTTTAAACGACTGACAGCCCTAGCACAAACATATTAGCATCAAAATGTACTTAAGTAAAAGTAGTACATAATGATGTATATCATCATATCATTGAAATATAATTACTAATGCATTAATATGTACATTGTTATTGCAGCTGGTGTAGGTGGAAATCATTTTTTACTACAGGCCTTTATACTGCTGGGTAGGTGGATTTTACCAAGAAATCAATCAAGTCTATATCCATATTTTAATAATACATCTATTTATTATATTTTGTAGGCTATTAACAATCTGAATCTGGAAAATAACTAAAGCTGTCAGATACTTGTAGTGGAGTAAAAAAGCAATATGTGCCTCTGAAGCTAGTGGAGGAGAAGTATTAAAGTATGGAAATATTCAAGTAAAGCACAGTAGGCTACCTCAGAATGGTACTTAAGTAAACTTACAGTAGGCTACTTGAGTAAATGTACTTAATAACATTCCACCATTGGCCTCTATAGCATCATCACAGTATCATGATGATAGTTCCATGTGATGCTGGTACCGTGGTGGGTGTAAGCCAGGCTGATAGGTCAGTCCTGGAGGCCCTCTGCAGTTCACCACCAGCAGCTCCACAGCAGCAGCCTGGAGGATGAATGACAGTGACAGCAGGCAGCAGGCAGCAGCAGCTCCTTACCTGTCAAGCAGGTGCTCAGCGACAACAGGGCCGCAAACAGCGCAGCCTGGTCCAGCAGCGGGACCCACATCCTCCTAGACACAGCTCCGACCACTGACCGGGGACACCGACGGAGGAGCAGGAGGAGGAAGAGGAGGAGGAGGAGGAGGGGAGTCGGTGCTGATCATTCCCCCATCATCCCCTGGTGCTGAGGGAGGACAGGACTCAGAGAGATAACGACAACTAGAAGAAAACCTAAAGAACCGAGGAGCCGATGCAGGCGGCCGTGGGTATCCGGACTATCGAGTGTGTTTTGCCGCGGACTGTGTGCTCTCCACCGCGGACTCTCAACATGGATGCGTCCCGTTCACTGACTGACTGGCTGACTGTGGTGACTTCTGCTGAGCTGTAGCAGCAGAGGCACGTACAGTGTGACGTCAACACGCTGCACTCCCACCGTGCTGCCTTCAGGTGCTGCTAAAGATCAAATTGGCCAGTTTAAATATGACTCACCACTACGTAGTGAGTCAAACCAGACTCATTCAGTCTACAGCGCTAAAGATGGATGTAGGGAACTCTCAGTGTGCAGATGGTCTGTGATGATCCCTCTCTGACTGCCAAAGGACAAACTGATGTCTCATACTTATCAAAGTTTTCTGCCAAGACTAATTTTTGAGGTCAAAAAGTATTGAGTATTCCCCTCATGCTGTGTTAAAGCTGCAGTGGGTAGACATATTATGTTACTGTAATGTCTATTTCTCTCCTCAGATGTTTTAAGAATCATCTTGTAGAACGTTTGTGACCCGGCAGCCATGTTGAGATTAAGTTGAGGAAATACTAAGCACCGCCCACCAGCCGGAGCACAGCCAATAGGAACGCTCTCTCTGTGAAATGACCTGTGATTGTTCAAAGTCTCCCGTCATGGGCTAGATATTAGGCTCGTTGGAGATGAGTCAGGTCTGCGCAGAATCGATCACCGTCGGTTAGATTTGTGTCCGACTTGATCCCGACTTGCTCTGACGCGTGCACACGTGGGCAACGTTAACCTCACGAGATCGAGGCAGCCGCAGTTTTTAGAGCCAGGCGCCGCAGTTGCTCTCCACCGACTGTAAGACCCAGGGCATTATGGGAAACGCTTGGCTCGTGCCTGATCAAAGAGCTGATTGGCTCTTAGTTTTGACAGCAAACACCACGTGTTGTAGAAAGTCACAACTTTCTGTGTAATCGTAATATTTAACGCTAGATTGTAGGATATTAGTCTCATGTTGTGCAATAAAGGTTTCATCTGTTAACAAACATATCTGGTGTGGTTGATAATAATAATTACTATAATAATGAAGGGTATCTATATATAATATATATATATATATAATATCAAAATGAGTGCTCATTATGTGCTTTACAAGGTGGACATAAAAATAATAAAGGATAGAATCCAATACCAGATAGACGCACATTTCCACATATATTTACAAACAAATATAAATAAATCCCAACGTGGTCTGAAAACTACAAGTGGCCTACAGATCGGATCTAACAGGAAGTAACCTTTCTGTGACTTCCTGTAAATTCCGTGAAGGCTGCTGGAAACTGTCCGACTTGACCGCAGCTTTTTGTCTCCGTCCCTGCTGCTGCCGCCTGATCTCGTCTACTTTCCAGGCGAGGCGCAGTTCATCTCGAACGAGCCTATTTTAAAGCCTGAAAACAGAGCCATGAGGAGGAGCAGAAGTCTAGTTTTCTCTCAGAACACTTGAATTACAATATGCTGAAAGGTTATTATGGAATTTTTGCCCAATGATGCCAAAAACATACTGCCTACTGAAGCTTTAATGTCTGAATTTAAATCTGTGTAGTTTTGATCACCATTGTGTTGTCTAACATTTGATATCTTTGTCAAATGTTAGCTTTGTTTCTAACCAGCAGGGCTGCTTGTCAAGGGCGGTACGGTTTTTTACAATTGACCTCGACACCATCAACATGGTGTCTCACTTAGTAGTGGCATCAAAATAGATGTTTTTTTTTGTTTTGTTTTTAATAACTTTAGAAAAGTGATTTGTGTTCAGTTTAAATGTCTTGGTAGATTCTATTCAACATTCAGTCCAGTAGTTAAATCTCTTGCCTCTCACTCTGGGTTTATATTAAAGAGTTTATATCTCATGCTTTCGAGATCTTAAATGTCGATGAATCAGAAGTTGTCTTAACTTGAAATACTGCCATATTAGTCTCACATAGCCAGACCTATGTCCACTGCGCTGTGTCAGCGCTAAACAAAGAACTGCCACATTGGCTGAAAATCAACACAGCCTATTGAAACTCAGTAATATTGAAACTCTGATTCAAAACCTGGTTGGAGCCATTTAATTTTTTTAGGGACACGTGTAACATCTCAGATTGCACTGTTAGGAAACCAGACAGACCCATGAAACTCATTATGTGCACGGTCTGTGATGACGCCTCCCAAAGGACAAACCAATGTCTCATACTTGTCAAAGTTTTTCTGCCAAGACTTTTTTTTTGAGGTAATCGAGTAATTGTTCAATGGATATTAAATTGTTTTAATATCTATATTTTCGGTAGTTTATTGTGGTCCTTGGTATTCATATAATGATGATGATGATACATTTCCACATATTTATAATATAAGATGTTTAATGGGAAAATAGGAGTGAAAACAGTTATGCTGATTGATATTCAGTTTGCTGTTTCAGACTTATTCATCAGGCTCTTGGACAGCAAGAGTTACGTTTATTACATAGAAAAATAGAATCATGGTGGACATTTTCACACATGTAACCAATAACTTTATTATTTTCATTCAATTTAGCTGTGCCCGTAAGCCATAGTGAACCAGCACGCAACACCAACACCTGGTACAACTATATGGAATGCTGCCATTATTGGTAATAATGATACATTTAAAAAGTCAAAAATATTCTCTGTGAGCAAGCTAGAAATACCCAGAAATGTAATAAGGTGTTGAAATCCAAGTGTTCACTGATGTGGTGAAAACTTGGTCAGTTAGTCTGCTATGTCAGTTTCAACCTAATTAAATGATTTAGATTGATATGTGAACATATCTTCTTTTACAGAACAATCTGGCCTTTGTGCAACTTTAAACCTGGAAGTCTTGATCCCATAATGCAAAGATGTTCACATTCTGACTCCCATGTTCAACTGCTGGAGATGAGTGGGCTGGCTCTCAGTTCACAAACTGGGTAGTATGTGGCCCAATCCCACGGTCCCCCCCTAAGGCCTTAAGCCCTGAACCCTCAGGGACTAGACTGACGTCACCTGGTAAATGGTTGAGTGTGAGAGGCTGTAAGGCCTTGAAATGGTATAAATATGAATGGGACAGCACTTTGCAGCAACATCTCACGTTACCTTGACGATGCCAAATGTAGGTTTCCATTTTATATTTTTTACTGCTTATTTCAGGGGTCTGCAACCTGCGGCTCCGGAGCCACATGAGGCTCTTTAGCTCCTCTCCAGTGGCTCCCTGTAGATTTATTAAAAGCGAAATGAATAACTGTTTTGTGTTTACATTTTCATTTTTATTTATCATTGTTTTAGGTCTAATGTACGACAGAGTATTAGGGCCACATTGAGGAAAAAAATAAATCTGAGATTTCGAGAATAAAGTCATATTACAAGAATAAAGTCGTAGGTTTACGAGAAAAAAAGTCATAATATTACAAGAATAAAGTCATATTATAAAGTAGTCATTTTACGTGTTGTCTTTTTTCTCGTAAAGTTATGACTTTCTCGTAATATTACTTTTTTTCTCGTAATATGACTTTATTCTGGAAATCTCTGATTTTTTTCCCTCAATGTGACCCTATTTCTCCGTAGTACATTTGCACTTAGACTTATATACTATATACTGAGACTATAAACTGCGTTACCTTCATCACAATGCTCAAATGTTTTGCAGCTCCAGACAGATTTTTTTTTTTTTTTTTTGCCTAAAATGTCTCTTGATAGTAAAGGTTGCTGACCCCTGGCCTATTTGAACGTGTTCCAGGCCTTACGAGACTACAGGTAACAGTAAAAAAAAAAGCAATTAACTTGTTTTTGTCAAACCCCATTAAGCAAAATTAAAATAAATATTTGATAAATGGTGTGACAGTCTAATGCTTGCATTACTCTGATTTTATGTGTTTTTTTATGTACCATCTTTAATCTATAAATCCTTAACATTAATGTTTCTGTGTAAATTAATATATGCCTGGCTGAACACCCATGTTTATTGTTTTCTAGTTACACGTCCAG
The DNA here is from genome assembly GCF_043250625.1 of Sebastes fasciatus. Taxonomy (NCBI): domain Eukaryota; kingdom Metazoa; phylum Chordata; class Actinopteri; order Perciformes; family Sebastidae; genus Sebastes; species Sebastes fasciatus. The sequence goes on from NC_133800.1 coordinate 3,049,214, forward strand.
GCTTCCCTTGGTAAGCCTGTGTTTAACATCACAACGCTGTGAATTGTGGGCAATTCCCTCAGGCAAAGTCTGCAGAAATGCAGACTTACGGAAAGTGTGCACAAAGGGCTCAAAATGTCTGCGAGAGAGCTCCTCAAGCACTTGACGATTTAACAGTGGGACAAGCTCTAAACCCTTTCGGACTTTGCGGGAACGCGCCTCAAAGTCTGCGAGTCTCTGAGTGTGGACATTTGGATTGGGGCCGTGTGTGTGTGTGTAAAATGGGTTTTGTAAGAGAAAACATCATACGTCTACTATTGCCAACAAAGACCACAACGACAAACTGATAATTAATTGATAATCATTTATTATCAATAACAGTCATTTGTATCACTCAAGAGTAAAATAAATCTAAAAGTACATTGGAGACAAAAGAGAAGGGGGTGCAAAATAATAAATAAAATAGGGGGTGGAGAGATAAACTAAGGCACTTATGAAATTATATAAAATTATGTAAAATGACAGTTTGGTAGTTCACCGGTCCATAGTATTTATACATAATATACACAAGCTTTCTTTAAGGGATAAACTCTTAAAAAATAGTGTTATTCCCACCAGCACATAATAAATTGTCAAGTCTTAAGATGTCAGTGTGTACATCAAGACAATTAATGAATAGTAAAAAAAAAAATCTTTGAGACTTTTCCACATTCTGTAAAGTATTTTCTGTTAAACAATAAGTGAGTTTCTAATACCTAATAGTTTCTAATAACTGTATATTTACACCAACATATGTAAAAAACAAAATGTAATTGCTGAGGGTTATTGAAGGCATCACAGTAGTTAAACTTAAATACATTTAAAAGCTAAATCAATTGACATGTATTTCACCAAAGGCACCTCATCTGGGGTGTTCTCGTCACATGTTTATAACACCCCAATACGGCAAGCCGTCCACTGTGCTCACATTTATACCAGGTGAAGAGAAAATAAAGTGTGGAACTTGTGTGGGTTGAAAGCTCAAGAGTTTCCTGAGGATTTTACTGTCAGATGCAAAGCTGTGAAAATTATACAGGAAAAACAATATTTAACAATCTGACCAGAGCACCTGAGCCCTGCTCAGTGAGGAGAATCTGATGAGGGATTATTGTGGCTGGAACTGGTGGGAAAACTGATATGGTTAAAAAAGCATGAAGTGTCTTTTAATCTTTCTCAAATAAACAAGCAGAAAAACAAATAAGACAAAACAAAACAGGGCAGAATTTAGTTTATGTCTAACAAATGGAAATCATTTCATCTCTGGTCTCAGAGTCACTGGCTTTGGTCTCCAGCTTTGGTCTCCGTTTCTGGTGCTGCAGCAACACTCGTCTCCCTCACCTCTGGGTGCTCCTCTGTAGACTGTGGGGCCGCTGTGCTAGGGGCCACATCCTCCTTCTCTTCCTCCACGGCAACACTCATCTCCCCCCTCACCTCTGGGTGCTCTGAAGGCTGTGGGGCCGCTGCGCTAGGGGCCACATCCCCCTTCTCTTTCTCCACGGCAAACGTCGTCTCCCTCACCTCTGGTTGCTCCTCTGAAGGCTGTGGGGCCGCTGTGCTAGGGGCCACATCCCCCTTCTCTTTCTCCACGGCAACCGTCGTCTTCCTCACCTCTGGGTGCTCTGAAGGCTGCGAGGTCGCTGTGCTAGGGGCCACATCCTCCTCCTCTTTCTCCACGGCAACACTCGTCTCCCTCACCTCTGGGTGCTCCTCTGTAGGCTGCGGGGGCGCTGCGCTAGGGGCCACATCCCCCTTCTCTTCCTCCACGGCAACACTCGTCTCCCTCACCTCTGGGTGCTCTGAAGGCTGCAGGGCTGCTGTGGTAGGGGCCACATCCTCCTCCTCTTTCACCACGGCAACTATTGTCTCCCTCACCTCTGGGTGCTCCTCTGTAGACTGTGGGGCCGCTGTGCTAGGGGCCACATCCTCCTCCTCTTCCTCTTCCTCCACGGCAACACTCGTCTCCCTCACTTCTGGGTGCTCTTCTGAGGGCTGTGAGGCCGCTGTGGTAGGGGCCACATCCTCCTTCTCTTCCTCTATGGCAACACTCGTCTCCTTCACCTCTGGGTGCTCCTCTGAAGGCTGTGGGGCCGCTGTGGTAGGGGCCACATCCTCCTCCTCTTTCTCCACGGCAACACTCGTCTCCCTCACCTCTGGGTGCTCCTCTGAGGGTTGCAGGGCCGCTGTGCTAGGGGCCACATCCTCCTCCTCCGCCCCTTCACTGGTGGGAGACTGGAAGCCACTGTCATCGTGTGGAGGCAGGGGGAGGTCAGAGGTCGCCTCCGGGAGCCTCTCTGGAGCCGTTTCTGTAGCTCCAGATGTGATTTCCTCGGGTGCTGGTGGCGGTGGCAATGTCTCCTCTGACACTTCCTGGTTGGAGGAAGGTCGTTCCTCCACCATTGGCTGGCTTTGTCCTCCCTCACCCTTCTCCTCTACGGCTGAAGCACTTTCTGCAGCAGATTCAACCTTCAGTGGGACTTCTTCTTTACCTTTCTCCTCTGGTTTGGCTTCGTCTCCCTTCAAGACAGAACCGTTTGACAAGTCTGGAGGGTTCTCTGAAGCTTTAGGACTCGCAGATCCTTTCTGATCAGTAGAAGCTTTACCATCGGAGTTCTCGTCCCCATTTCCATCTCCATCTCCGTCCTCCTCGGGGATGTCGTTGACACCGGGTACCTCTACGCACGACTCGTTGGGCAGGACCGGGGAGCCTTCCACCTGGATCATGGACACCACCTGCTTCATCCTCCTCCTCTTCTGCGACTCCCCATCTTCACCGTCACCGCCACCCTCAGTGTCCTCCCCTGCTCCGTCCACCTCTTCCTGGGCTCCTCCGTACTCCCCGGCCCAGTCGATGGAGGGGTTTTCTCCGAGCAGGTGCAGGCTGGGGTCACTGTTGCCGAGGACCATGCTGTCCCTGTACAGGTTGTGTCTCCTCTGGACCGCCGCCTCCTTCACAGCTACAGTACAGAGAGGAGGAGAGGTTAAATGTGCTTCCACATGATGAGCGATAAAGAAAAAATATGTGTCCTAAATTAAGAACAGTATAAAGTGCAAAACTGATCATCTGGTCTTTTATGTAACTGTAGCTTGTTAGGAACTTTCCTGTAAAGGATTGTGTTTTAATTGACAGTGTTGAATTTATAAACTTCTAATTTAAAAAAAAAAAATTACTGCTTGAATAACTTAGAGAGTGGGTTGAACATGCACACATGTAGAATTGTATACGAATCTTCATGTGCTGCTATAAATTACACGAAGTATACAATTACAATACAAATCAAAATAAAGTATAAATACATCTCAGATGTCAGTTTTCTTTCCAGTCATACATATTTCAACTAGGGCTGTCAAAGTTAATGCGATAATAACACTAATTTGTTTTAACAACCATTAATTTCTTTAACGCAAGTTGCAGTTTTTTAGGTTGTAGTGGGCTCAGCTTTAAAGCTAGAGTGAAGATACATCATCATATGACACTAGAAAACCTAAGGAATCCTTGGTACCAACTATACTAGCTTGTCGCGAAGGAGGTTAAATAACGCTCCAAACTTACACTAAATGTTTAATTGAATTTGGTAAGGAAAAACTGGCATGGCCATTTTCAGAGGGGTCCCTTGACCTCTGACCTTCAGATATGTGAATGTAAATGGGTTCTATGGGTACCCACGAGTCTCCCCTTTACAGACATGCCCACTTTATGATAATCACATGCAGTTTGGGGCAAGTCATAGTCAAGTCAGCACACTGACACACTGACAGCTGTTGTTGCCTGTTGGGCTGCAGTTTAACATGTTATGATTTGAGCATATTTTTAATGCTAAATATATGCCTGTGAGGGTTTCTGGACAATATTTTTTTGTGTTGTAAATTGATTTCCAATAATAAATATATATATATATATATATATATACATTTGCATAAAGCAAAAGCAAGCACCCACTTCCATGTTGATAAGAGTATTGAATACTTGACAAATATGGACAGATGAATAAATGTGCAATAAATGTGCAATTAATCGTGATTAACTGGACAATCATGATTAATCACGGTTAAATATTTTAATGGATTGACAGCTCTAAGTTTATTCATGTTGAATTGTATGTGGGCTGATATCTATTTTTGAAATTCTTAAAAAATATATACCATCAATAAAATAAAGGGGAAAAAAGAGAAATGTTTCGTTGTCTCCCATCAGAGAAATGGGAGTTAGATTGAGTTAAAAGGATTGTTTTCAGATTGGCCACCAGTGAGATTTACCGTCCAGTGACGGACAACCAGAGAGCTCAGTAATAATCAGCATCCTGATCTACTGTAGGATGAACTGTGCGAGTGTTGGAAACGAACAGGACGAATAAGACTATAGAAGACTGACCCATCATGATGTCCTTCATGACCGAATGCAGCACCACCTCTTCAAAGATGTTCTCCACCAGAATGAAACGGGAGAAGTCCTCAAAGATCAGCTCCTGGAAGCGCGGCAGCTCCTGGTATTCACAGCAACAGTTAAAAACATCTCTATAAACATCCTCATTTCAGGACAGTTTGGTGGAACATAACAAAAGGGTTATTCTAATACAGATCGAGACAGCAGAATCCAGACGTTCAGATGTTTAGCATCGTTACATCTACTTCATCTAGAGCTAGATGAAAAAGACACCTGGTACAGTTTGACACTGGACAAGTACACACAATACATAAACATGTGTGCCAATACATTTTGGATATTTTCCCCATGACTTTCAAAGGATGGAACACGTAAATTAATGAATATATTTCCATTAATCTTCCAGGTTTTTGGTGACAGAATGCTGCGAGACTCACCGAGGCACAGGAAGGGTTGAGCTGCTTCAGCATGTAGGGGATGAAGATCTGGAGGAGAGCCTCACGGAAGAAACGCTTCCTCACCGTGCTGCTGTCATAGTCAAATTTCTGAACCGAAAAAACACAAAAAAGCATCATTGACGTCAGTTCATGAGTGAACGGTTTCTGTCCAAAAGGTGACGTTTACTCCACTGCATTTATTATAAAAAGCAATGTCTACTCAGGGCACCCGGTCACGTTTCATTTGTCTAGGAGTTGTTAGAAACAAATTTGTGTCGCAGCACTTTGTTTTCGTGTTCTTTCCTACCACATTAAAAGGATCAATATGTAATATATTTACTGTAATAAATCATAAAATGACCAGGATGTGTCATCAGAGATTAAGATAACATTCTGAATTGAGATACTGGCTTCTCCGACAACAATGCTACAGCCAGTATGCGTACGTCTGTTTTTGTTTTGGCCTGTGTGATCTCGTCCACTGTGATTCTGACTACTGCTGATGGTCAGCGGCTAACACGGTCTTGTCTAGAAGGTAACCCTGCACTAACTGCAATCAGTCACACCGGAGAAGTGGATGGGACACGTCTCCAATATTTTGAATTTGGACCACTGTTAACCATTTTAAACGCTAGCTGTCAGTGCTACATGTTGTTCCTTTAAGGCAGGGGTCAGCAACCTGCGGCTCCGGAGCCACATGCAGCTCTTTAGCTCCTCTCCAGTGGCTCCCTGTGGATTTTCTAAAAAAAATAGTGGAAATTAATAACTGTTTTTTGTTTACATTTTCATTTATCATGGTTATCAGTCTAATGTACGACAGAGTATTAGGGCCACATTGAGGAGAAAAAAGAAATCTGAAATTTCGAGAATAAAGTCAGATGTTTACGAGAAAAAAAGTCATAGTATTATGAGAACAAGGTCATAATATTATAAAGTAGTAATTTAACGTGTTATTTAATTTTTTTCTCGTAAAGTTATGACTTTATTCTCGTAATATTCTGACTTTATTCTGGAAATGTTTTTTCCCTCAATGTGACCCTAATACTTCGTAGTACATTGTCTCTTTGGCCCTCACTGTATTAGACTTATATACTATATACTTAGACTATAAACTGTGTTACCTTCATCACAATGCTCAAATGTTTTGCCTAAAATGTTTCTTTTGATAGTAAAAGTTGCTGACCCCTGCTTTAAGGGATGGCTGTGGCTCAGGAGATAAAGCAGGTTGTCAACTTATTGGAAGATCAGCGGTTTCATCCTTCCTCCGGTCCGAATGTTGAAGTATCCTTGGGCAAGATACCGAACCCCAAATTGCTCCCGAAGGCTGAGCCGTCGGTGTGTGAATGAGTATTTAGATTAGATGTGAATGTGTGAATGCTGACATGTAGTGTAAAGCACTTTGAGTGGTTGGGAGACTAGAAAGGCGCTATATAAATGCAAGTCCATTCAGCATTAATCATCTCACGACTCCTCAGATTTATTGTGAGATGCGTTTGAGGGGCCGGCAGACCTCCAGGTATAGAAGGTATGGAATCAGCATGGATTGAACTGCTGCAGCCCGAGACCAAACCCATTATTATTATCGCCGTCTGTTACAGGCCTCCTGAGCAAATAGACTTTTATGAACTGATATAAGATGTGTTTTGATGAATGGAAGGTTGATAGTTGTATTAATACATTTATACAACCATTGCTGCTAGTTTGGTTGCGGCAAACAAAATGCAAAAATGTTGTCCCAGATCCCACATTACCCACTAACACAGCAACCGGTCTGGATCTTATTCCAGCCACATGTCTGAGGGATAGCGGCAGTGCAGTTTCTAGTTTTTAAGACTTGACTTGTCATGATGAAATTGCTGAATCCATGCAGCTGCTTTGGTTTCAGGGTGCCCGGTACTGTGAATGCTGGCTCACTGTCATCGTGTCATGGCTTACGGAGACACTTTAATAAAATGGTTTCAGGATTAGAGTGATGACCTACTAGCCTGTTCTGTGTGTGTGTGTGTGTGTGTGTGTGTGTGTGTGTGTGTGTGTGTGTGTGTGTGTGTGTTTTACCTTAATGACTCTGTCCTGGCAGCGTTGGATGGTCTTACAGAGCTCCTCCGTACCCTGAGACTCCAGACTCTGGTGAAGGATCTGCTCAAATGTATACACTGCTTGGTCCATTTGCTGTGGACACATACACATACAAAGAGAGAGAGAGTGTTACATCCCGACCGACTTTACTGTCTTTCAAAGGCTGTAGCAGGTTTGGTGTTAGAGCTCGAGTGGTACCAAACATGTCATGCTAGCTTGTCAGGAAGGAGGCTATATAACGCTCCAAACTTAGGCAAAATTCTGGCGAGGAAAAAAATGGCATGGCGATTTTCAAAGGGGTCCCTTGACCTCTGACCTCCAGATATGTGAATGAAAATGGGTTCTATACCCACGAGTCTCCCCTTTACAGACATGCCCACTTTATGATAATCACATGCAGTTTGAGGCAAAAAAACATGCAGTTATTTTCGCCTATTCTAAAATGGTTTATTTGAATATTTCGGCATACTGGGGTCCCTAAACAGTCTTGGAATTCCATAAATTGCATATGACTGTAAAGCTGAGACTCTTGTGGTTCCAATGAGCCCAACTGTATTCATGTGTGATGATGTTAGTCCCCATAGGATACCTTTCATTGTAGTGAGACCATTTTTTTTTTTTAAATTTGACCTCACTGTAAAGAATGACCTGTGGTGACCTCTAGGATAATCACAGCCTCATCAAACTTTACAACCACAAACTACAGACCTAGGGTATTCAGAGGAAGTACAGGTTTATAGACAATAAGGGGAGAAGTTTCCAGAACAGAAGCGCTCACCATCTGATTGCCAAAAAATGCAGTTCTTGCAGAAATCTCCAAATGTCCAAAAAAATAATTTGATACCAAATCACAGCATGGCTTTTTCTATGGTGTTCCTAAAGTTCTTGGTCAAGAGGGTCTCAGAGGGTTAAAAGATATCAGTACGTTTTATCATATTTGGCAATAATAAATAATAGGAACAAAAATAAATGGCAATGTTATTTTTTGTGTTATTAGTATGTTCTGAGAAGTTTGCAAGCAATATTCTAAGTTGTGACATATGTAACTGGTGACTGATTACGATGCACTGCCCCCAGTCCGACTGTCTCTGCCCCATGATGTATCTCTACACACATATCCCCAATTCGATCTTCTCATTCCCTGTTCACCTGAAGTTACTGAACAAACCACTAGAGGGCACTCCCCTTCCTACAGTTCTACTGTGCCTGCAGCTGTCAGCACAAGCTCAACCTTGTCCAATCCCTCCTCTTAAACTCTGAGCAGAAGGAAACGTCAGTATAACTGCCCTTTAGTTTCTTGAAACTAAACTGACTCGGTGTAAATTAAATGACCTCGCAGCACTTGGAATTCTTCTGTTCTAAGATACATCGGCTTTAAGACTGAAAACACTATCGTACATGTTAAACAGGTAGTTTCTGAAAAAGCGTATTGACTGGTGATGTTCAAACATCATTATACATCACAGTGAGGAGGCATGTCTATGTTATAGCATCAGAACAGGAGGCTGGGAACACGTTCTTCTGAGTTCAAACAAGCACAACAAATGAATTCAAATGACCCCACTTAGCTCTTGCAGCAGCAGCAGCATCATGTGTTTGATAATTCAATAAGAACTAAATGATTCCCTGTGGCAACGGAACACAAATATTGACTTCATCATCTCCTGGATTTGATCCAGTAACTGGTCAACATGCAGTCATCTGCTGCTGCTGCTCTTTATGAGCTCTCTGTAAGATCCGGATTCTGAGAAAGCACGAATACAAAACATGACGTATCATGGATTTTGTTGCCTGAAAAACACAGAAGCCCGACAGCTTAATATCTCTCTGGTGGTAACCTAAAGAGGGCATCTTAGGCAATTTGTAAAATTGTCTCTTAGATTGTTTAAAGGTAAAGCAGAATATATATGTGTGTTCTGATTTTGTCACACCACAGAATAATGTGTTAATACCCAGCCACATTTGAATGATTGAATTTTTTTTTTTAATTTTCAAGTACGGAAAATTAGGGTTCAAAATTGCGGGGGGGTTGTGACGCTAAAAACTATTTATTCATCGTTTTACAGCCGCAACAGTAGCGACGGAGTAGACTACGGCGGGGTCTATGACGTAGGCACAGGTGACTGGAGGAGGCAGAGTGTGTGGCGCACCGCGGTGGCGCACTGGAGACAGTCTCATAGTTGCATCTGATAGCTGTTTTCATTTTGTCCATGTCTAATGTATCTGTCCCTATCTAATAAAACAGAAATAAATGAATAAGTCATGTCTAGTTCATGGCAGTGATTTTTCACACAACAACTTTATGAAAAGGTGCTTATGGAATAGTTATGGCTCACTAGCACAAATAACCCTGCTGGTTTAAATGTTTATGATAAAGTGGATATAAGTATGAAGTGAAGTTAAATGTGTGAGAGTCATCATTATACGTATGAGGATTACTCTCACATCCCATTTCTACAGTCTGGCTTCAATTCTCCACCTCACCATCTGCGTCTCCAGTTTCCCCCTACCTCGGTGCCTCGGTGCCTCCATAATCGGCGTACACACGGGTCAACGTTTCCGTACCGGTGTGCACATTCTCCCGTCAAATTTGTTTTTATAGATCACAACCGTTGCGTGGGAAGTGGCGTACGCACATTTCAGGCCCCGTTTTGTGCGTACCCGACGGTTATAAATGAGACCCCTGGACCTTTTCTTTTTACAGCGCGGGACTTGAGGAATTGTTTCACAGCTTGAGTATCTGTAGTTTCTAAACAGTACTTGAACTCTGAATGACCTTGTGCAGAACCCCCCCCCCCCACATTGGGCCCCACTAAAGGGTCATGATAAGTGTTTTCTCTATGGGGTGGAGGGAGCTGCTTCCTGGATCTCTTCCCTGAGACAGAGTTGCTGTTGTTGGTGGATACACATACAAACTTCATTCTCAGTGTTCAAATCTTGAGGAAATATGCTAGATGATAATTTAGCTTCATTTCAATGTGGAAACCATCATGTTTTAACTTGGATCAAGTCCTGAATGCTATTCTACACTGTCCCAACACCCTGATTTTACTTGCATCTGCACTAGAAACAAAAAATACTGTCTACTACTACATTTCTCAGGCCGAGATAACTTGTTATAAAGGGTTGGTTCACCTAAATTACAAAAAAAGACTTTCTAGTTTTAAATGGTATCTGTCCATGCAGATAAGTGTTGGTTTTATTTGACTAAATTTGTAATGGCAAGTTCACGCTTACACAACTTTAGCCCTGATTTTCCACTCGTCAACCATTATTGGAGTTCCCGCACAAAAGCTGGAGATCTGAGGCATATCTGTGCTGGCTTGGCGCTCGAGCGTGAAGTGAACTGTTCATGTATGGCATATTCATTAGGGCTGTCAATCGATTTGAATAGTTAATAGTGATTAATCGTATTATTGTCCATAGTTAATGGCGATTAATCGCAAATTAATCACATTTTCTATCTGTTCTAAATGTACATTAAAGGGAGATTTGTCAAATATTTGATACTCTTATCAACATGGCAGTGGGCTGCTTTATGCAAATGTATGTATATATTTATTATTGTAAATCAATTAACAACACAAATCAATGACAGATATTGTCCAGAAACCCTCACAGGTACTGCATTTAGCATAAAACAATATGCTCAAATCATAACATGGCAAACTGCAGCCCAACAGACAACAACAGCTGTCAGTGTGTCAGTGTGCTGACTTGACTATGACTTGCCCCCAAACTGCATGTGATTATCATAAAGTGGGCATGTCTGTAAAGGGGAGAATCGTGGGTACCCATAGAACCCATTTACAATCACATATCTGGAGGTCAGAGGTCAAGGGACACCTTTGAAAATGGGCATGCCAGTTCTTCCTCACCAAAATTTAGCGTAATTTTGAAGCGTAATTTAGCCTCCTTCGCAACAAGGTATGACATGGTCGGTACCGATGGATTCCTTAGGTTTTCTAATTTCATATGATACCAGTATCTTCACTCTAACTAAAAATTGCAAGTTGCGTTAAAACCTGTAAACTACACTAAACCCAATGGAAAAGGTAAAGTGGCTTAGGTAATTGCCGTATTAGAGCATCACCTCTCTCATGAGGATCTGGGCCCTCTGGACGAACACCGAGGGACTGGAGACGTCGAACCTCTGCTGCAGACCCTCCAGACTCAGCGGCTCCACCTTCTCATAGCAGCTCTGCATCTTCACCGGATGGTAGGCCAGCATAGAGATCTTCTCCATGTGCTGAGGAAGAGGAAGCAGATTTGTTCAAAAATGATTTGTATTTTTGCATTCTGTTTCACAAACCATATTGAACTATTGAATGGTTTTTGATTTCATAGTAACAGACTTCAAATCACTTCAAAAGGTCGGATGACCTGCATATCAATCATGTTGTCATCACGCACTAGGAGCTTATCCTTAAAGCTGAAGAAGGCAGGTTGGAGCTAAAATATGATACCGTTTAGCTGTAAAATGAGAAAGTTTGTGACCTGGCTGCCAAGTTGAGATCAAGTTGAGGAAATACCAAGCACCGCCCACCAGCCGGAGCACACTTTCTCATTTTACAGCTTAACAGTACACTACAAGATGATTCTGAAAACATTTTATGCTGCATTACAGTAACAGAATATTCATTCATATTTGACCAGCGCTGCCTAGTTTGACCATTTAATCTAAGGTTTGCGAGTGATTGACAGCTGCCTCTGTTGAATGAACAGCCAATAGGAACGCTCTCTCTCTCTGAAATTACCTGTGATTGGCCAAAGTCTCCTAAAGCCTGAAAACAGAGCAATGAGGAGGTGCAGAAGTCTAATTGAATTACAATATGCTGAAAGGTTAATATGGAATTTTTGCCCAATGATGCCAAAGATATTCTGCCTACTGCCACTTCAAACTCCTCCTCTACCTCCTCATACCTGTGCCACGGCCTCCTTGGTGCCCTCATTGAGGGTGTTCTTGCTCATGTCCACCAGCTCTCTGAAGAAGACGTCGCGGACCTCAGAGAAACCTCGGCTGGTCGGCTCCATCAGGGCTTCCAGGATGGAGCTGATGTAGGGCTCGATGCTCACCTTCAGCAGCTTCTCAGACTTTGGGAGAACCACCTCTGTGGGGGGGAATGAGGAACACGAGAGAGGGGAGATGGAGGTAAACATGTATGGTCATAGTTTCAGACAAAGACTATCTGGAGGTCAGAGGTCAAGGGACCACTTTGGAAATCGCGATGCCAGTTTTTCCTCACCAAAATTTAGAGTGTTGTTTAGCCTTCCCGATAAACTAGTAAGACATGGTTGGTACCGATGGATTCATTATGCTTTCTAGTTTCATATAATATCTATACCTTCACTCTAGCTCTAAAACTGAACCTGCTTTTACCACCCTAATGATTACAGCGAGTCCAACAGACTGAGCAGCAACAGGAGCTGTTCTGATCACTTATACAACTCCTGCCAGTACATAACAGCAGGCCAATCAGAGCCTAGAATTAGTCTACAATCACTCTGGTGGCACACTCCAGACATTTCATTTAGCAGGAGAAGAAGAATTTAATCAGTCAGACCATCACAGACGGGCTAAAAAAAGGAATGAAAACAGGGACAAAAGAAAAAAGGTGTGGAAATGATTTCATTAGGTAAAGATGCTCACTCTCCTGCTTACCTCTGATCTTGTTGGTGACGTGCTCCTTGGAGGTGATGATCTGGTCCATGTCTGTTCGTATGGAGGCTTCCAGAGAAGAGCACGCCGCTTCACACTTCTGCAACACTGCCTCATACTGGGCCTGGCACTGCCCCTGCACCAGGCTATACACAGCATCACTGATCTACACACACAGGAAACACACATTTGAAGGCACAACCTCCTGTTCCTTTCATCTGCTCAGTTTAAAACGTAAGTGAACCATCCATCCATTTTCTGTAACCGCTTATCCCATTCAGGGTCGCTGGGGGGCTGGAGCTGTCCAGCTGACATTAGGCGAAGGTACACCCTGGACAGGTTGCCAGACTATCACAGGGCTGACACATAGAGACAGACAATCATTCACGCTCAAATTCACACCTACAGGACATTTAGAGTCAACTAGAATGGCACTCGGAGAGCGAAGACCTCCCCCCCCTCTCCGTGCAGCGTGGGCCATCATCCACGTGTATTTTTGTTTATGTTGAGATCAGCTGTACGTAGCGGAGCATCGTAAAACACTTCATTCAAACCGTCGCCGTTACTCTTTCCAACAATCACCAAGTGTGCTTTGGTCGAACTCAACTGTGATTTCACAGAGTTTAACCCCCACCCCCGCTCTCTCTCTGTCCCTCTCTCTGAAGGAAAGAGGCGGGGTCATGCATCATCAACGCGTCATCAGTTACACTTAATGTTGTGGCTGATCGGAATCCTTAAAAAAAATTCCCGAATCCGGATCATGGTCCGGATCGCCACCAAAATGTAATGATTGCTTCTTGTGCCACGCCACACCACACCCCTCCAAAAATTTCTTTCAAATCCATCGCAGACTTTTGGAATAATCCTCCAAACGGACAAACCAACAAACCTACAAACCAACGCCGGTGAAAACATAACTTCCTTTCTAGGCCTTCAGCCTTGGCGGAGGTAACAATGAACCTAACCTGCATGCCTTTGGACTGTGGGAGGAGACCGGAGAAAACCCACGCTAACACAGGTAGAACATGCAAACTCCACACAGAAGGGCCCCAAGCCGGATTCAAACCTGTGACCCTCTTGCTGTGAGGCGCCAGTGCTAACCACTGCACCACTGTGCAAAACCTTCAAAACCTAAGTGTAATGTGTATGGAGTAGTTTCTTACCAGCATCCAGTTTCTCTGCCTCTCGTGTAGTTTGCCTTTGAGGCGTGGGGAGATGAGCTCCCTCAGCTCAGGAAGGAGGCCCTCCATCACCAGGTTAGACAGGATCTACAGGACACACAAACACACAACTTAGAGGAACACAATCACAATCATCTCACTCACTGCATTCACATGTTTGACGAGATAAAGTGCTGTGATTAGACAATCAGTAGCTTGAGCATCATAGAAGTTCATCTCTGGCTTGTTTCTGGGGTTCATTCTAATGTGTCTGATCCCATCTTTACACTCTGCAAATTGAGTTTTAACTTTGAACCACTGAGTTTTTTTCTGCCTCCTCGAGCAGTGGTGGGGGGGGGAGCAGTCTGGGGATCTGGTACCTTGCTCAAGGGCACCTCTGCAGCATTGCACTGACTTGAACCGGTGACCCTCCGGTTTCAAAGCCATGTCACCGTAGACTGTTCTACTGCCGGTTTTGGAGCATATTTAACTCTAAGATGTATTTTTAATCATCAAAATCAAACCAATCAAATCATTTATCTGGAAGGATAAAATGCATGAAATAAGTTTGGAGTATTCATCCAATGGATGGACAACAGCTGGCATCATATTCCAATCACAGAACCAGAGACATCCTCTTTTATATTCCATGAGTCCTTCTTCCTTGTCAAACATGGCACCTACATTACCCACAATGCAACTCCTCTGCCAACAGTTCGGTCGGAGATTTGGGTCTGTCATACATCAGACCGGCACATACGGGTATTTCACAAGAAGTCGAGGCCACGCCCCTTTTTGCGAGAAAGAAAACCGAAGATCCCAAAGACTTCAGTGGAATTTGACGTGTTTGGATTGTAATTTTGACAAGTTCGTACGCATTCATCTCTTATTACACAAACGTTGTTTTATACACATGTCTAATAATTATTTTGCGACCTCGCCTGAACCTGAGCGTTCATGATACCTTAATAAATTAAAGTTGATTTCCGCCATGTCCCTTCAGTCTTTCCCCGTCCAACACAGATATTGCTTATCCAGACATCTCTACATATCTGATTGCATCATGTTAGACTAAATGTTGTCTGTAAATAACCAACGTGTTAACAGCCAACTGTTTGATCTATAGGCTGAGATTGAGTTGGAGACGACAGTCTGATGCTGCTATAACGTTAATGTATGACTTTATTACTGCAGCAGCCTCACACTCAAGCTAACGTTAGCTAGCCATGTTAGTCACTGTCACCAGCATCATTTAGCCATTTACCACTCTGACAGTGAATATTCACGTATCGTATGTGCGTCAAATCTCAGTGTGAAAGCCTCGGTTAACCCGCTACACAACAGCGTTTCATCATTTTTTCTCCTGTGACGGCGAGTTTCTTTCCCCCAAACGGGAGCACAGCCTCGGTAATGACGTGATGCTGGTCTGGTCTACAGCTTAGAGCCATAAAGCCCCTCTATTATTTATTTTTTAGGACATGGCAGGGGAACTAATCAGAGATCAGTGTTTTCGGATTTATTGTTGGTGCAACCAGCTACAGTACACAGCAACTCTTCTTCGGCCTCGTGTTATTACTGTTACCGGTTTATTTAAAGTAGAAGTTTGGAGACATGTTTTAACTTCTTCTGTTTACTCTGTTACCGTCCATGAAGGACATGGGATTGTTTTCCCCCTAAAAAGGGGGCGTGGTCATGCGGTCTACTCTGGATGACGTATTGCCGGTCTGATGTATGCTAGTAGTGACTAATGTAGCCTTAAAAAGAAACATAGCTTTTGGATTTAGAAGAGAGTTGTTTGTGTTTACTAATATTTGTGGCCTTTCTTAGACCGTAGTAATGACAGGATGATTTTTTTTAAATGGCCGTAGTTCCCCTTTAGGCTGCTGGCTACAAGCAGAGATGAGGAGAGAGCTAGAGAGGTCTGGTTAGCTCACTTCGTTCTAACTCCACAGCCCCAGACTTTTTTTTCATTTTCAAACTTGTAGTCTTCAGGCCCAACTGACACCGACTCAAGTGACATCATTTAATGTGTACAATTTGCACAGTTCTCCTTGAAGATTTGTGGAGACTTTTTTTTTTAATAGTGCAAACAGAGCTGTGTAAAAGATTTGAACAATGTGACAACCCCATGCAGTGACATGATCACAGACGAGATAAAGCATCACAAACTTTTCTCTACTATTTATACCAAGGTTACTATCCCTTTAATATCTCTGGTCGTATTAGGTCATTGCAGACCGATTTCCTACTGAAATCATACGATTATAGCTGTATGACTGCTCAAATATCCTGATATAACACACAACAGGAATAGGGGTGTAAGAAAATACTGAAAAATCGAATATCGCGATAGTGTTTTGTGATGCTGTATTGATTCTCAAAAACACTATAAATTTTTAATTAATAGTTTACATGCAAAGATTAACTCAGTCAATACTTTATTTCATTTGCAAAGAGATGTGCCCTCTCAGTGAATGCGTCTTCTCAAAGTAGAGCTATGATGTTGGATGTTACAGGGACTGTGATAAATACAAATGCAGATCCCACTGTTCTGATTGCATAAACAAAATAAACTTTTTTACTCAGATTTTATGTATATACTATGCCAATTTTCCTGAAATTAGATTTTTTTAAAATCGCAATATCCAGCTGGTGTACCAGCTGCAGTGTACGAGTACAACAGACAACTGAGTCCCCAGTTCACCGTCCGGGAGCGCTAACTTAGCAGATAGATAACTAGATAACCAGGAAGACAGTATGTGCTACAGTGACAGTGACTACTGCCACCCCTCTGAACCCAGAACATGTATGTCCCAGTAGATTTAATTGCATATCATGATAGTGATACAGTGTAGCTATATTACTAGACAGGAATTAGCACTGGTGTATATTCAAAATACTGTGATATTTTAAAACAAATACCTCATTACCAATATATAATGACATAATAATAATGGGGTATTTGCAGTTTAGAAAACCATTCTAAACTAATTTGGAATATGAATGTGTTGACCACACAAGTAGCAACAACTCTATTCTATCACTCAACTGTAATGAAGCCTTATAGGCCCAGAAAACACTATGCTTCTATTGACTATATTACGGTATCAATTTATTGCCCAACTTTAGTGTTTACAACCTGTCAACCTCAGACTTTGTCCATCAAATGCGGGGACCAAACATCACAGCACAGCCCAAACAGTGTAAAGCTCAAACAGAGCGTTTCAGACAGAGTGTGGAAAGAGGTGCTGCAGCACAGCCGGTAGAAGGAAAGTAAAGCATCTTTTGAACATTAAAGCTTGTAAACATGTTCTAGTAGAAACCCAAAATACAAGTATGCACCTGAAAATGTGCATAATGGGTCCTCTTTAATGTGAGACCCATGTTTCCATGCAGCATGTCGGGAGTCAGAGTTCTGCTTTACCCGTTACATTAGTGGAACCGAGCCTGGTAGATTTTATCAGTAATTTACTGGATTACGTCATTCATTCAAACTTGAAAAGAAAAAGACCCCAGAAGACCGAGGACAGTGATAGATGTTGCTGCCATGCTTACCTGTGACGGTACACCACACATCATCTCCCAGGTGCCGTAGTGCCCTTGAGCTTGGCGGTAGAGTCGTACTGCATCAGTGAAGGCTGGTGTTTGGACTTTATTCTCCTCTGACAAACCTGAGATGGGAATATTACTGGCCGTTAGCGATTAGCATTTACTTCCTCACTAAAAATATATGGAAGCTGTGACTTCCATTTTTCATTCAATTATTACCATAAAGGCACAGTAGGCAATTAGTGAATTTTTAAAAGAGGAATGGACCCCGTTCATGCAATTACAAATGTGTCTGCTACTTCAGCACCATGGACATCGCCGTGGATTTATCTGTCACTATAGTATATATACACATACATATATATATATATATATATATACAGTGTGTGTATATACACACACTGGGGAAAAAAAGTTTGGAAACTTGTGTTTGGTGGATTATTTCTGTTGTTACAATGCTAATGGTCATTGTATTTTACATCGTTGGAAAGCCTGTTTATTTACCTTCACAATGATGTCCAACTTGTAAGGATCATGCATTTGTGGGATGAGCAGCACAGCTGATTATGTGGGTAGCGCCCAAAATAATGTGCCAAAATGCTCTGCCAATGGTAAACAGTGTATTCTCATAAGGTTACCAGGAAGCCTGCAATGACTGCCCTTCACCGTCAGGCCCGTTTGTGCTGGTGTCGACAACACAGACAATGGAACCTGAACATGTGGGGGAATGTCATGTTCAGTGATGAGTCCAGGTTCTGTCTGCCAAAGTTGGGTGGCAGGGTCAAAGTATGGAGACGTCGCGGAGAACGCTATGCTGATTGTTGCACCGATGGAGTAACAGCTTTTGGTGGGGGCAGTGTCATGGTTTGGGGCGGCATCTCCCTCACTGGCAAAACAAGGCTTGTCATCATTGAAGGCCATCTCAATGCAGTGAGATATCGGGATGAGATTCTGCAGCCAGTGGCGATCCCATATCTCCACAATCTGGGACCTAACTTCATCCTCCAAGATGACAACGCTCGCCCCCACAGAGCTTTATCACAGACTACCTCCACAATGTGGGAGTAGAGAGAATGGAACGGCCTGCCAAGAGTCCACACCTCAACCCAATTCAACATGTGGGATCAGCTTGGGCGTGCTGTACGTGTTAGAGTGACCAACACAACCACGCTGGCTGACCTGCAACCAATCCTGGTTGAGGAATGGAACGCCATCCCACAGCAACGTGTGACCAGGTTGGTGACCAGCATGAGGAGGAGGTGCCAGGCTGTTGTGGCTGCGTATGGATCTTCCACCGCTACTGAGGTTCCTGACGGTGTATTAAATGAATAAAGTGTAAAATAGCCAAGATGTCATGTTTGTTCCTTGTTACTGATAGAGAGTTCAATCATCCAATCCACCAAACAACTCAAAACAAGAGTCAACACCAACAGGAGAATACACTGTTTACCATTGACGGAGCATTTTGGCAAATTTTTCTTGGGCGCTACCCACATAATCAGCTGTGCTGCTCATCCCACAAATGCATGATCCTTACAAGTTGGACATCATTGTGAAGGTACACGTACACACACAGCTTAAATCAAACATTGAAGTGTGTGTGTGTATGCTGTTTTAGCTTTTACTGGCAGTAATCAAAACTGGAGTCAAGTGGTGCGTGAGAAAGACAGGGCCTCTAAAAGTTTCACTTTTCTACATTCCTCAAGTTGTCTGGCTTCCAAAGAAAATGAAAATCTGCCCCAAAACCAGAAAAGCATGTTAACACTGAGTGCTGTGATAAAGAAAACATGCTAATTCTGAAATGCTGGTTATCCCTATTGGACAGTGTGTGAAAACTCCCAACTATGACAAAGCCAGGAAGTGTGTGTGTGTATGTGTATGTGTGTGTGTGTGTGTGTGTGTGTGTGTGTGTGTGTGTGTGTGTGTGTGTGTGTGTGTGTGTGTGTGTGTGTGTGTATGTGTGTGTGGGGGGGGAGGGCAGTGACGGGACAGGAGTTCTTAGTAGTAGCAGAGACAGGAAGTCCCAAGACCCTCTCGAAGAGGGGGGTTATTACTGTGACTCAGCCTCAGATGGTATGCAGGGATTTCAAACAAACCCCAAATTGGGATTTCTAGTCTCTTCTTTTATGTGAACAACCCACACAACTGACATCACTCACACCCATTCTGGGTTTAGCTGAGGCTTCAATCAAGAGTGACTCAAGCTCACGTCAAACCACTATTCAATGCAGCTCATACCAAATGACTGGTCTTAATTAAACCCTTGTGATATTGTGGTGTTTATACAAAGAGTGGGAGAAAAAAAGGGATAGTTTATCTGACTGTCAGTGCCTTGTTGTGATATTTTATAGACAGAAAAAGTGTAGATTCATGATAGGTAGATACATTTCAATCTACCAGTTTTGATGTACATTTTCAACTTGTGCTAAAATCTGAGTCAAAATGTCAACAATTTTAGTACAAAAAAGGAAAAAACCCAGTTGCAAAAGGTTTTAACCTGATGTCAAATTTTCCAAAAATGGTCTCATGACAATGAAATGGCTACTATGGGGACTAACATCCCAATACACAATAGTCTCAGCTTTCTAGTCATACCCAGTGTATGTAATTCCAAGACTGTTTAGGGACCCCAGTCTGCAGAAATATTCAAATACACCAATTTAGAATATAGGCGAAAATAAAACACATTTGTACTGCATGAAAAAAACCTGCATGGAATTATCATGTAGAGGGCATGTCCTTAAAGGGGAGACGCGTGGGTAGCCATAGAACCCAATTTCACCTAATATGTGATGCACAGACAGAGAGAGGGGGGAGCAGCACTCAATAGGGGCCCACAGCTCATTTGTCCCCATCGGGTTAACCCGGCCTTGCGTTACACCATGACACAGTGACAGAAGTCTATGTGTGAAGAAGAAGGACGTGTTGACCTGGGGTGAGATTGGTGCACCCACACCTTGTTTAACAGAACTGTTAAAAAGCCAGTGCAGGTCTCTGAAGCATTGCTCTGAGTGGCACATAGAGAACATATGAAGTCATTCAGCTGTTCATACTTCATGCAGCTGGCCTGCGTCACAGCTCAGCCACCAGGCTCATGTAATGGTTGCTTCCTCTTTCCGGATGCTCACAGCCCTTTGCCCTCAACGCTCCGCACTGCTGAGACATTAAACAGCAAAATCTGGTTTGCATATTCAAGTTCCATGACTGAAAATGACCACTAAAAACTAACTAAGAGAAACACATTGAAATAAACAGCAAGAGAAACAGTCAGAGCCTGACAGACAGGGAATTTAAAGAAATTAAACACTGATAGAGAGCAGACTTGGACACAATGCAGTCTAAACAATGAGCTGCTATTGAGCCACACTGCATGTTAAAACCTCCCACTGCCTCTGGCACTACATACCAAATCTCTCAATTCCAAGGAAGCTGTATACACATCACTAGAACACTTGAGTGGTACATCAGATGAAGTCCAGCTCTGACTCACTGCCATGTCTGTGTTACATTTACTGCACAATGATTCATGACATGAGAGTGACGAGGTCTTGTTTCAAATGGCCAAAGTTGGTTTAAAGAGTGACTGTGATGGCATTAAAATCTAACGCATCAGTTTCAGTGAGCCGAGGGAAAAGGAGCTGCGTGTAGCTGAAAACTTGACCAAACCTTTACAAATAACTGAAAAACAAAACAAATAGGAGTTTTTGGTACACCTACTACCAGTGAATGTGTAATTCTGTTAACCATGCTGTAACACAGGTTCTGGGCTGGGCAGTTTTAAGAAAACCTGAATGACTTTAATGTCCCCAAGACCCACGATCCCGACCTTCTAGAGCCTCTGAAAGACATTTCAGAGGCTATACAAGGTTCAGTTTCCAGGCTAGAGTGAAAACACAGATATCAAATTAAACTAGAAAAGCTGAGGAATCTATCGGTACCCATCACGTCATGCTACAGGAAGTAGGCTAAATAACGCTCCAAAGTTGGGCTAAATTTTAGCAAGGAAAAACTGTCATGTCCATTTTCAAAGGGGTCCCTTGACCTCTGACCTCCACATATGTGAATGTAAATGGGTTCTATGGGTACCCACGAGTCTCCCCTTTACAGACATGCCCACTGTATGATAATCACATGCAGTTTTGGGCAAAAACCATGCAATTTTTCTCATGCAGTATAAATGTGTTATTTTTGCCTATTCCACAATTATGTGTTTGAATATTTCTGCATTTCTGACCTTTTTGTGACCTCTAGGATAATCAAAGCCTCATGAAACTTTACAACCACAAACTAGAGACCTAGAGCATTCAAGGGATGGATGGCTTTACTAACAACTTATGAGACATAATAGAGCATGAGAATGGAAATCATATACTTCAATCATAATGTTCTAAGCCCTTATACACTTTTACAATTCATTTTAAATAATTCATTCATTTATTTTTGATTTATGACTAGAGCAACTTGACACACAGTGCTGAGCTGCATCTAAAATTGATCTTCAGGTTCCCAGCTTTCAGACAATGTTAGGGATGTACCGATACCAATACCAGTATCGGGTCTCGGGTCCGATACTGTGCTCATGTACTCGTACTCGCAAAACGGCTCCGATACAGCGGCACCGATACCACTTTACGGCAGCGTGACGTTAACCTCTTGTCACCATCTTTCGGGTCATATCGCACGCGCTCACGCTCCACCTCCCTGACGGTGCGGGCGAGACGTTCTGGTGGTGGCCCGACCCCGCGGGGCTGGGATCGCACCTTAGCCGGCGCGCACCGGCCCTTACTTTCTTGCGCCACGGGGTTTTGCTTGCACCCTCTGACTCGCACATGCGTTAGACTCCTTGGTCCGTGATTCAAGACGGGTCAGGTGGGTTGCAGACATCGCCACAGACCCCTGGCACCTTTTATGTGGGCTGAGCCCCGCCCTGGGGGCACGATGCGGTTGGGGCACACTGAGGACAGTCCGCCCCGGTGACGCTTTGGCCACGGCCCCGGGAAGCACCTTCGCGCCGAGCCTTTCCAAGCCGACCTAGAGCCGGTCGCGGCGCACCGCCTCGTATGCGGGACTCCCCAGTCTGCCGTGCGTCTCTCACACCCTCCAGCTGGCTGTTAACAAGGGTCTTTTGGCACAGAGAAGTACTCGTATCGGTACTCAGTATCGGCAAGTATCCAAATGTAAGTACTTGTACTCGGTCTGAAAAAACTGGTATCGGTGCATCCCTAGATGATTTACACCACTTCTATGTGACATCTACTGTCTACTATTGTATGAGATGGCTATATGTAGTGCATGTAAAATTTGAGATGTTATAACATAATTCTCAGCTCTACTGGCCCTGGTACATTCAACAGTTCAGGGCTGCCAACTACCACGCATTATCACTTTTCATTTGCTCAGACACCACACATCCATTGTCTCATGCAGTGAAAAACTAATTTATAACTGATAATGTTGTGGCGCAAAAAGTTCAAGTTATTTGCTTTCATCCCTATTTGTAGCAGTCATGAAAAGCCCACGCGGAAGCAGGCGCTACGTTACAAAAATTCGGATGTGCACTACCGAGTAAAGCGACAACTTGCAGAGCCTTCGCACCTTAAAAGGGACTGTTTGTAACTTCTTACACGTATAAATCATTGCGCGTCGGTGTCCCATGCGCGCTCGCGTGTGGCTACGCTGTTCAGACAAGACTCCAACACCGATCCAGGAAGAGGGCATTCTTGCCCTCACTGCATCTCCATTTTTTCCACAAAAAGGCGCAATAAGTGAACAGAGAGCAAACTTCCAGATATGATTACGCCACATATATTCAGTTTCACAGACTGTTCTAGAGCCACTCCCTTCAGCTTGTCCTCCTTGGCAGCCACAGACTACATCAAAGGACTTAAGTCCACACTTATCCCATGAACCTGCCCCAGAGCATCAGGGAAGGGCTCTTTATTACCATGCATTCTAATGTGTCTTGGTGCCTTAGTACATCCGTAAATCGGACTATTAGTATGATTAACAAAATAAGAACATAGTCTAAAGCTGGGCATACACTGCACGATTTAAGAAATGTTGTTGTGTACTTCTTCCTTCTGCTGTACGTGTAGATCATTTCAGATGTAAAGCCAAAGCTCACGATTTATGTGCTCACGCTGTACGTGTAAAATACAAAAACACGGTCGGTCGGCTCCTGCGGGCCGTTCTGGCTGTTGACCGTTGTCAATAAAGATTGGTTTGAAAGCTCCGAGGCAGGTAAGGTGTGTTTGCTAGCAGAGGTCTGTACGAGTCACAATGCTAACAAGGCAGAAACGTGGTGTCTTGATCATCTGTGCCATCCTGTCTGCTGAAACGTCTAAATAAAAAGAGGCAGCGGTGTAACGTTACATAGGCAGGCAGGTGGCTAGGAAGACGTTGACAGTATGTCTTGTCCATTTTGCAGAGAGAATTGGAGGTAAGCTAGTTACGTTTTACTAGCTATATGTATTGTAGCCTAGGTTGTTATCTTGATTGCTACGAAAATAAGGCACTGACGTTGGGGAATCGGCTCGTGGCTCTGCTTCAACTGTGAGAGAGCCTGTGGTCGGCCGACCAAAATTTCTGACATGTCAGAAATTCATCTGACCATCAGACGGCCAGTTGGGAGGAGTTAATCGGTCCTCGGTCCCCCCTGTAAAATTGAGCCCACCGCACCGCAAACAAAGCTGAAATTTTGTCCGACTCTAAAATGAGTCGTGCTTAAAATCACACAGTGTATGCCCAGCTTAACGGACACTTTGTTGAGAGAGTGGTGTTTTGGTCATGTTTTGTTCATCGGTGCATTCATAAGCTTGTGTGTATGCAGGAATTTGTGTCGATCATCATTAGTTGACAGGACTCACCGTCATTGGCGTGTCTGACACAGTCCTGGAGGACGGCGTGCCACTTCTGCTGCTCTTTCTCTGTCACCACACAGAAGTAGTAGTGATGGGCGTAAGGGTGCCAGAGGATCAGAGGGAACTGGGTGGGGCACTTAAGGAAAGGGGAACTTCCCACCTTGGCTTTCACATCTGGAAAAATATACACAACATAAAATACACTGAGCAATTAGTTTGAACTTTCTGCATGTCTTCTGCAAAATGCAGTATGTTATAGTTCCTATAATGAATGTCTTTACATGCCTTTTAAGAAATTAATGTAGTCTTCATTACTACTGCAGCTTCTGTGGTCAAGCATCAATCAAACCCCCAGAACATACTTTTAAATGTGTCAAGCTGTGTTGCACACACACATCGGGCTCCACGGCGCGTCCGAAGGGAGCGCAAAAGCCCTTTGGATGCCCCTATGGTAGGTTAAACATGATAGTGCCCTCTATGGTGGCCCAATGTGCACAGAAACATGTGCCCTCTAGGGTGCCCTACCAGTGGGAAAAATGTGATGGAGTGCCATATACTCTAAGCTGGCCTATATGCTAAATATTAAAATAATAAAAAAAATTAAATGATGACAAAATTATAAGCATAAAATGTTGCAGCTTCAGCATCTTCTCCCCTCTCCCACCTCCACTACCATCCTCCTCCTCACCAGGTAGGCTGCTGCTGATCAGATCCAGGTATTGCTCCAAAGATGTCAGCACTTTGTAGCCGGCACAGTTGATGGTTCCTTTGGGATGGAGGCGTCTGTCATGGGACTGGTAGTTAAAACGGGGAGTAGAGTTAAAGTGTTAGACAGTGATTGAACCAGTATAATCTAAAACAGGCTGTACGGACCAGAGTTTTGTCCCCTCACCGCTTTACTGTCGTAATAGTTGATGTTGTAGGAGTCCGGAACAAAGATGAAGCGGTTCCTCCATTTCTTGTTCTCCTCTAGATACTGAAAGAGCGAGCCGGAGAAGATGGATTTGTTCTCCAGAGGGATCTGTGAGAGACGACACATTTCAAATCAAACCTTATACACCACAAAAGTCAAAAACACAAATTTTCATGACAGTACACTGCACAGAGGGGAGGAATTAAAGCTGCAGTGGGTAGAAATGGAGCAAATATATTTAAGAAAACTGAACTGTAGAAACAACAACAACTTGTTGATAATAGCAAGATTACACCGTTGAATTTATTGAATTAAAGCAGTTGTCAATTAAAGAGACTGTTTGTAACTTCTTACACGTATAAATCATTGCGGGACGGTGTCTCATGCGCGCTCGCGTGTGGCTGCGCCTTTCAGAATCCAACACAAACTACACGGAAATACCAAAAACACAAAGTTCTATCTAGTGAAGCCCGTCTGTTAAACAGTGTCAACTCTTCCTGCTCCAGCCTCCCGACCGCGGTCAGAAGACACAGGGGAGACCGTAGCTTTGGTCTCCAGGGCCGGAGTCTCTGCTGTACTCTGCTCCTCTACTCCTCTGCCGGGCTTCACTCACATACCGCACTCGTTCTCACTCGCTCTTTTGCTCTACTCCCACGTGCACACTCCACACTGCAGAAGAGTTAGTTTAGTTCTGAGAATATCTAGTGAATGTACAGCGGACGTTTGTGCAGAAATAACTGCTGCAGCTCCTCCAGACCAACAGAGGTTTCCCGTGTCTTGTTTCCTGAAGTGACGGGGCTCCGCAGCGAGTTACGTTATTGTAAGATAAAAAAAATAGGAGTTAATAAGTCATAGTATTGCCTAACTATTCTAAAAAATAACTTACTGTGGCATAATTGTGACTTAAAAAGTCAATTTGGACTTTTATCTTAGTTTTGAGTTAATGTGAATATTTTTACTTTTGTCATTTTTAACATTTGATCTACTTTCTTTTCCTGGCAGGACTGGGCTTCAATCATTTTGTGTTCAATCATGCCTTTAAAACAAGTTTGAAAACATTTTTGGCAGGTTCTCGGTCTACAGGTTCTACCACTGAGTTATCTGTGTAATCTGTGCTCCGGGGCTCGCAGAGCGGTGGAAGAGGATGTTTTACCTTGCGCTGTAGTAGCTGGGATTGTGGGCCACCTCCTCCTTCTATGTCAAAGCGAACTTTGTTGAAGAGAGCCACTGCATACTGCTGCTCATACAGACGCCCAAACTCCCCCATCACCTCCCTGGTCCGAGCTGAAACACACACACACACACACACCGTTAGGACAGTAGTGGCACTGTTCAAGAAATGTTCTATATTAGGGTTTTAGGCATTTCTCATATTTACACAATGCAATGCAATGACTGTATTGCTCATTGTTTTCACATTGGGTTTCAAACAATGAACATTACAGCTCCAGGGTCTGCCAACATGGCTATACAGTAGACTTTGTCAATATGAATTTTAATCAAGACTTTTTATCAGTGTTATTCAGAGGAGATCAACAAATACAGTGACTCGGGAAGATGTTAACCAATGAGTGAGAGGGAATCAAGGAAGATTAACCCCCTGATACCCGCAGGATCGCAGGGGATCACGACCGACTCTACTGTCTTTCAGAGGCTGTAGCAGGTTCAGTTTTACAGCCAGAGTGAAGGTAG
The DNA here is from genome assembly GCF_043250625.1 of Sebastes fasciatus. Taxonomy (NCBI): domain Eukaryota; kingdom Metazoa; phylum Chordata; class Actinopteri; order Perciformes; family Sebastidae; genus Sebastes; species Sebastes fasciatus. The sequence goes on from NC_133800.1 coordinate 3,075,959, forward strand.
TGATATCATATGAAAGTAGAAAAACCTATTGGTACACAACAATGTCATGCTAGCTTGTTGGGAAGGAGACTAAATAATCCAAAGTTTATTTAAGTTTATATAAATTTTGGCGAGGAAAAACTGGCAAGGCCATTTTCAAAGGGGTCCCTTGACCTCTGACCTCAAGATATGTGAATGTAAATGGGTTCTATGGGTACCTGTGAGTCTCCCCTTTACAGGCATGTCCACTGCTGTTGAGCCACACTGCATGTTAAAACCTCCCACTGCCTCTGGCACTACATACCAAATCTCTCAATTCCAAGGAAGCTGTATACACATCACTAGAACACTTGAGTGGTACATCAGATGAAGTCCAGCTCTGACTCACTGCCATGTCTGTGTTACATTTACTGCACAATGATTCATGACATGAGAGTGACGAGGTCTTGTTTCAAATGGCCAAAGTTGGTTTAAAGAGTGACTGTGATGGCATTAAAATCTAACGCATCAGTTTCAGTGAGCCGAGGGAAAAGGAGCTGCGTGTAGCTGAAAACTTGACCAAACCTTTACAAATAACTGAAAAACAAAACAAATAGGAGTTTTTGGTACACCTACTACCAGTGAATGTGTAATTCTGTTAACCATGCTGTAACACAGGTTCTGGGCTGGGCAGTTTTAAGAAAACCTGAATGACTTTAATGTCCCCAAGACCCACGATCCCGACCTTCTAGAGCCTCTGAAAGACATTTCAGAGGCTATACAAGGTTCAGTTTCCAGGCTAGAGTGAAAACACAGATATCAAATTAAACTAGAAAAGCCGAGGAATCTATCGGTACCCATCACGTCATGCTACAGGAAGTAGGCTAAATAACGCTCCAAAGTTGGGCTAAATTTTAGCAAGGAAAAACTGTCATGTCCATTTTCAAAGGGGTCCCTTGACCTCTGACCTCCACATATGTGAATGTAAATGGGTTCTATGGGTACCCACGAGTCTCCCCTTTACAGGCATGTCCACTTTATGATAATCACATGCACTTTGGGCAAAAAAGTTTTTTTTAATGTTAATATTTCTGCATACTGGGGTCCCTAAACGGTCTTGGAATTGAATAAATTGGGTATCACTGTAAAGCTGAGACTCTTGTGGATCCAATAAGCCCAAATGTATTCATGTGTGATGATGTTAGTCCAGTGAGGATGTCCCGTCTGCATTATAAATGCAATTGTTTATTGATTGTTGCGTTTTGCGATCAATTATTTTGCTGATATTTTTCAAGACAACTCTCTGCTTTCTACTCGGCAGCACACAACCACTCAGCTGAGCATGCTCACACACACATTCAAATAGAGCATGTGGGGCAGGACTGACACAGACAGATGTGCACATTTCATCATCACATGCCCAGCGACAATTTAGAAAAACTAATGGGCCGATCTACCTGTTTAATGGGCCGGTCAGCCAAAAGAAAAAAAAAAAATTACTGCTGCAAGGTTGTATACCTCCGCCAACAAGTCAAGTTGCACCTTACATCCATGTCTGTCCAAAATGTCATCATTTTATTATTTCATCCTATCAGGCATTTGTGTGGAATTGACATAATTAGTAGGGGTTTAACGATTCATCTACTACATCAATGTAACGCTTTATATTCCTATGACAAAATTACATCGATAGGTACTCCGCAAGTTGTCCTTCACAGGAGACGTATATCGATATAAATTGGATTTGAAACGCAAAAATCGATTGTATGGATATTAAGGATTTGAACCTCGTATTTAAGGACGACAAATGTTATATGAAAGTGTTTTAAGCACTTGTATTGGTAAAGAAATGTAAAATGTAAAACGTAACTCCGGTTCTCCAGACATGTGCCAGCTTGCCAGCTCTGCCCTTTGCAGCGCGAGCACACATCCATAGCGTGCATGCAGACGAACGGAGCGCTGGACTCCTCCTCTCTCATCCGGTAGCGGCTGGAGGGAGATAAGCACCGGTCTGCAGGAGACGAGGGCGGCTTCACCCACAGGCGCTTTCCTCATGCGCTGTCGGTTTTTCATTCAGAGATAATGACTTTCCTTTCCCCGTCATGATATCTACGTGAACGCAGCATCAGCCTCACGTATCCAGCCGGTGAGCAGACGGTCCGCGAGACAAATTATCACGACGGGAGAAAAGTAAAAAACAAAACAGAAACTCAACTAACGTTAGTCTAACATAGTTTTAAAATGTTTTTCCAGATGTTTTCATAAATGAAAAGAGCCTAAATGAACACTGTAGGTGGACTACTTGATTACTATCAGCCGATTATTTAAACAGCGTTTCTATAGGAATGATTGTGTCCCAAGCTGTTTGATCACTATCAGCTGTTTGATCACTATCAGCTGTTGATCTCTGTATTATTGCTTTACAGTTTATACTGAAAATGAGGACAGAAGCAGCAGGTTAAACCACTGTTCATTTAACTTGAATAGAAGTTGGTTTATTATATTCTTTGTTAAATATTGCAATGCCTTGTATTTTCAGAACTGAAGCAGCAGGTCCTGCAGTTGCACTTTTTATTATTTTCTAATAAAGGCTGTATGTATTTGCCATTATTCGTTGTTTACTTGTTTTATATCCATAATTAATTAATCCCTGATTCACTTACAAGAAAAACTTTGAGGAATCCTGACCTGCTCTGTCCAGTATCACATATTTATTCACAGTCACACTGACTGAATTTTTGGAAAAAAATGTTACTGTATCGATTTCAAATCATTGAATCGTATCGTATCACTCTAGATGAGCCAGATATCGTCCTGAGTCGTATCAGAACCATGGAAATCGTATCGTAGTAAAAACGTATAGTTACACCCCTAATAATTAGCATATGAATTCTTGAGTTATGGCCAAAACCATGTTTTGTGAGATCACAGTGAACTTGACCTTTGACAACCAAATTCTAACACATCATCGTTGTAGCATCCATGTTGTTTCCACATTATGACTTAAAGCTCATGAACACAACGAAGTTGGAAAAACGACTTCCCAAATCGGGAATTGGGACCCTCCGAGGAGCATGTTTGTATTGTATGCACTCTCCTTTTTTTCTTGATAATTGCTTCTAAATTGTTCCAGTGTCAGTGTGTCTGTGCCCAGCACAGGTCTGCAGGTTTTTAATCCATGCTGGAGGGAACTCCGATGCCTTTCCAAAACTGTTTCTGCTGGCAAATGTCAACTTCTGCTGCAGCTGACTGTCTGATATCGAGTGCTGTGGATTTTTGGCAGGCAGTCGTTTCTTGCAGAAATCTCCCAAGGGCCTTTCTTTTAGGTGGCCAAAATACATTCTGCTGCTGGCCCTGTCCACAACAGTACATTGATTTGCTCCAGTGCCCATACTCCCGTCTGTTTCTCCAAACTGGGGGCGTGCCGACCGCCGTCTACTGTAGGTAACACACTGACTATGGATGAGTACCTCATACAACCCCACTGAGAGACTATCCCTTTAAGGTGAAAGTCAAACACAAACTTGACAAAGTCTAAAGAATGGCATTTCACACCGCCCTTGTTCTGCTTTATCAGTGAGTCCATTGCTGTTTGCTGGAGCTCTGGGTGACCTTCACATATCTAAGCTCTTACACAGTACACAGTGTGAAAGGAAGATTCCAATGGTGAGCCTTTTTTTCTGTCCACAGAGATAGTTAGTGATGGAAGATACATGATTTAGCTTGTTGCCACTGTTGAATCCCATTCAAATGATTTTCCCTGAACCAAACATCTAATAGTCCTAATATGATCTGCATGTGTGGAGTCAGCCTTAACAAGAGATCATCTAACTTTTGTTGAATAGTGGCCACTGTTATCATCAATGACGACAACTAGAATAATGTGTAACAGTAGAGAAGAGTCATATAGTCAGCAAACAGACTCAGTGATGTCAGTTACACAGCAATGTATTATTTCTTAGTATTATTACTGTATGCATTATTGTCATTATTAAGTATTATTACCATTACATTGTATCTTATACCTCATACTATACTATGTTAATATGTTAGTTATACTGTCTTACTAGGGATGCTAATTTAGAAAAAATGTCTTAACCAATAACCGACCCTCGTTAACCGATTATTAACCGTTAACCGACAAGATTTGTGCCTCGCATGCAACGGTGCGCCAGCTGCAGTGTATGAGCACAACAGACAACTGAGTCCCCAGTTCACTGTCAGGAGAGCCACGATGCTGCGTTCACTGTCTCCAGTTCACCGTCCGGGAGCGTTAACTTAGCAGCTACGATGCTGCGTGTAGTGTCGCGGACATGCAGCCACTTTCCCAGTAAAAGTCTCCACTGCACATTTAGTTTAGTTTAGCAGGTTGTCAGCTGTGTGTCTGCCCGGCGGAACGACAATCTGTCTGTCCGGATTAACGATAGCGATTGTCCGACAAACAGTGTGTGTGTGTTTGCGCTACATTAGCAGCTGTAGCTCTGCTGGTGGCTTCGTGCTCACCATTGCCACACACATACGGTCTGTCAGCGGTGACATTGGGTTTTGTCGATGGCGTTCTAGCTGTGAACGTAGGTGTAGCAGACAGTGTGTGTACAGTTTATTTGTCGGTGAATAAATGCTACGAGGATACAACTCGCTCCGCTCATGGCTCAACGGGAGCCAACTTCCTGTATCTGTAACGCCGGCTCAGACTCTCTTAAGGTGGACTCTTAAGGTGGACCAGCTTTTCTCCTTCAAGTGACGAATTTTCTCAGCTTTTTAATTATTAACATTTTCTTTTAACCGTTTTAACCGATAGCGTTAAAATGCTTAATGTTGGTTAAACGGTTAATTATTAACATCCCTATGTCTTACCACATCTTATACTACAATATATTTTGTATTTTGCTAAATAATAAAAGACAAAACTAAGTATCGTTACTTAATCACAGTACATATTATTCTGGTGTACACTGTTTATATCTATGATAGACTCACTGCTTTTAACCATACTGTATCACTTTCTTCGTATCTTGGTCTTTAATTGCTGTTGTATAGTTCATTCTTGTATAGTGTCTACTCTACACTAGTTTAATATACCTCTTATTTTCTTTGTTCTGATTTAGATTTTCACATCTCTATTTATTTGTACTAATTTCTGTCTGTGCTCCTGCAACACCTGAAATTCCCCTCTGGAATAACAATAAAGGCTCATCTTATCTCCATCCAATGTTTGCTAACAATCAGCTAAAATTAGCCACCATAAACTTTCATTTGCAAGAGGAAGATGTGATTTTGTCATGCAAAAGTCATATATAACATAACATAATTTGTCAAGCAATTTAGGTATGTTTGACAAACATTGATAACCTTTGCATTGAGTAGATATATAGCCTGTAGCACAGGTTTCCCACAATGGTTCCCTGTAATATTCTGTTTAGTGTACTGTCTCTGGTGTGACAGGCTGCTGTCATCATGAACAAAATAGCACTTAAAATCCAGATTAGGGCTTAACAATAAACTATGTCAGCATCAGCATCACCATTTATACATATGCAACAGTCACACTGTCAATGATGTAATGTAATAAGGCTAATATACCAAATTAGGCCCAGCAGGGTACACTGTATCTTACTCCTGGAAAACAAACAACAGCTTTGTTCACTTTCTCATGAGCTTGAAGACAAACAGTTGTCCATTTAAACAGATTTAATTACATACTCGGCATACCATGACAAAACAAGCATCTCCTGTTGACCCTTACATGGATCTACTAGCACTAGATGTAGATAGTAGAGGTGGACATTGTTAACTGGCAATTCAGTGTATCTGGCTGTCTTCTTTGATCGTTCTCTGGCCGTCCAATGACTCCTAGTCAATGATGTGATGCGATTGAAAGCTATGATGTGGTTGAAAGCTCCAAAAAGCTAGTTATCTAGCTTAGATTATTTTGTTGTTGGTTTGCCCGCTCACAATGGTGTGTATTCAAAGAACTGGCGGCGATGAAGGCCGTCTGTTGCGTCACCTCACGTCGCCTCGTCTTGGCCAACAAGTTGCCCTCAAACACACCGCAAACACTAAAGCCGAAAGCCAGTTAACACGTAGATTCTTTGCCTGCGTGAGATGAAGTAACTCTCCACACCAGCAGTTGGAGGTAGTCCGTATTCGTCATTCAAAAAGGGAAACCGAAAGATCGAAGATGGCGGATATACGAGCCGTTGTTATGATACGTACATGGAAAAAAAGCAGCATTTTCACACCGCTCTCTCTCTCACCACTTAGCTTCATTCCAGACGGCCATGTTGGTGTGAAAATATCCGTGTTTTGGAATGATCAGATGAGATGAAGATGAAAAATGAAAAGGGCCTTCTGCGTTTGTCCTCTTGACTTTACTCGTTGGCTTGCTTTCCTCACCTCCGTTTCTCTACTCGTGCACTGATTCGCTTAAGCTGAACAGCCAATCGGAGGGATTTCTCTCATCGACGGGCTTAGCCACAAAATCTGCCAAAAATCCTCCGACATGTGCAGACTAGAGCCGACGGTGCGGGACACTCCGCCAGTCATTTTGAAGGAGACGGATACAGATGCAGCAGACACAGACTTACGCATGTGCTCGGGTCTATTTTCCTTTTACACAATATGCATAACTGTAACTTTCCTAAAATAATAATCAGTTGTTTTTCTTCAGATGACAATTATATGACTAATAATGTTTTGAGAAGAAATAAGTTAACATTTTCCCATGATGGTTGTTTCTTATAGATACTTCGGTCGGTAGTCCTAGTATGTTAAACAGGTTGGTAGGACGACAGTTAAACTTTATCAAACCACTTTTTTTATTGACGTGACTGGGATGTAATGTTTCTAAATGTCTTCTCTATTTGTTGGGTCTCACACTGTCAGCTGCCAGAGTTTTCAGACATAAAATACACTCTGGTCTCTCCTCATCTCCCACCGCCTTCATTATTATTTATATTTATAGAAATGTAATTTATGGTGCTGTTGGATTGCTGCTAGACCGCCACGTTAATACAGGTGCGTACGGGAAAGAAAACCATTTAAACTGCAGTGAAACTGTTGTTTTTGAAAGGCTGAACGACGAAAAATATGGAATGAAGCAGAATGTTTCATTACATAAAATACATGTAATGAATTTTGGAAATAACACAATCTCTTTTTTTAATAAATTTTGACTTTTGGACTGAGGCAATTACATAGATGGACAGAGCGCCGTGATACTCGCTCTGTGTGTTTGAGAGAGAGGAGGGAAGAGATTTAATGATTTGAATTTCAACGTTATGAATGAAGCTTCTCGGTGCAGCTCTACTTCATCATATCTTATTTTTATTACTGCCAGATGAGCACGTTGTCTTGTTTGTCTCCGAGGCATCGTCTGTTTTTCTTTTTGTCCCTGTCAAATATCTATCCATTCTATAAACCTACAGACTGTCTGTCTGTCTGTCTGAATGAACACCACGGCTACCACGGATGGATAGAGAGACGATTTGTTTTCTGTTTCGCAGTGAAAAAGATTCCAACATCAAAACATTAATCACGCATTACATTTTCCCACCGTCATGTGCACCCTGTAGTTTGAGAACCACTGAATTAACTGAACCTTTTGGGAGGGAGGAGCCCGGGCACCACAGGTTGAGTGCATCATAGGAGGGGGACCAGAAAACTGAGTGTGGGCTGACATTTAATACCCACAGACAATCAGTAACAATGCAATCATCTGTATGTGATTAACACTCATCTTAGTCTTACAGCACTAAGCTCCATATATGACTACACATGAGAAAGCTTGTGTGAGAGATTTGTGCCTCACATGCAGCGGTGTACCAGCTGCAGGAGCACAACAGATATATGTTGATGGGAGTCCCCAGTTCACCGTCCGGGAGCGTTAACTTAGCAGCTACGATGCTGCGTGTAGTGTCGCAGACATGCAGCCACTTTCCCAGTAAAAGTCTCCACCGCACATTTAGTTTAGTTTAGCAGGTTGTCAGCTGTGTGTCTGCCCAGCGGAACTTTAGCTAGTGTCCAACAAACAGTGTGTGTGTTTGTGCTACGTTAGCAGCTCTAGCATTGCCGGAGGCTTCGTGCTCGCCTCCTCACACGTAGTCTGCGTAACTTTAACGAGTTTCCAACAGACCGTGTGTGTGTGTTGGCGGTGAGTGTGAGGTTGTTGGTGGCGTTCTAGCTGTGAACGTAGGTGTAGCAGTGTGTGTACAGTTTATTTGTCGGCTAGTAAATGCTATGAAACTACAACTCCTCCGCTCCAATCAAGCGAGCCAGAGAGATCGGAACCAACTTCCTGTATCCTGCAACTCCGGCTCTGCCTCTTAAGGCGGGCTGTTACGGTGGACCAGCTTTTCTCCTTAAAGTGACGAGTCGCTCCTCTGAGCCGCTCAGCTTTTGAGTTAACTATTAACATTTCTTTTAACCGTTTTAACCGATAGCGTTAATAGGTTAAAATGCTTAATGTCGGTTAACGCTTAAACGGTTCATTATGGACATCCCTAGTACCAACAGAATACAGTAGAGCACAAAGGGCCGTTTCCATGCTGCGAGGCAGACGAGCGCTCGCCTGTCTGTTCACCTGAGGGGCGTGGTGATTCCGCAGGTCCCAGCTGGACATCAAATGAGTAGGCGGTCGTTAATGTGGCCCAGGACGCATTCGCGTACACACTGCTAAAAGAATGTGGCCACATGTGGCTCAGACCACCTCTGAATGTGGTCTGAAAGATCTGATCTCAATGCGTCCTCAATGCGTCTTGAGTGCGTTCACACCTGTACTTAAAGCTGTCCACTTGTGATCGGATCACTGAGGAAGCATGTTAATACCAGGTCTGAACAGGGCCGGTGTTACACGGTGGTCGGGCACATACCGATTACCTTACGCACCCACCCACCCCACTCCGTCAGTTTGGCGTATCAGTGGCATGTTATCAATAGATAGTCGGATGACGGACACTACGAACTGAAAGTGAAAGTGTTTGCTCCGTACGGAGTCTAAGCTCAGAGTAGCAGGTGGAATATTTCACACACACAGGACGAGAGAGACTTGACAGACCGAGAGATGGCGGAGGATTTGGTGTTGAAGCAAAAAGCAAACTTGTCTATTTGGCAATATTTCAAATTTAAACCCAATGCTATAAGGGAACCATAATGTTAATGAGGTAATCGCCGCAAGGAGGACGGAGCGGGCACAGCCGGTGTGCGCAGCGCAGGACCGGAGAGACCGGAGAGACCAGACACACAGCCACACGACATTAAAGATTAAAGTAAGAGCACTACACATACTGACCGGCATCTATTCTTGTAAAATGTCCGGTGTAAACGGTACAAGTTACAAGTTTATTAACCGCTAGGAAAATGTCCTCAGCGCCACATCCCTAGTACCACCAGCCTTTAAAAAGTCATCAGCGGAACGTTGATCTTCAGTTTCATCCATCTGGCAAAGACTGACAGCAGCTGCTTCAAAGTGGTCGCTTTGAAATACACCACGGTTGAGATGCTTCTTTGGGGAAAGTCACTCAGCGTGATCACATGACTACCAGACTGCATCAGAAAACTAAGGGGAATCAAAGACCTCATTCATCTCAAACAATTGAAGACAGCAGGAGATGCACTCAAAGACAATGCTTCCCTTATTTCACCGTCCTAGCTGCACTAGTCAGCAAATTTTTCAATATTTCCACTGACCGTCCACTTCCCGACTGAAAACATCCCCGATTAAGCAGATTTCATGGCCAAATGTTCCAACAAAGATGTGTGATGACTACTCGAGGTATTTCTTACTGGGAAGGGCCTCTTCAGGAATCCCAGGGTATGAATGTGTGAGCGCCTGTATGTCAAGTTCTCTTCATAGTGTGACATGTCTTTATCTACCATTAGTCAAGGACTAGGAATGGATCTTGCCATGCTTTTCTTAAGTCCTATTCATATGGAGGCTAAGCTGATGTATTGAAGTACCTCTACTCACAAACAACACTTTGAGAACTCTTTCTGTGGAATAAAAAGCAAGAAAAGAGAAGGACAAGGAGAGACAGAGTCTTGAACCTAAAGATGGATGTTTGACTGTTGGGTTTTATCATCTTATCCTCTGTACAACAGTGTCCACAAGATCAATGATTATGTTCACAGTCATATCATTACTCATTGCCTTAAGTAAATAATAAAAAATAGACTGGCTGCAATCACCTACTAAGTCTTACTAAGCAGCACATACTGTTCCTAGGTTTGAATATCAACTGTTCTGGGCCTGGAATAAACACAGCCTTTATCTACAGTGATTGAGCACACATCTGATATGACAAGGGTAATGTATGTTACCGTTACTGTTGCTCAAGTTAACTAAACTTAACCAAACACACTGCTCTCTCTGCAAACGCAATGTGATGCATCTCAGGTGACTTGGCAGGACTGGGAGAGCAGCATCTCTTGTGGGAGGAACGAGATATGTTGTGCATCCAGAGGTCCGTTCATATTCTGCATATAGACAAGTGACAATTAGAGCATTTCCAATGCTTCCAATGATGGACAAATAAACTTTCCAGGTTGAGTCATCAGTCAGAACACGAGTATCTGTGTTAGACCATATCAGATTATTTGGTAAAAGTTAAAGTTACAAGCCTGCGGACCTAAAAGTGGAAGTAAAGTATGACTCACAGAGAGCATTTTAGTAAGAAACAGCGAATCACCAATCTATAATAAAATATTACAAATGTAAGGAGAAGTAGCTCAGATGAAGTCATCTGACTTGAGTACAGAACTTCAGTCATGTGAGAACAAGTCTATATTTGGAGGGTGGGGTGAATTTCTGGCATTTAGGTCTACTTGGGGTCAGGTTAGGATCAGAGGACACAAGAGGATTACTAGAAGAGGAATGACGAAAGTCTAAGTTCTGATACACAAATTTGTTTTCACTTTTTGGATTTTTTTTTATAATCTTTGCTTCTAATCAGCAAATGATGGATAATAATGGCTAACTCCACCTTGCTGGGCCTCAAACACTTTTTTAAATGAAACAATTTGAGAAGTTTAGAGGGAAAATGTCTCTGGTGGAGTTTCAAACTACGTATAAATGTAGACATCTGAAATGAAAAAGGTACCCTACCAGACTCAGCTTTTTTGTAAGGAGGCAAACCCAAGTGGGTTACACCACTGTTGCAATGTATTTTGTAAGCTTATCGTAGATTTTTTTTTGATGTCAAAAACAATCTGTAAAGTAACTAATAACTTTATTTGTCAAATAAATATAGTGGAGTAAAAAATGTCCCTCTCGAGTATAGTAAAAGTGTAAAAATGGAAATACTCAAGTAAAGTACCTTAAACTTTTACTTGAGTGCAACGTGGTGAATCGACTTCATGAGTAATGTTAGAACCAACCACCAAACCAAACTGCAGGAAAACGTGCTTTCTCAGAAATAAAGTGGAAATAAATCAAACTGATGGAAATAAAATAAAGCTGCAGTATTATGTTGTTAAATTATGCAGGATCCATTGTTTCCATGTTTACAAACATTGATGATATCATTAAAAGAAAACTCAGAAATTTAAAGTGATAAAAAAGTGTATCTGGGCAAAGAGTGACTTCTCCCAACTCCCAACTCTGGGGTCACATTCCACAGAATTATCTGTTTTTTTTCATTAAGTATATGTCAGATTTAAAGGTAAGAACATATCATGAGCTGCTGCTATGAGTCTAGCTGACTCTTTGTTGTGCTGCAGCCGGCTACCAGACTAATTGTATAGGGGCCCTCGGCGGTGCTGAGGCCAGCTATCAGCTCTAATGACACCGCAGTGTTTGTCTTCCATCACTGTGGTAATCTTATCAAATCAACACTGCCGTACATGGCGGCTTGTCTTATCACTGACGTCAGTTGAACACTTTCAGCATATAGAGATCTGAGCGGAGACCAGACTGCTATTTAATAGACCCACAAGAGAACCCAGCCCCCTCCTCCTTTCTCCACAGTGCCTTAACAAAAACATTCCACTGAGATGGACCCATAGGCTGACTCATAAATTTAGACTGTTCCCATCAGAGCTGAAGCGAGAGCAGCGGCTGTGCTTGTGTGCGGATTTAGAGCCCTAAATGAGTGCAAATGTAGCTAGATTTAAACATGTTTAATGGGGTAATTAGAGGCAGGGCAGGAGTTTTAGTTCAAACATTTCTCTTTTTCAGAGAGTGCACTTTAGCCAACAGGGAAACATCAGTGCTCTGCTCCAGGCTTTTTCCTGGCTCAGAAAGGTGGACCACCAGTGTTACTCAGTATGTGATCCTAACCAACTCTGAGGCACATTAAGTTAAAGCACATATGATATATTTAAAGAAAATAAACTGCACAATGAAATGGGCAAAAGTAACACGGGGCAGTTACAGTCACTCAGAACTGAGGAAAACAACAACAACTTGTTGATAATAGCAAGATTACACTGTTGAATTTATTGAATTAAAGCAGTTGTCAGTTAAAGCTGCAGTGGGTAGAAATGGAGCAAATATGATTAAAAAAAGTTATTTTTATAAAACGGTCACTATATCCTGACAGTAGTGCATGAGACAGGTAATCTGAAAAAAATGATGTTCCTATGTGTCCTCCGGTGCTCCTAACGGCATCTGCAAGATTTCACAGACCGGAGGAAAACAACCAATCAGAGCTGATCTGGAGTCTGCCGTCCAGCTTCCGTCTATGAAAGCCGGCTGTCAATCACTTGCGAATTCCGACCAAACAGTCAAACTAGGCAGCGCTGATCAAATATGAATCAATATTCTGTTACTGTAATGCCTATTTCTCTTTCTACATCTTGTAGTGTACTGTTTAGCTGTAAACTGAGAATGTTTGTGACCCGGCAGCCATGTTGAGATCTGTTGAAGAAATACCAAGCACCGCCTACTAGCTGGAGCACAGCCAACAGGAACGCTCTCTCTCTCTCTCTGAAATGACCTGTGATTGGCCAAAGTCTCCCGTCACAGGCTAGATTTTCTAAAGCCTGAAAACAGAGCCACAAGGAGGAGCAGAAGTCTAGTTTTCTCTCAGAACACTTGAATTACAATATGCTGAAAGATTATTATGGAATTTTTGCCCAAAAACGTTCTGCCTACTGAAGCTTTAATTGACTCAAGCATATCTTAACCATGCGACTTCAGTACACTTTGAGAACAAATATTACTGGGACCACTACAGAAATCTGCAACCACACCACTAGATGCCAACAAATCCGACACTGTCCGTTTAAGTTAGCGTACATTTTTTGAGGGAGCGAGCTAGGTTTCATGAAGCAATCTCCCCCTCTAAGTTATCCCTTTACTTTGGGTTTCATTGTGAAGTAACCTCACTAGAAACATTCTGTGGCTCTGTTTGTTGAAGTTTACCTCATGAGATCATTTCAGAGCTGCTCTGCCTCTAACAGGAGTGTGTGTGCGTGGGGTCCCAGCAGCAGGTATTTCCGCTATCTGAACCTGTTTAAAACAAGCCTCTCTGTGCTGAGCAGGGTGTGTGTTGAAGGTGAGAGTGCCACACCTCACCAGGCCACAGAGAGCCAGCTTGTTGGCCACCTAACACTTTCTCTCCAGAGCTTGAAGAATTAACAGAGGCAGGGAAAAACACTCCCCATTAGGATTTCCTGTTTCCTGGCCCCTCACCCACTGACCAAGTTAGCACTGCTCTATGCATTTTATGAAGCTTGGGGTCCCCGGTTACATTTCTAGAACTTTATCAAGTTGTTCAGAGCAGTGGTTCCCAACTCATGGGTCGGGACCCTCCATGGTGTTTAAAGGTCCCATTATGTAAAAAGTGAGATTTTCATATCTTTTATATTTAGGGTTAAATGCTTTATAAATACTGTTAAACTATCAAAACGCTCAATATACGGAGAAATACACACAGCCCGTATTCAGAAATTGCGCATTTGAAACAAGCCGTTAGGATTTCTGTCCATTTGTGATGTCACAAATATACAATATTTAGACCATTATACGGTTTTAAACGTAAACATTCTAAATGTGTCCCAATTTATTTCCTGTTTCAGTGTATGTAAATAACATAAGCTGACAGGAAGTAAACATGGATCCAAACTGTTGCTGAAAATGAGCATGATATGGGACCTTTAAAAAGGAGAAAAATGATAAGATGGACATTCTGTTCCATTCTTTACTCTCAGAATTGTGTTAAATTACAAATTTACTCATTTTGTGTATTTGATCGTTCGTTATTGTGACCTTATGAAATCTGAATGAATGTAAAGGTAAATGAGGTTCCATTCTCATGAATTAATGACAAATAAATAAAAGGACAAAGTGTGTTTTTTGCATTCATGTGCATTAGCGTGAGTGAGTGTATTGGTGTTCGACTGCCATTGCTACTGCAGTCATTTTAAATTGACACGCAATAGCAAAACAGCTTCTCCATGTGGATGTGCACATGCGTAAGCCTGACGAGAGTACACATGTGCATGCCAGTTTCCAAAGAGGAAATGAGGTTAGCCATGTGATCTGGGTCATTTCCAGCTACTACACACCCCCACATCTCCTTCCAAAGCTGACCTCATGCTGGAGGTTACGAGGGCAGTCGAACACGCTGCTAGCTGGTTAACATATGACTCCGCTCTGGGACTCCCGCAGTTATTCTTATCAGCAAAAAAAAGGCGAGGCTTTTCTAATGGCGACGCGACAAAGGATAGGTGTGACCAATTCATCAGCTGGTCATAAATCATCTCCTGAATACAATGGCACTGATTGATGAAGCAATCTATGAACGTGATTACCAGAACTCTGAGAAGGAAACATGTCCATAAAAGAAAGTATTTTACCAATTTGATCTCTGGCACAGTGGTTTATTGCCTTCTCAATGCATCAGGAATGAACTAAATGAGTGAATGTGTGTGTGTGTGTGTGTGGAGGGCTTTAATGATAAATCCAGGCACTTCCCTCAAAGCCAGCCAGGCACTGGACTTGTCTTGGCAGTAGAGACTGTGTGGTGCTGACTGTGCAGCTCAAGGCCTGAAGGAGGGTTCCATCCAGCCACACACGCTTTTTCATGCATTCCTCAGATTCCACATCTGATACGTGTGTGTGTGTGTGTGTGTGTGTGCCTCACTCTGAAGTGGCCACTGAAGGCATTAAACAAAAAAAGTTGACGGTTGGCCTGTAACATCACTTTCTTTCTCCATTTCTTGAAAGGTAGTCAGCTGCATGTGTTCTAAAACTTTGTGCAGACTTCAAGGGTGGAAAGTGAATGCAACACAGAAAAGGTCAGTGGATCTGCAGGGTTCAGGAAGGCCAACAGGCCATCGGGTGAAGTGGGATAAAGTATTCTAATGTGCCTGCATGTGACATAGGAAGGGGGGCACCTTACATTTACATACAAAATTATGTGGCAACCCATATAGTATTTGTTGAGATATTTCAGTCTGGGCTAAATACTCATCAGTATAAGTATCAGCACTTTGTATTGTACACAACCTGTAGCCTACCGTACCTTCTGTGCTCCAGTCAACTCTGCTCTGGATCTCACTTCACTTACAAACAAACAAGTTCTAACAGGCCAAATGCTCATTTATAAGAGCTGAAACTGAAAAAGGGCGCTGCCTGCCTCTATCTTTTGAGGGTTCTTTTCGGTTCTTGATGAGAGAAAGATTGAAAATGGTTAGAAACTGAGAGCTGTTCTACAAATACATTAATGTCACACATTGCCTATTAACAGCTCATCAACTCAGGATAAAAGATCAGAGGGTTGGGCCTTGTCAGCCATATTTATATATTTAAAGTGAGCTCAAAGTCCAAATGATCATGATGTTAGCGTGGGTTACAAAGTTGTGATTTAATCAATAGACAGGGTGGGGCTGGTGGATGCAGCTCCACCCGTGTTCCTTAGAAATCAGGCTATAATCAAGAACATAATTGGCAGATTAATCACTAATGAAAATAATGGTTAGTTGCAGCCCTAACTTTAATAATCAACTCATTGTGAAGTCATTTCTCAATTGTAGCTTCTCAAAATGTGAAAACTTGCTGCTTTTCTCCATTTGATAGCTTGTAAATTGAATAACTTTGAGGTTTAAGACGGGATATTGTGATCACTATTTTATCACCACATTCAGATGATATTCAGAGGTATCGGTACCATGGGGCCGATCTATTCAATTCAATTCTATGTTTATATGTACATTATATATCAAAATTTGAATTCCTGTTTAAGTTTTGACCGATTATTTGCTGTATTAAAAAGGTTTACACTTGAATTGTAATTCCTGTTAATTTTGAAGATTTTGTATCAAGTTGCCAGTGTACGATATACTATTTTAATAATTACTATTAGTACATTTATATCTATATATTTGTTACATTTTGTTTTACAAAGTTAGGAAAGCAATGTTTAAGTCAGGCCTGATGTTGCCTTGCACATTAAAGAATGAGCCCAGTCACTTCCACACAGTGAGGCATACAGCTGATTCATCGGTATGGGATCGGTACTCGGTATCAGCCGATACCCAGAGCCCATCAGGTATCGCTATCGGGACGGAAAAAGTGGGCTCGGTGCATCCCTAGTGTAGCCCTAAAGACCAAACAGAACCTAGAGAAGTAACAGAACTAGTATGTTGACTTTACTAATAGGTAACAGATCTAAACGTCATGGTTACATTAATGATACTAAAGTGAAATTGTAGAAGACAAGAAACGGCTAGAATCAGAGCTGGAGCTGCCAGAGGCCAGAGGTCAAGACAACAGGATTGTTTCTGGAAATTAATCTAAGTGCAGTTAATGTTTCATAACGTTAAGTTACACTTCATGGATTTTGTAAAGTCAGGTAAAATATATATTTTATGCCAGTATATTAGACCATTATCAGGCCAAGAACGATTAAGAAATACAACAATGTTCCTCACAAGAAATGTTTTTGTGACAGAATGAAAAGCTCGTAGTACACAGCTGTAGTAGGGTTTTTAAATGAGTGCCAAACTTTACAATAACTGTTATAGAAGTGGTGAATGAAATAAACAGGAAATATCAACGTTTTCCAGACTGTATTCAGGTCTCTTCAACATGATCTGCCAGAGTGGAGGTATATTTTATTAGTGACCCAGTTGTTTTTAATGCTGTCCTCTGGCCTGCTGGGATCCAGCTCGGTACCTCGCGGTTATTGCAACAGTAGACCAAGTCAGTATAAAGCAGTATGTAGTAGTAGAGTCGCACTACCACCCTGGTAGTGAAACCACTCTGATGTACAATCTAACAGATTAGTCAGTGACCGCTGCGCAAAAACGCACATGTGCTAAAACGCCAAACAACCGTCCAACAGAGCGCTCCTCACCTGTGATAATCTCCCGCTTGGCTTCATCCAGGTGACTGGAAATCACGTCCCCCATGGTGGAGGAAACTCACTATCCCACACTGACTCCACGGGTCTACAACTACAGTGTTTAAAACTAACGCAGAGGAATCCGATGAGAGTAATGTAGTAGACTCCTGAAGAAGTCCGTTCACCTCCTCTCCGACATTAAGCTAGAGGAAGTGAAGTCTGGAGAAGAGACGGCCGCTAGGAGAAGAGAAAGAAAGTTAGCCGAGTGGCAAAGTGACGGCGACTAGTCTGAGAGAGAGAGAGAGAGAGACACACCCTCCCTCCCTTAAAGTTAAAGTAGGAGAACAACTCCACCTTCAGCTGCGGTGCGTTCAGGTGAGGTGGGAAAATGAGGTCACGAGTCAAAGTCTCTCACAATCCCGACACCGAAAGATATAGTCTCCAAAATATTAGAATGATTTGGTTTGGATTCGGACAAACAAATCAGTGAACTGTTCTTTTATAGCTGTTTTCTGTTAAATTATATTCTCAACATGGAGGTTTGGTGTTCCCCAGTCTTCTCCACAGACTGCCAGGAGGAGAAACACTGAGTCTTTTCTGTAGAATCAGAATCAGGTTGATTTAGCCAAGTAGCCTACTGCCTTCATACATGAAGTCTGACTCCGGTTTGATGCAGCTCTCTCAAAATACTTACACAGAATAGAAACAAACAGCTAGGAAGAACAATGACCAACAATAAAATAAGAATACAATAATAAAAGTAAAAATAAAATGTCTGTATTCAAGTCAAGTGTTCTGGAAGTTGTGAACAATACAAATAATGCAAAGAAATAAATACTGGATGGATAAACATGGACCGGATGATTGTGTACATATGTACATGTGAAGATGTCTTTATAGGCTACTGTATGTACAGTGAGTAGGACTTATATTTACAGTGACAGATATGTACACATTAAAATATGTACATAAAGTGACAGATGATATGTACATATTACAAAAAAATGCATTAAAGACTGAAAATTATAATCCAAAAATGTGCATTAAAGACTAAATTATAATCTAAAAATGTGTTTTAAAGACAGTAAATTAAAATTTAAAAATGTGCGTCAAAGACTAAATTACAATCTAAACATGTGCATTGAAGACTGTAAATTATAATCTAAAAATATGCAAAAATGTGCATTAAAGACTGCATATTATAATCTAAAAATGTGCAAACGTGCAAAACAGACTGTAAACTATAATCTAAAAATATGCAGAAATGTGCATTACAAACTGTAAATTATAATCTAAAAATGTGCATTAAAGACTGTAAATTATAAGATACAATGTGCAAAAAATGTGCATTACAGACTGTAAATTATAATCTAAAAATATGCATTAAAGACCATAAATTATAATCTAAAAATATGCAAAAATGTGCATTAAAGACTGTAAATTATAATCTAAACATGTGCATTAAAGACTGTAATTTATGAGATCAAATGTGTAAAAAATGTGTATCACAGACTATAAATTATAATCTTAAAATATACAAACATGTGCATTAAAGACTGATAATTACTTTCTAAAAATATGCAGAATTGTGCATTATAGACTGTAAATTATAATCTAAAAATATGCATTAAAGACTGTAAATTATAACATAAAATGTGCAAAAAATGTGCATTACAGACTGTAAATTATAATCTAAAAATATACAAACATGTGCATTAAAGACTGTTAATTATAATCTAAAAATGTGCATTAGACTGTACATTGTAAAATAAAATGTGCAAAGAATGTGCATTACAGACTGTAAATTATAATCTAAAAATGTGCATTAAAGACTGTAAATTATAACATAAAATGTGCAAAAAATGTGCATTACAGACTGTAAATTATAATCTAAAAATATACAAACATGTGCATTAAAGACTGTTAATTATAATCTAAAAATGTGCATTAGACTGTACATTGTAAAATAAAATGTGCAAAGAATGTGCATTACAGACTGTAAATTATAATCTAAAAATATGCATTAAAGACTGTACATTATAATCTAAAAATGTGAATTAAAGGCTGTAAATTATCATTTAAAAATGTGCATTAAAGACTGTAAATTATAAAATAAAATGTGCAAAAAATGTGCATTAAAGACTGTAAATTATAAAATAAAATGTGCAAAAAATTTGCATTACAGACTGTAGATTATAATTTAAAAATATGCATTAAAGACTGAAAATTATTTTCTAAAAATATGCATTAAAGACTGTAAATTATAATCAAAAAATGTGCATTAAAGACTGAATTATAATCTAAAAATGTGCATTAAAGACTGTACATTATAAAATAAAATGTGCAAAGAATGTGCATTACAGACTGTAAATTATAATCTAAAAATATGCATTAAAGACTGTAAATTATAAAATAAAATGTGCAAAAAATGTGCATTAAAGACTGTAAATTATAAAATAAAATGTGCAAAAAATGTGCATTACAGACTGTAAATTATCTAAAAATGTGCATTATAGACTGTAAATTATAATCTCAAAATATGCAAAAATGTGCATTAAAGACTAAATTATAATCTAAAATGTGCATTACAGACTGTAAATTATAATCAATAACGGCAGCAGCGAATAGGATATATTGGTTTTATATAGCCTACTATTTATTATTTTTTGGCCTAAAAGTAGTAAAATTTTAATGTATTCAGTCTAAAACTAGTGGATTGTGAATATGAGATAGGCTACCCTTGATGATGATGTATGTTTTATACAGCTGACCTCCCTTTAACGTGATCAATACTACTTTATTTGGGCAATCGAAGTAACAAGCAAGAAGATCGCAATAGTCAATGGTAGGACATTTCTAGCAGATAACTTCCCTTTTCGACTGTTAAAAATATTTTTTGGATGTGACAGTACGCATCACAAGTCACCGTGATTAAGGTGGAGTTTCCAACAGGACGCACTTTACTGATCTGCAGCAGCAGCAGCAGCAGCAACAGAGGTCGGTGGTCAGTGTGCCACCGTAGAAATGTTTCTGGTTCAATAAAAAGAGCTTGAACTGAACACTGATACAAAACGTGGCTCAGAGAGCTCAGAGCGTGGACACAAGTTTGCGATGATGTTTTTCCCCGAAAAGAGTGTGAGATGTCTTTGCTGTAGTCTGAGTTGAGCAGAGCTCTAATCTGCTGTGTACTTCTCCTCTGCTGCCCTCTCATGGACTTCACACCCAACACTTCACTTCTTTCTAGAGCTGTCTGAAGTGCACTCCTACATCCTGTCATCCTGTCATCATGTCTGTGGACACCAGGGAGTCGTTGTTAATTCGTTTTTAATACGTGTTTTCATTCATTCCTTGTCCTCTACTCTGCAGCTGATTCTCAGGAAACTTCTTCCAACATCTGCACCATGGAATCATTACAGCTCATATTTAAATATGACATTAATACATCATATAAAAATGTATACTTTAAATACGCTTATTTACTTTTATTTGTGCTTTTTTAATTTTTAATTTATTTCATATAATGCTTTTTGATATCTTTCTGGCACAGCAAGTCAGAACTGAATAGTAGGTATGGTTTTCCGGTTTTGACATGTTTTCAAAATAAAAGCTTATAAACTATAGTCCGTTGTATGCTTACTGGACTGCATTCAGCAACACAACTAGTGCCCCATTGAATAGTGTCAAAGGTATACTATGCAATAATTTCCTAAAAAACAATGTATAGACTGATACCAAAGTAATCCCTCTCAATTATCACTTATTATCACTTCCTAGAAGTGTGTGGTGGTGCCTGTATCTACAGAGACCCTGTCCTCTGCCTGTATTTTCTCTTTTCTTCTTATTTTGTTGTGTTTGGGACTCTTCTGCGCGCCAGCAAACCTCATACCTTTAAAAAGTCAGACTTAAGACAAGAATCCCAAATGCCTCCAAAATGCTTAAAAAACAGTACAAACAGTACACAAAAGTTGGTTAAAAACTCAGATTTTTCCTATAATTCATCACAGTAAAAAATTTATTTCAGTTATGCTCTCAGTAATTCCTCCAAAGTTTTATATAGTAAATTTGTACAGATATACAAATTATTTTTTCACTTTATATGCAAGTAAAACAATAAATTATTTCTATTCACCTTGTCAGATTTACATGTGTGGTTGTGTGGGCCTTTATTGTAGCAGTTGTATACATATACATTTTTTTGTGCATGTGCACATATGGCTCTGTATCATACAGTCTACGCTCTGTATGTGGTTTATCATATCAACAGTCAGCTATGCGCATCACCCTGAATTTGTGCTGTAAATTCCAAAACAGCCATAGTTCCAGTTGTTTTTTCATGTTTAATTTCATCGGGTAATAAATAATTTTTAACACTTTAACTGTTTCTCAGGGATTTCTATGGTTGCATCTTATACTATAAATACAAAAATAACTCAAAAGATTAAATTCAGTTCTTTCATACAGCAAACATTGTACGTTACACAGCATATTTGTGGTTGTGGTTTAATGTATTTTCATTTTTTCTCTTTTAAATATAGTTATTGTGAACATTTGATGTTAAAAGGTTGTATTGTGGTTTACTACTACACTGCCGTCAGTCATTTCAGTAGCAAGTACACTGCTGAATGATATTCCCAGTGGATGCTGTGAGCGGTTTTGGTCTGGTGTTTACATACAGTTGTTTGTCGCTAGTGTTTATTCTCAAGGGTCCTTGTTGTTTCACTGATGTAGTATTCCCCCAAGCTCTTACATGTGATAGCATGATGATGTCATTCAAGTCTTCCTTCAGGGAGGCTCCTGTGTTTAGGGTGTACCAGCAGAGATCTTGAGGTGTTGAATGGTTTGCGGTATAAGTGCTGACTCCCTGTTGAATGGAGCCAAGGCATCAAAGTGATGGACCAGCAGTCAGTGGATGAATGGAGAAAAGCTCATGGACGAGATTCAGAGACCATCTTGGAACCTCCCTTCTATATGTGACCACCTGTTATCATGTGGCTGAAGTTCCATTATTGGGTCACTTCATGACATCGTGCATGTTCATGTCTCCACACAGGTAAACTCCTTGTTGAAACACGCAGTAGTCCATTTAAAGGTCCCATATCATGCTCATTTTCAGGGATCATACTTGTATTTTGTGTTTCTACTAAAACATGTTTACGTGCTGTAATGTTAAAAAATTACTTTATTTTCCTCATACTGTCTGCCTGAATATACCTGTATTTACCCTCTGTCTAAAACTCTCCGTTTTAGTGCATTTCAACAGAATTGCAACAGAATTGCAACAGAATTGCGTTGCTAGGCAACAGTTTGGGTCCACATTTACTTCCTGTCAGCTGATGTTATTTATATACACTGCAACAGGAAATAAACTGGGACACATTTAGAATGTTAACCATGTAATGGTCTAAATATTGTATATTTGTGACATCACAAATGGACAGAAATCCTAACGGCTTGTTTCAAATGCAGAGTTTCTGAATACGGGCTGTGTGTATTTCTCTGTATATTGGGCATTTTGAAAGTTTAACATTATTTATATAGCACTTAAATCTGCTTTATAATTTAAAAGACATGAAATTCTCTCTTTTTACAATATGGGACCTTTAATATTATTTACTTATTTGACCAATGGCACTGCACTGCGTTTTTAACTGAAGGCTTTTATTTTGTATAAATTAGAACGGAAGTATGCTACTTGTTCTTATGGACTTGACAGTAATTGTAGGACCGGTCAGTTTTCTGTGAGAAGAGTTGGACACGCAGCATCATGGCACCACTTGGACTAAAAGCCATTGTTGGAGACAGTGAGTGTATCTTATTTATTAGAACATTTACGCATTTGTTATACTAACATGCTGTCGTATAATCCACGGTTCATTTAATGATCATTATTCCAAAATCATGTAAAGTAAAGACATGAAGGGCAATCCCCATTATCAAACCTTCAGTTTGAGATATGAGCGCTCCTTGCATTATGTAACTTTTCTGATTATTGATGGTAATATAGGACAATGCTACTATGTTAGACTGTTGTTTTAATTCATGTTGGGAAGTTCGATGCGCAAAAGACGCACGGATCCATCCGACCCACGCGGCTCTCCAAACGGTTGTTTCTCCAGATTGTGTTGTCAGTGAGGTGAATTAAACAGATATGATTATGTTCGGTGGTGTTCTGATGGAGGTTTCTATAGTTCATTTAGTCATTATTGGCGTGTATTGTAGGCCTATAGGCTACTATATAAAAGCACGGAGTCCTGGTTGGATGTAAATCCTGCCTCGCTAATCTTTGTGCGGATTAAGCGCTTTGACATCACTCAGGGGAAGAGGAGAGGAGCAGGATCCAACTCCAACAGACACAGGAAACAAGGGTTCGTTTCAACTGTCTGCTGTATATCAAACTTCAGTAGTCCATTATTAAACATCATGTAGTCATGTAGCCTACATGTGTCAGGTCGGTTTGGTCTCACGCAAACCGAGAAGCTCTCACGGGACTGAAGATGCCCACACTGAAATAAAATGTTTCAACTTTCATTTTCTTTGAAGGCATTGCAATATCTTGAAATGAGATGGATCATTCCACCTGAATGAAAAGCTCGTTTACATGGGTAATTATTTAATGCTTCAGTTTCAGTGTTAGATGAAATGGTGCCTCTTTCAAATAAGGCAACTGTTTTAGGTGGGTTAACTACTGTAATGGCCTACTCATCTTCATCAGAGGAAAAGAAGGAGAAGAACAAGAAAAGCAACGAAAAACACAAAAGGAAATCAAAGAAATAAGTAATAATTGATAGAAATAAGTAATAGTCTATAAAAAATATGCAAGAGTTTAAAGGTGCAATGTGTAATGCCTAGCCACATGCTCCAAACAAATAGGGGGCAGCGTTTCACCTCTACTACTGGGTCCATACAATTTAAACTCACAGTCATAACAAATACCCAAAATTTGACCGAGCTGCTGAAACTCTGAGAGCCGAGAAAATTACTATCTATCTTATAAGCTTCACATGTGGCGCCAACGTTACGTTACGTTACGTTAGCCTTTGTGTTTCCTGTGCCGCTAACCGGCGGCTATAAGGTCCGTGTGTTTTGAAAGTTTATTTATTGGCTTGGGTCCGGGGTGGCAGAGACGAGGGAATGACTCGTGTTTTTGTTTCATCCTCCCCACCAATGGGGGGACTGCGCCACCGGGAGGGGAGCGTGCGGCGGCTCCGGGGGACGAGGCAAGGGTGCGAGTGGTTTTCTCGATTTAATCCACTTTTTATATTTAAGCCCACATGCCAACGGGAGAACAACACACAGCTTGTTGTTACCGTGTAATTTCAGAGTAAGAACGGAGAAGAGTAGAAACTTAAAGGGCGGATCAATGTGTCCCCACTCAGCCGTTATAAAAAGCAGTGACGTTGGTTTCCAAAGTAAGCCAATCAATAAGGTTATTGTGAATAATGTGAACGCTAGCACTAGCTGAGTCATAGTTAGCTGTGCTAAGATGGAAAAATTGAAAGGGTTAGTTCAGATTGTTAGAAGTTTGAAGTTTGAAGTTTTATGTTCTGGTTTTGAAGACCGTGGTATAACAGCTTCAGTTACAAAACATATTTTAGCCACCTAAAAAAATCAATATCAGTTTAAGTGTACACTATATTTAGAATATTTTCACAGCTTTACCTCGCTATCAGACAGCCCTTTACCACGGGGAACGAAGCCGTTATATCGCCGTCTTCAAGACCACACCAGACTCCATTTACAAAAACAGTGTTTTTATCTCTCAGAACAGTTGCTGGTTTACCGCTGCATCGATCAGTTACTTTGTTTGTGTTATTGTGTGACCTTTGGATCCGAACGAACGTGGCGTCCACACAGCAGTACATGGCTTAGCTTCCGTGCCAGTGCTTCTGTCTGCTTCCCCAAACTGGGAACATGCCGACCGCCATCTAAGTTACTGTATAATGTAACATGTAATGTTAATACACTGACTATAAGGCTGTATGTAGTAAGATAAGAGATAAGATAAGATATTCCTTTATTAGTCCCGCAGTGGGGACATTTGCAGTGTACAGCAGCAAAGGGGATAGTGCAAAAAACAAGATGCATCAGCTAACACATAAAGAGCTAAACAAAGTGTAACAAAATATGAACCATTTAAATAGAAGGAAGTATAAAAATAGGAACAGTATATACAGTATTGACAATAAAAAGTGGAAAATGATGTTGCACAGTGAGAATGAATGAATGAATGAAATTCCACCTGAAAATATCAGGTTAATATCAGTCTTTTGGTGTGTAAGTGGTCTACTTGGAGCAATGCTGGTTGTGGTCTACTGGGAGCAGTGCTGGTTGTGGTCTACTGGGAGCAGTGCTGGTTGTGGTATACTGGGAGCAATGCTGGTTGTGGTCTACCGGGAGCATTGCTGGTTGTGGTATACTGGGAGCAGTGCTGGTTGTGGTATACTGGGAGCAATGCTGGTTGTGGTCTACTGGGAGCAATGCTGGTTGTGGTCTACTGGGAGCATTGCTGGTTGTGGTATACTGGGAGCAATGCTGGTTGTGGTCTACTGGGAGCAGTGCTGGTTGTGGTATACTGGGAGCAATGCTGGTTGTGGTCTACTGGGAGCAATGCTGGTTGTTGTCTACTGGGAGCAATGCTGGTTGTTGTCTACTGGGAGCATTGCTGGTTGTGGAGTCTGACAGCTGCAGGAAGGAAAGACCTGCGATAGCGCTCCTTCACACACTTTGGGTGGAGCAGCCTGTCGATAGAAAGGAGCTCTCCAGTACTGAGATGGTGTCCTAGTAGTCCATAGTATCGAATCGGAAGGTGTATTGACCCAGCCCTACAAGCAGATAGTATTTAAAACATAAGTTTACTATAAAGGGTACATACAATACAATTACTTTAAAGATATAGTTACAAGATGTTTATAATACATTTGTGGTGACTTTTTGTTGAGCAGAGCTGTTTCATCTGATCAGTTTTACAGTCATGAAACTGAGGCAGGTTCACTAAAAAATATACATTTCCATGCTAATTTTTAATTTAGTCTTACATTCCCATTTGTAATAAGCTAACTATTACTGATGACTAAGTGGCACTGTATCATACTTTAATGACCCTCCCTTTTTACCCTCTACAGCTAATAAAGCAGGATCCAACTTAAAGGTCTCACATCATGCTCATTTTCAGGTTCATACTTGTATTTTGTGTTTCTAATAGAACATGTTTACATGCTGTTATGTTAAAAAACACATTCTTTTCCTCGTACTGTCTGCCTTAGTATACCTGTATACTCCCTGTCTAAAAACGCTCCGTTTTAGTGCATTTTAACGGAATAGCAACGTAATTGCGTTGCTAGGCAACAGTTTGGGTCCATGTTTACTTCCCGTCAGCTGATACTATTTACATACACTGCAACAGGAAATAAACTCGGACACATTTAGAATGTTTACGTTTAAAATCGTGAAATGATCTATATATTGTATATTTGTGACATCACAAATGGACAGAAATCCTAACACGCAATTTCTGAATACGGGATGTGTGTATATATAACTTAAACCTGCTTTATAATGTACAAGACCTGAAAAACTCACTTTTTACAATGTGGGGCATTTAAGGCCCTTCTTATTTCTCTTGATTCTGCGTAGTCGTGCATATTCACAAACAAATTTGCAATTGATCAAATAACCGTATACCAACTGACACAAAGTGAATATGGGGATTTCGGGGCCCCTGAGTGCCTACTATGTCGGGCTGGTAATCCAGCCTTGTTGCAGGTGTTTTACTTTAACATCTTAAAGACACATATGTCATTATCAAAGAATATTTCTTTTAAAAACTTGATATACTGTATATGTTTTGATAACCAGAGGTAAGATAATGTTTCTGGGAGAGAATCGTCTGTTAAAGCTTCAGTTAGTGTTTCTTTGAGGGTGGCCAGTCTGTCACACATTAACAGATGCCCTGATGTGAAAGCATTGGAATTTAAAGATGCATTAAAGCGGCAGTAGGCAGAATATTTTTGGCATCAGCATATTGTAATTCAAGAGAAAGCTAGGCTTCTGCACCTCCTCATGGCTCTGTTTTCACATCTATCTAAATAAATCTAGCCCATTACGGGGGGCTTTGGCCAATCACAGGTCATTTCAGAGAGAGAGAGTGTTCCTATTGGCTGTTCATTCAATGGAGGCAGCTGTCAATCACTCGCAAAGTTTGATCAAACGGTCAAACGAGGCAGCGCTGATCAAATTTGAATCAATATTCTGTTACTGTAATGTCTATTTCTCACCTCAAATGTTTTCAGAGACATCTTGTAGTGTACTGTTTAGCTGTAAAATGAGAAAGTTTGCTCCGGCTGGTGGGCGGTGCTTAGTATATCCTCAACTGATCTCAACAAACCTTCTCATTTTACAGCTAAACAGTACACTACAAGATGTTTCTGTAAACATTTTATCCAAGAAATAGACATTACAGTAACAGAATATTGATTTATATTTGATCAGCTCTGCCTAGTTTGACCTTTTGATAAAGTGTTCGCAAGTGATCGTTTTCCTCCGGTCTGTGAAATCTTGCCGTTAGGAGCACCGGAGGACACCGGAGGAACATGATTTTTTTCAGATTACCTGTCTCATGTACTACTGTCAGGATATAGTGACCGTTTCATAAAAATAACTTTTTTAAATCACATTTGCTCCAATCTGCTACAGCTTTTATCAATGTTTTTATATTTACAATAGATCAAATAACTATGTAATATGAAAGGAGTTACTCGTAGTGACAAACCCACGGAGAATTATCATCAACTCTGCTCATTGTTTGGGTTTTATGGCCATCAACGTTATTGGTTCAGTCTCACTGCTCTCATCAACACTGTGTCAAACAGCAGCAGCAGGTAGCTGTTTTCAGTGAATGTGAGTCCAATATTCACTCTGCGTTTAGCCCTGGTTTGGTCTCCACCAACTCCTGAGAGAAATATCTGTCTCTTTAGCTGCTAAAAGCTCCACTATGTTCACCTGCTGGTCTCTAACTGTGTCTGTCTACTGTTTGGTGTTGTCAGGTAGTGTACAGTATGTGTCTGCATGGAACCTAGTAAAACACCAGGTATTCTTAAATGTTATGTAGATTTGAATATGTATGTATGTTTAAAAGATTTCAGAATCAGCTCTTTTAGGGCAAACATTTCCAGAATATAAATGTTCAGATGAAGGCTGTGATAAATAATACAAATAATCATTTAATTAATCATAATTAAATGCACATGTCCTAAAATTGCATAGTTTTAAGTCAAAACCTTCAAATTTTCTTGGTGTCTATCCTGCTGTGTAAAAGCATCCTGACTGCGACGCTGCTTCTAAAACCTGAATGTATGAATAGCTCGGCTCTGCAGGTGTACCTACCTGTCTGTCTGTCTGTTGATTCCAGCCTATAGGCATCCTATAATATATTATAGAGCGATACTACAAATAACACAGCACTTTAAGTATTAACACTATATATACAAACACACCACCATAACCCTATAATGTTCCAGTGTGAATATTATTGCAGTATTATAGGCCTACTATAGAAGATGCAGAGCACAAGTATAAAAATATAGTAATAAACTCACAACTGATTATGACTGACACAGTAGAACATGCTAAAAGAAAAGATAAATACATAAATAGGAGCAAGAGATTTGTGTAACCGATACACACGTCAACATGTGAATAAGGGGAGTACTGACACTTATTTTTTTCCACTTCAAGCACTGGTACAATCTCCCCTTCTATCATGTTGTTGAGTCGACATAGGGTTTGCCAGAGGAGAGGAGCTGCTCTTCCACATAGTTACAGCTTGTTACTGTGATAAAATACGATATTATAAACCTGGATTAGACAGATCTATCTGCAGCAGCAGCCTGTTGTTGTTTGTCCCGCCTGTGAATGCTGCTTGTCAGGTGGCGTCCCATTCTGTCATGAACACTTCCACTTAATCCTTTAATTGGATAAACAGGACCACTCACATTTACTGTCATCACTAGCTAGGCTGCCTGGAGAGTGTGGAACAGCTGATCCGCCTTTATGGAAATGTTTTGCAATAAATCATATAAACTTATCCTTAAAGGGACTCTCTGTAAGAATCAGAAATTGCTTGTTAACAGCGACACCTGTTGCCGTTGAGTCAACGACAGTCAGCATTCTGTTGCTCGCGCTCACGCTTGTGCTCGCACTACATAGACGCGAGCGAGCATCAGTCAAAACAGTGAGGCGACACGTTGGTTTGCTTCCTGTTTTACAAGACGGGCTTCACTAGATATAACTTTGTTTTTGGCTGGACCGCAGAGGGACAGCCCTACAAATGCAAAAGTCTGTCACTGACTGACTGAGTGATGAAGTTGCAGGATTGGTCGGCTGACTGTTGGAGTCTCCTCATTGGCTGTTGCTCTTTCAAAATGAAAAGGCGGAGAACAGTTCTGTGTTTACGTTTTCTGGGGAGCGTTACAGTGGTTCAATGTATCATTACATAGTGCTGTTGTTGTACATGTGCTATCGTTTATGTTTGTTTAAGTTACGTTATGTTGTGCTTCGTATTGTGTAACCGTGCATTCACACCAAGCGCGAAGCAAATTTTCGCCTCGCTTTCCTCCAGAAATAACCTCTGTTGCTGCTTTATACATGTTGTGGAAGTCCCAGATATGTCAGAAAACCAAATGCTGTTGTGTCTGGGTTCATAACGTCACCCGGCGGCAAGCTGTTTTTATATACTGTATCTGTATCTAGCAGCCACACGTCACTACTGCAGTATGAACCCAAAATAAACGGACTGTGCTTTGATTTATTTGCAATAAACGGATCAAAATGATGCCAAAATAACGACATTATGATGTTGATTTGTAAAAAGACCGAATTCATGCTTTGTCGGGTGTGTTCGTAACACAACAAGCAAATAACTTTTAAAATGCTTGTTTTCTGAACAGAGTTCAGATCTATCAATGCCAGGCTATGCTAACATTGTAGCTACTCCATCAACACTCAATAACGTCATCTAGGCATAAATACGGCAGCGACATTGTTGTAAACGGATCAAAAGTGAAGCCGAAATAACTACATAATGATGCTGATTAGTAAAAAGTCTGAATTCATACTTTGTCAGGTCTGTCCACAAGACGACAAACAAACAACTTTTAAAATGCTTGTTTTCTGAATGGAGTTTGGATCGATCACTGCCAGGATATGCTAACATTGTAGCTGCTCCATTAACACTCCATCTAGGAATAAATACGGCAGCAACAACGTCAGTGATGACATAAACTTTCGCGAAATATGTATATATTGTTACACACCACTTATATGATGAATGCTTTAGATACACATGCTTTAATAAAAGAATGAAATACTTTTAACCTTGCATACTGTACTGTATGTCATGCTAATACCTTTTCACCTTGTATAAAATGTATAATTTACTGACTAGTAAATGTTACCATTTACTATTACTGAATGTCATTTGATTCATTATAAGTTGTTTTTCAATCAAACATTAAGATATAAGTGGGAAAAAAACTGTTCACAAAACATAACAGACATGACCACTGACTATTTGTGTAACAATTTAGCCACAAATCTGCATACTGACCATATACGGTCCAGACAGATACTCGGTTTTGACCGAGTCTTGTTTTTTGGTGCTTCCGTGGAGTTTGTGTCAGAGTCTGAGTTGTGGTGGGAGCTGGTCGTTCGTCGGCGTTAGCGGACTCCATTTCTAACTGAATGTTAGCTATGGTTGCGCACTCTTAGCTTTAAAAGCACTTGCGAGGGCGCATGACGACACATCCGTTGGATTTTGCCGGAAAAAACAGCCTTTTCAAATGAAAAGCAGCTGATAGAGGTAAGAAACACAGAAAGTCGCGGAAGGTCTCATTTCTTAGGTTAGGTTACAACCTGTTCACACATTGGCAATAAAAAACTATTAACACACATTAATGTGTAAAAACTTACAATCCCTTTAAATCTGAGACAAACATTAGGGAATTATCTCCAATTTCATATTAGGTCATGCACAATTCTGGCATTAGCCACACAGCCACTTATCATATGGCCCCAGTGTCATGATAATGTGCTTATGACACCTTGGGAACAACTCTTCAAGTGAATTATTATTACATGTGGACTTGTTTTGGAGGATGAGTGCTGTGTAATCATCTGTGTGTATGAGCCAGTGATGCTGCTTCCCCCATGACGTCACATCCGCTGACACAGAAACGACCCAGAAATAGCAGAGGGGAGCGATGGATGGAGTAAGAGGATTGGGAGGATTGGCAGATTAGAGGCAGTGATTGCAGTGGGCCTGTCCCTCCCAGCACCGAGTCCCTCTACGTTCAGTCTGACAGACAGGACAGATGCTTAAACCCCCAATGTCACAAACTGGGATGCTCCTCACCAACACAAATACTGTATTCTGTCTTACATCAGTTTGATTCACACCTCAAGAGCTGACACTCCTCCCTATGATATTCTGTCTCTAAGAAGTTCAACCCTCTATTATTGATTTATTACATGTATATGATATTATTTAATTGCTGTGTTGATCTTGTTTCCTCTTGAGGGATCGTGTTATTCCTCTGTTTCCCTGCTGTCCAGTTACACAGCAGCTGCGTAGGCGCACACTGTTCCTGGTGGAAAAGGATTTGCACAATCAGGGTTTCATGAGATTGTCATGATGTTGTGTGCTTGTGTCATTTTTGTGCCTGCATATTCAGTATGTGAAGTTGTTTCCATCAATGCTGTCATATAAAGAGCTTAGTATTCAAGTGTTTGCCGTGGGAGTGAGATAATATTTGGATATACTTTACCAGCATACAGATATTTCAGAAATTAGCTTTTTTAGCAATACTGAGACATGCTTCAAATCCTCTTGCCACATTATGTAAAAAAAAACAGGGCTGTCAATCGTTTAAATATTTAATCATGATTAATTGCATAATTGTCGCACATTTTTTATCTGTTCAAAATGTACCTTAAAGAGAGATTTGTCAAGTATTTAATACTCTTATCAACCTGGGAGTGGGCAAATATGCTGTT
Source organism: Sebastes fasciatus (assembly GCF_043250625.1). Taxonomy (NCBI): domain Eukaryota; kingdom Metazoa; phylum Chordata; class Actinopteri; order Perciformes; family Sebastidae; genus Sebastes; species Sebastes fasciatus. The sequence continues at coordinate 3,108,250 of NC_133800.1, forward strand.
TTATGCAAATGTATGTATATATTTATTATTGGAAATCAATTAACAACACAAAACAATTACAAATATAAACTCAAATCATAACATGGCAAACTCAAGCTGCCAGTGTGTCAGTGTGCTGACTTGGCTATGACTTGCCACAAACTGCATGTGATTGTCATAAAGTGGGTATGTCTGTAAAGGGGAGACTCGTGGGTACCCATAGAACTCATTTTCATTCACATATACTGAGGTCATAGGTCAAAGGACCCCTTTGAAAATGGCCAATATAGCGTAACTTTGGAGCGTTATTTAGCCTCCTCCTGAGCCCGCTACAACCTAAATGATCGCAAGTTGCATTGATGTTTTAGAGAAATTTGTGGCTTTGAAATGAATTTGAGTTAACACGATATTATGACAGCAGCAAAACATATTTTATACACCTAAAAAAAATCAATATCAGTTTAAGTGTACACTATATTTAAGATATTTTCTAATGGGGGACTGAACTGAAAGTCTGGTGGCTTTGAAGAGAACATAGATAAGTTTCCCTTTCAGTTCAGTTCCCTGTTGGAAAAAATTCTAAATGTAACATACATTTAAACTGATATTGATTTTATTAGGTGAGCCTTTCTTTTAGGAGTCTAAAATACGCTTTGCTGCTGGCCCCATCCACAGCAGTACATTGCTTTGCTCCCGTGTTGGTACTCTTGCAAGCTTCTCCAAACTAGGGGCGTGCTAACCGCCATAGGTAAAACACTGACCGTGGATAAGTACCTCTATAACCCCACTTCCAAACACCTTAACCATCCCTTTAATGTAGAAGTCAGACAGTATACAAATGACATTACTGTATATGCTTGAATCTGTTTGGAACAGCTCATTCCAAAGCAGGGAAGGTTATTTACCATGGGATGATTTGAATAATTAATGAAGGGTATCAAAACACTTGAGACTGCAGATATAACTCACATATTCCTGCTGCTGGTGGCCACATTATTTTAACTGAAAAAGAATTTGGAGAGGCCTGAATGTGTGTCTCAGCTTGCTTGCTAGATGGAAACTCTAAAAACATAATCTTTCTCTCTCTCGTCCTCTCTCTCTCCGCTGTGCACCCCTTCGCCCTTAGCACTCGCCCATAGTGGCTGTGCCAGCAAACGGTTCTGCTCAGCGGTGGAGCTTTGGTCTAGCCTTGGAGATAGTTTTAAATGTCTAGGTCTAGATCTTCTGATGAGACTTGGGAGGACACTGCAAGTGCAAGAAAAATATTAGAACCAACACATTTCTTTCAAGAAAACTACTAAACGATTCAAAGAGTATTGTTGTATGTCCACACATTGGCAGAAATGTTTACACAACAATCTGATTTTAAGAATGAAGGTAAGTCACTGTCCATGCATACAGTATTTACATACAGCTTTAGCCAAGCTAGCTCACTACAGTCAAGCCTAATATCAAATTAGCATTTTCATATTTTGCTTTTGATGGTAAATCAATCCTGGGTCTAATAACACTAAACTGTTGAGAATGATTTTGTTATGTGAAATCCAGGTTTTATGTTGATGTCTTGACGGAACATTTTCTTTCTTTACAGAGATAATGAATGACGTCATCAAGAAGGCAAGAGAAAAGGGAAAATGGAAGGTAATGGTCCTGTTATTCTGATCAGGCCATTAAACAGGCGTTATCAGTCGCTATAAGCACCATAGATGTGGGTCATTAGGAGTCTACTACACCTTCTACGCTGTAAAAGTGTATGTTCAGACAAAGAAAGACACTTTGTTAAGTTTAGGGAAAAACATCCATCGTCCCCCACCTCCACCGCTTGTGAAGTTTCACACTGTCTATACTACAGCGCCTGACTTCCACTTCTGCTCCTGTCATAATAACTACATTCGCTAGAGGTCGCTGTTGTGTTCTTTCATACCTTCTTTCGGTGATCGACCATGAGTAGATGATAAAGTGGGTGTAGTAGGCCCCTATTGACCCACATCTATGGGGCTTATAGCGACTGATAACGCCTATTTAATAGCCTGACAACAGTCTAATCGGCTGGAATATGAATAAAACCACTCAATCGATATAAATAAAATCCTTATAAAGGCCCCTGCTGTGTCCAACTGTGTTATAGGTGCTGGTGGTGGACAAGCTGAGTATGAGGATGATTTCCTCCGCCTGTAAGATGACAGACATCATGTCAGAGGGAATCACCAGTAAGTACCACCCAGGTCACCTGAGTTGACTTCACTTGCAGCTTTGAAATCACTTTAAACAAATTTAGTGCCGGTAAATTGAATTCAGTCCAGCCAGAGGGAACTATTAACAGCCACTATGTGGGTGACCCATTTCTAGACTGGCCGATTGAAACATTTATGGATATCGATGCAATGAAAATGGAATAATGCTGGAGTAATTGTGTTGAAACAGTGGATCACATTAGCTTGGATAGAGTAAATATAGCCTACCCACTTTTTAAATGCCTTTCATGTGTATCTATGAAAGTTCAGATTTAAAGGAATAGTTTGTCTGCTTTATTTCCAAGAATGAGTTGTGAAGATTGATATCTCATATTTGTGAATTAGTACAGAGCCAGAGTCAGGATGTGGTTAGCCTAGCTTAGCATAGGACAAGCAGATATAATGTCCACAGTGCAAAAGTACACCCACCAACACCTCTAAAGCTCACTAATTAGCATGTTATATCTCTTTTTAATGATGGAACTATTTTTCAACAAACCACATCAACCCATGGATATTTCTTGATTTCATTGGGTCACCTGGTTGACAAAACGTCAGGATGCTGTGCACAGTTACTGCGCCTGGCTGCTGTTTGTCAAGAAATAGTTCCGTAACTCTCCATAAAACCAAGTTTATATTTCTGTTTGTGTACGTACAATGTGTTTATCGGTCAGCTTTACAGGTGCTAGTAGGCACTTTTTTCACATTGGACAGAGCCAGTTTCCAGTCTTTATGCTAAGCTAGGCTAACCTCATCCTGACTCCAGTTCAGCCTTTACTCACTGACATTAGGTTTAGGACAATGATTCTGTCACAGACACACACTGACGTTGCACCCGCCTTTATATATGATTATATCCTATATTATATGATAACTATAATTATAAAGTGCTATAAGCAGATTATAACGCATTCAAAGTATGTTAATAATACATTATAGACATGGGTGTCATAGAATGCGTTACCCAAATGTTTGTTTGATAAGACATGAATGCATACAAACAATTATAATCTAAACACATGAAATTGCGTTGACATTGACATCTCCCCCAAAAAAGCAAAATACCTGTATGTCATAGTATAATATGTCTAAAAAGTCATAAAAAGTCACAGTTTAGTATTTTGAAAAAGTCATAGTATTGTATGTCATAAAAAGTCATTACAAAGTCATAAAAAGTCATAGTATAGGCTATGTCAAAAAAGTCATATGTATGTATGTACTTTAAAATTATGTCAAAAAGAGGTAAACTGGCAAAATTAGGAGATGCCGGCCAAAGTTTCCCTCATAAAACTTCTCTAAAATCAATATAACTTCTTTAGTTTCATTTCAGGGCGTCATAGCAAGATATAATATCATGTTAGTAAATAATATAAGAGCAAAGTGTTACAGTTGGACCAGAAAGCATATTTATGAGACTAAGACCCTGACAGCAACTCCTAAACTAAAGGTTGAAATGATCACTACACCGCACAATGCTAACACTGAAACAAATAACACACTGACCTGACTTAACTATTTACTATTACTGGCACTGATATACAGTATTAAAAAATGGTTTAGATGTCTGCTTGTTCAAATTACTCAACAAAGAAATTATATTTCAAAACTTGATATTACATTTGAGAGACAGCTACCTTAAAATGTCTAAATGTTTTTAAAATGTTTGCTGTAAGTCGAGGACAGCCCCAGGATTGTGCAGTTCCAGTCTAATCAAGATGATGGAGGAGTTTTTATTGATTATTGTTTTTCTCTCCAGTTGTAGAAGACATAAACAAGCGGCGTGAGCCTCTGCCCAGCATGGAGGCCATCTACCTGATCACACCCTCAGATGAGGTAAATGATACAGCTCATATAGAGGCTGTTTAGGATTCTATGGTGCAGTACATACAGTCTCTCATTGACTTTCTTCATCCTACAGTGTTTTGCTGTTTTTTCGGTAATACTATTGGTTTTGTCCAGCAACTGAGATTTTTTTGGTCTTTAAATACTTCAAAATGTAGTTCCAGTGTTCCGGTGTTATGGTTAGTTTGGTTTATAAAGACTACCCCCTGATCACACAGTTACACATTCACACTTGGAAACTGTCCAGTACAACCACAATCTGATCTGCTAGCCACTGAGCAGCTTCACTGGACCAGTTAGGGTTAAGGGCACCTCAGTGGTGGTAATGAGGGAGGGGCAAGCGCTGCTTTTCACTTTCCCCATCTAGATTTATCCTGCCGGTTTGGGGGAACTGACAACCTTCCAGTCATAAGCCCGCTTCTCTCTCTTTTAGGCCACCACTGCCCCATTGTTCTTTCAAAATTCATGTTATGATGAAGTTAGAAACACTGGATTTTTATTCAGTATTTCTTTTCACTAACTTTTGAACCGAATGAAGAATTGTCCAAACTGTCATTCCTGTTTATATCAGTTCATAAGCTAAAACATGATTCTCTGCTCTCTCAGTCTGTTGAGGGTCTGATTGATGACTTCAGAGACCCATCGTCTCCAAGGTACCGAGGAGCTCATGTCTTCTTCACCGACAGTGAGTAAATCCATCCTGAAGAGAGTTTAATTGTCTATGTCTAGATCTGCTGATGAGACTTGGGAGGAGCAAGAAAACTATTAGAACTGAAAAATATGATCATATTGACATTCTGTCTAGAAAACGAGATGTTTACACAAAAATCTGATTCTAAGAAAGAATCTATCCATGCATACAGTACTGTAGCTTTAGCCAAGATAGCTCATTACAGTCAAGCCTAATATCAAATTGGCATTTTCATATTTTGAATTTAATACACACATAATGCTTTTGATGGTAAATCAATCCTAATAACACTAAACTGTTGAGGATGCTGGATCAGTAAAGTGAGTGAGAAAATGCATCCTGAAATAAAGCATAGCTAAATAGCAGTGGAAAAGCTAAGGTAACAATGTGATCCCCGTACAGTAGGTAGACTGCTTAATCACAATTATATTTTTCTCCATAAAAGTGCATATTGTTCAGTTGCTCTCTGTGACAGAACTTCAACATAACTGAGCCCTAAAATAGCGACAGTTGTCTGCTTTTCTTTGTCGACTAGTGCACAGCTGCAGCGTGCAGCTGTGCACGCTTCAGCGCGGACATTGGATTAGACGTCCTTACAGGTCTATAAAATAGACCTGAGGAAAACTACAGTGTACAGTGAGGTCAAGTTTTAAAAAATGGTCTCATTACAATGAAATGGCTCCTATGGGGCACACATGAATACAGTTGGGCTCATTGGATCCACAAGAGTCTCGGCTTTACAGTGATACCCAATTTATGTAATTCCGAGTTTAGGGACCCCAGTATGCAGAAATATTAAATTTTCCTCTTCAAAATTTAGCGCAACTTCATAGTGTAACTTCAAAGCGTTATTTAGCGATCGAAGTAAAGATAGCATGACATGGTACCAATGGATTCCATGGGTTTTCTTGTTTCATATGATACAAGTATCTTCACTCTAGCTTGAAAACTGAGCATGCAACAACCTCTGAAAGACAGAAAAATAGCTGGCCGTCGGAGTTTTAAGGGGTTAAAGACACGCCCCCACCAACACACCCCCTTGAAGCTGACAGCACTGGGGTCCCGGGTCAGGTCTAGGTTACTGAGACTGTTGTGGGTCCCTCAAACACCAGCACCACCATCTTTCAAAATCCATGTTCCAATTTGTACAGCAGGCTTTTGCTAAAAATCTGTCTCTCAGCCCAACTGAGATAACTGATGACATCATCAGGGTTATTTTTTTTTTCTCCAGTGCCAGAGAAGACATTATTATATCATCATTACTTATTTTCTCTGTTAATATTAGGTGAATATTTTATAATTTAAGAAAGTTACAACATTCAAGATTGACATAATGTTGACATTCTCTTATCTAATCATTAACTATCTCAGTAAATCACCATGTTTTTCTGTGATTCTCGCCAGCAATTCCAGACACCTTGTTCGGACTGTTGACCAAATCCCGCGCCTCCAAAGCCATGAAGGCCTTGACTGAGATCCACATCGCCTTTCTGCCCTATGAGTCTCAGGTAAGACATTGTCTAAACCGGGATTAGACCACGGCAGCTGCTCATTATCGTCTACCTCAGATGTGATGTGGTTTCAACAATGTGTAAAGCTTGCAGAGAAACCTGCCTCTCTCTTGTTGCTTTGAGTGGAGTTTGTTTTCATGGTAAGATGTAGTGTACGGTATTCTTTTGTGTGTGTGTGTGTGTGTGTACTGTACATCATCACTTTGGAGGAGGATGGATACAGTAAAACCAGTGTTTTTTATGTTTTTTTAATCAATCAATCAAATCCATCTCCAACATTAGCATTCCTTATGAGGTCATGAATTGCAGCACTGGCTACAGGGTCACAAAGAAGTTATCTGACGGAACGCACATCTATTCGTCATCATTTTGGTTGCAATGCATGTAGGAAACTTAGTACCTCATATTAACCAAATATGACATTGAAGATGATTCTGAAAACATTTGAGGAGAGAAATAGGCATTACAGTAACAGAATATTGCTTCATATTTGATCAGCGCTGCCTAGTTTGAGCGTTTGATCAGAGTTCATTGACAGCTGCTCAGAGACTGCAAAGCTCCAGCTCGGCTCTGACGGCTTGTTTTCCTCCGGTCTGTGAAATCTCGCAGATGCCGTTAGGAGCACCGGAGGACACAGAGGCACATGATATTTTTCCCATTACCTGTCTCATGCACTACCGTTTTATAAAAATAACCTTTTTTAATCATATTTGCTCCATTTCTACCCACTGCAGCTTTAATTAACTGTGCATATAGGTATTGTGTGACTCAGTGCTCCAAGATAAAACTTGGAGTAAACTCACCTTTAAAGTCCACATTTAGCAGGCATCTAATCGCTGCGGGTAATGAGGGGTCATGTGCCATGTCTCTAGCGCATGGTCCTTATCACTTTGTGTGTGTTACTGAACATCGGACGTGCAGCCACTGGTTAGAAATATCAATCCTGAACATACTAAGTATTACTATGTATTATGTGCATTTGGATACAAATAGGAGCTAGTACAGGCACAGCGTGTTCCTTGTTCAGCAATATTGACCGTTAGAGCTTTATTTTAATGTTCTTTTATGTGTGTGTTTTTGAGGGTTTTTCGCCTACACTAACTACTTTCCCCCCCCCCCCCCCCCCAAAGCTCTGACTGAAGATTTCACCCTTGACACTTACTATGGCTGCATAATTGTTCTGCGGTGTAGCTGCCTCTTGTCACTTACTTTGCTGGTCTGCACTTTGCTCTCCATTCAGTGAGTCATGGTAGTCCTTGGTTCATTACTATGAATGACACCTTTCACATTACATAGTCATTTGATTTGATGTTATGTATTGATTCTATCAACTTTGAGCATATTTTCTAGTTATCTTAACCATACTGTTATCATTTGTGGATATTGTGGGAATAACATTCTTACTTTCAACTAAAAAAAATGTAAGAAAATGTATTAAAAGCATTCTTCAGCAGAACTGTCCAGCATCAATGTTCTGTTGACAACTTTGCAAAAAAAGGCTGGATTGAAATGTAAAGGTGGGGAAACTGCAGGTTTCTCGCCCAATGATATTGACACAGTTCCTCAATAGAGGGAGGAACAGTGCTGAAGAGGATCAGACCAACAGTGTTCTGTGTTGGATCAGCTTTAGCCTTCAACCCTCTGCTGTTGTCCTGTAGTTTTAATCCCGAGAGGGAGGGATCATACCAGCCCTGCCCCCCTGCCCTACTCTCATCCCTTTACCTCATTGGCTGACAGAACCAATGCTCATTCTCTGCAGCCAATGGGAACACAGATAAGATGTGTGACAAGAGAAAGCACGGGATGTTATCATGTGATGGAATCAGTAACAGATGGGTGCATGTATGCATGTGTTTTTAAGTGAGTGTGTGAGTGTGGAAAAGAGACGTTTCTGGTGGCCAATATTTTTGTATTTATTATTTTACCGTTAGCCATTTTCAAGCTAAAATATTTTATTTACTCAAGAAGTATCATTCTGTCATTTCTAAAAAAGTGTTAAAACACCATTTAGATCATCATATATCACTAAAACTTTTTTATCAAAGCTGTGTATAATAAAGTATATTAATCAGGCGGCAATTTCCGGTTCTGAAAAGTGAAGCCAATGCTGAAGTGCCTTAAACTTGCATTCTTTGTATAGCCAGCAGGGGGCGACTCCTCTGGTTGGACAAAGAAGTCTGATTGTATAGAAGAACCCTATTTCTCATTTGATTTATTACATCATTAATATTGTAAACATGAGTTTATGGTCTCAATTGCTAGTTTCAAGTCTTCTTCAATACAGCATGATGTTCATTTAGTAAATTATGATCCCATTTAAAGTCAAAATAGACCATAAAGAAGGGGATGCTTTAGGGCGGGGCTACCTTGTGATTGACAGATTGCTGCTATGGCGTTGACTGGTCTGGGAGTTGTCTGCGTTTTTATCTTACAACTTTAACCCTTTCACCGTTTAACATTGTGGTCGCCTAAAAATGTCTTATTCAGCATTTGGTTGTACTTAGCTCCACCCTCTCGTGTCACTTCTGGTTGCAAAAAGAAAATGGTTTCAAAACGGCAGTACACAAACCAATGGGTGACGTCATGATGACTATATCCACTCCTTATACACGGTCTATGGTATTAAAGCAGCAGTAGGCAAGATTGGAGCAAAAATGATTAAAAAAAGATATTTTTATAAAACGTTCACTATATCCTGACAGTAGTGCATGAGACAGGTAATCTGAAAAAAATCATGTGCCTCTGTGTCCTCCGGTGCTCCTCACGGCATCTGCAAGATTTCACAGACTGGAGGAAAAGAACCAAGCTGGAGCCTTGCCGTCTCTGAGCAGATGTCAATCACTCGCAGACTCTGATTCAAACGCTCAAACTAGGCAGCGCTGATCAAATATGAATCAATATTCTGTTACTGTAATGCCAATTTTAGCGTAAAATGTTTTCAGAAACATCTTGTAGTGTACTGTTTAGCTGTAAAATGAGAAAGTTTGTGACTCGGTCGCCATGTTGAGATCAGTTGAGGAAATACCAAGCCACCAGCCAGAGCAAACTTTCTCATTTTACAGCCAAAGCGTACACTAAAATAGGTTTCTGAAAACGTTTTATGCAAGAAATAAACATTACAGTAACAGAATATTGATTCATATTTAATCAGCGCTGCCTAGTTTGACCGTTTGATTGGAGTTCACGAGTGATTGACAGCTGCCTCCGTTGAATGAACAGCCAATCGGAACGCTCTCTCTCTGAAATAGATTTTCTAAAGCCTGAAAACAGAGCCATGAGGAGATACAAAAGTTTTGTTTTCTCTCAGAACACTTGAATCACAATATGCTGAAAGGTTATTATGGACTTTATGCCCAACGAGGCCAAAAATATTCTGCCTACTACTGCTTTAATCAGTTTAAATGTTGGGGACCACAGTAAAGTTGAGGTCTGATCTCATGGTGTCTCTCTTTGTCATGTCCTCTGTGTCCAGGTCTTCTCCGTGGACAAACTGGATGCCTTTCAGGACTTCTACAGCCCCTTCAAGGCTGATGTGAAGAACCAGATGCTGGAGCGTTGTGCTGAGCAGATCGCCACCCTCTGTGCCACACTCAAAGAGTATCCTGGAATCCGATACAGAGCGTGAGACAAGCAACCAACCCTTTTGGGATAATACAATTCCATTTTTGCAGTGGTAGAGAGCAAACATTCTGATTGGATAGCTGCATCGTACATGACATGTGTCTGTTTTTGGTTTCTCTGCCCCATTTTGTCCGCAATGAGGGGAACAAACAGGATGTTCTCACTACGGCTGTTGTTACAGTAGCTCCGAATCGTAGTACTATACATTCTTAAGAGTGGCTTTATCAACCTCAACTGCAGAATGAACCAGACCTTTATTTCAAACTCATTTGTTTTAGGAACTGTTCTTAATTTCTATTTTACCCTGTTGCCCAGTTAATGTAAACCCACTGCACCTTCTATGCTTACCCAAGTTTCATGATCAATTTCAGAAAAATATAAATGTAGCCTACATTTCCACATTACGAATTCCATATAGTCATGTCATACTCACTACTCATACTTTAGTTTCTCCTCTCTATCAGAAATACTATTTTCATTCACTAATTATTTCCAGTCGCTTCCAAAACTACTGTCAATGAAATGGAACACTTCATGCAGCTGTTTCAAATTAAAATCTTTCCAGCAGTTTGAAGCATAATCCCTATAGTGTTCTGGTTTATTAACAGTATCTGAAATGCAAAATGATAATAGTTCTGATGGAATTAGTGTTGCAGAAAGAATGTACAATGAACTGAATTTACCGTGTGAGCTACAAGAGTGCAGATAATTCCACCCCACTTCAATATTTTTGCCTTAATCATGCCTGTTATTTGAATACAGGCTTTTATTTGACAATTTAAACCACCATCAAAACTTTTCTGGTTCCTGTTGAAAAGGTTCCATATAGGATCAAGCTCAGATGGTTGTCTAACAGGTTGTATACTGTAGTACTGGAAATATGCTCCAGAATAACAGTAGCCTAATACAACTTGTATTGGAACTACACTGGGCTCTGCATTCAGAATTTCCAGGGTCTTAAAGCTTCAGTAGGCAACAAGTTTTTGGCATCATTGGGCAAAAATTCCATAATAACCTTTCAGCATATTGTAACTTGTGACTTCTGCACCTTCTCATGGCTCTGTTTTCAGGCTTTAAAAAATCTAGCCTGTGACTGGAGACTTTGACCAATCACAGGTCATTTCAGAGAGAGAGCGTTCCTATTGGCTGTGCTCCGGCTGGTGGGCGGTGCTTGGTATTTCTTCAACTGATCTCAACATAGCTGCCGGGTCACAAACTTTCTCATTTTACAGCTAAACAGTACACTACAAGATGATTCTGAGAACATTTGAGGAGAGAAATAGGCATTACAGTAACAGAATATTTATTCATATTTGATCAGCGCTGCCTAGTTTGACCGTTTGGTCGGAGTTCGCAAGTGATTGATTTCCTCCGGTCTGTGAAATCTTGCAGATGCCATTAGGAGCACCGGAGGACACAGAGGCACGTGATTTTTTTCAGATTACCTGTCTCATCCACTATTGTCAGGATAAAAATAACTTTTTTTAATCATATTGCTCCATTCCTACCCACTGCATTCATCAGCAAGTTCAGGTGTGATGTTGTATTGCTTTATGTGTGTGTTGGTCCAGGGAGTACAAAGACTGTGCAGTTCTGGCCCAGATGCTTCAGGAGAAGTTAGACGGCTACAAGGCTGATGACCCCTCCATGGGAGAGGTAGGGGGAGTAGAGTTACTGAGAGGAGAACCGTTTACATGTGTATATTTCAGAACTCAGACTCACTCATATGAGAAACATCATGCTAGAACAATCTTGCATAACAAGCAGGCTACATTAATCCCATTCCCAATGGACATATTTCAGACATACTGTAAATACTCAACTCTGAATGGCAGGTAATTAAAGGGACTCTCTGTAAGAATCAGAAATAGCTTGTTAACAGTGACACCTGTTGCCGTTAAGTCAACGACAGTCAGCTCGCGCTTGTGCTCGCACTACAGACACACACAAGACTGAACGTGATTGAAATGCATCGTGTTGATTAATGTTAGCAACATTAGCAGCTAAAACCACAATATCACTATATGTTTCACATGCTTGGCAGTAATGTCAGCTTACCAAGCAAAGATCCCTTCCTTGAGTGGAAGGCCCGGCCGATGTTGATCCTAGTGTTAATTTTTCCTGCTTCAGCCTCCCGACCGTGGTCAGAAGAAATAGGGGAGACACCGTAGTTTAGGTCTCCTGGGCCGGAGTCGATAGCGTCACTCGCTCTGGAGTTAACTCCCGCCGTCACTCAACTAAGAAGCAGGGAAACAAGACACATTCCTGCACAAACTACAACTTCCACTGTACATTCACTTGATTATTCTCGAAGCTAAACTAACTCTCTTCTGCTCCGCTGCTCGCTCGTTTTCTCACACACTCGCTGCCGCTATCTCTCTCTCTTACTTCACCTTTCACTTCCCACGTCCACACACACTCTTCGCACTGGCTCTGCTATTCTCCAAAATGATCTACGCTATTCCCACAACACTAGTTTTCCGCCGACGTCGGTCACATTCCTGTTTTGCAAGACGGGCTTCTCTAGATATAACTTTAGTTATTTTGTGCCTCCATGGAGTCTGAATCTTAACTATCGTTGCACACTGTTAGCCCTGAAGCAGAGCTGAAATTAAAGGCACTAGCAAGCGCGCATGACGTTACATCCGTTGGATTTTTTCCTGAAAAAACGGCCAACATTCTTCACATTAAAAGCAATCTACAGGCTGATAGAGGAAACCCAGAGAGTCGTGAAAGGTCTCGTTTTTTAGGTTAGGTTACAACCTGTTCACACATTGTCAATAAAAAAACAATTCAAAACATTTATACGTGTAAGAACTTACATAGAGTCCCTGAAAACAGAAAAACCATATGCTACAACTCAATTTTGTGGATTTTTATGTTTTGAATTCAGTTGAAGGAGGATCTGCTCCTTTATTGGTTAAGAGACTCTTTCAAATGGACCAATAAATAGTCATCAAGTTCAAACTAAGGCACTTTTCATTGTTCATAATAACTGAAATTTCAGAGATTTGATGTATTCATTCAATAGCTGCAATGTTATATTTTTTAAAGGATGGGAAGGAGTGGGTATACCCAAAGTCTGTGGTTAGCAAAATGATCAGACTGAATGATGAGATGCAAGTAAAGAGTACAAACATCTGTCAGTCCTCCACAGTGTGTGTAGTGTTTTCTTTCTGTTCTGATGTCTCCAGGGTCCAGACAAGTCTCGCACTCAGCTGGTCATTCTGGATCGTGGCTTTGACCCTGTGACGCCTCTTCTGCATGAGCTCACGCTGCAGGCCATGGCCTACGACCTGCTGGGCATTGAGAACGACGTCTACAGGTAGAGACGCTGTACTTAAGGATGTCTGATAGCTGCCAGGAGTCACTGAGCTCAGGGTGCACCTGTCATTGCAATATTTGTCTTTTATTCTGTTGATTATTGTGACTGACACTTAGTTTGGGTTTTATATTTCAGTGGTGAAGCTGAGACCCAAATGTCTTCATTCCCCAACATCTTATTCACTCTGAAAAATGCTTCAATTTAAACCATATTATTTGTTAGAAAAAGGCCAATATGGTAAAACAATGCCCTACAAGGGAGAGGCAAAAAAAAGAAAGAAAGACTGCACTGCACAACATAAAGATGCTAAAATGAGTCAATGTTGATCTGCATAGTTTTGTATTTACTTTAACAAATAGAAGAGTCTCTCTTTGAGACACACATATACAGTCTGTAAACCTCTCTCGCCCTCTCTGCCAGCTTTGAGACCAGTGGGATGGGAGAGACGAGAACGAAGGAGGTACTGCTGGATGAGGACGATGACCTGTGGCTGACTCTGAGACACAAACACATCGCGGAAGTGTCAACGTCAGTGGCTTTGACTTTCTACTCTACACATACACACTCATGGCACGGATAAACAACCACACCTTCCTCTACCACAAACTTATAGCTCTGTCACCAAGCTGTCATGGAGCCTTTTCTATATGCAGCATAACAAATTCTCTGTGACAGAGGTGTAGGTTTGTGTAAGAGGAAGGTGTGGTTGGCATAAATTATGCAGCCATTATGTTTTAGGGTTGTCCATCCCTTTCTCCCATATCTCAGGAACGCCTTAGGGGGATTTCTTGGACTCAAGACGGAACTGATTAGATTTTGGTGGTCAAAAGTCAATGGCACTGTGATCTGTGAAAAAATCTAGCCCTTAACGGAAGGCTTTGGCCAATCACAGGTCATTTCAGAGAGAGAGCGTTCCTATTGGCTGTGCTCCGGCTGGTGGGCGGTGCTTGATATTTCCTCAAGAGATCTCAACATGGCTGCCGGGTCACAAACTTTCTAATTTTACAGCTAAACAGTACACTACAAGATGATTCTGAAAACATTTGAGGAAAGAAATAGGCATTAACGTAACATAATATTGATTCATATTTGATCAGCGCTGCCTAGTTTGACCGTTTGGTCGGAGTTTGCGAGTGATTGACAGTCGGCTCTCATAGACTGCAGCTGGACAGCAGACTCCAGATCAGCTATGACTGCTTGTTTTCCTCCGGTCTGTGAAATCTTGCAGATGCCGTTAGGAACACTGGAGGACACCGAGGAACATGATTTTTTTCAGATTACCTGTCTGATGCTCTACTGTCAGGATATAATGACTGTTTTATAAAAAAAAAAAGCTTTTTCATATTTGCTATCCACTGCAGCTTTAAGTAGATTGGAGGTCCGTTGTATAAGCCTGTGGCTTCTTTAGTTCTCCTGCCACATTTCTTATTTATATCTTTATCTGGATTTTATGAAGTCTTATGTGTGTGCAAAAAAAAAGAAAAGAAATCATATGCTAAGTATGACAATTTCACACAAATGTCTAACAGGATAAAATGATGAAGTGATGACATTTTGGACAGACGTGGATGTAATCTGCAACATGACTGGTTGGCGGAGGTATACGACCGCGAGGCGGTAATTCTAGATCCTGATTGTCCTTGTCCTTTTCTGTCTCCGTCCCATTCGTCTGCACAGGGCTGTGACTCGTTCTCTGAAAGACTTCTCCGCCAGCAAAAAGATGAACACCGGTGAAAAGGTAGAGGACACACTGTATCACTCTGCTCTGGTTTCTGTTACTGTTGTTCTGCTCCCAACTGTCCTTCATACAGTCACACAGAGGCAGAAGAAGGGCCAGAGTATCACACAGAAGTACTGTAGTACCTGTACTTTACTTACATTTTAAAATAGTCAAAGTCAAATTATGGGTGAAGACACCTAGTCAAGAAAAATGAAAACATTTATTGTAAATAAAGAGGCTATAATCAATATTTTTTATCAAAACAATGTATCAAATGACAATGTGAAAAAACCCTGACAATGTGAAAGGGGTCACTTGTAATGACGAACCTACAGAGAATTATCAGCTGATTCTGCAGCTCCTCTCAGCTTTACAGAGCTTTATAGCGACTTTCAGTTCATTGATGAATTGTTCAGCCCCCAACTGCTTCGGTTCACTCTCACCGCTCTCATAGTGTTGTTTTTGTCTGTAACAGGCAGCTGCTTTCAGAAAAAAAAGCTCTGATAAAGCCACTGTACACTACCTGCTCAGCACCAAATAGCAGACAGACACAGTCGGAGGTTAGTTGGTGAACATGGTGGAGCATTCAGCAGTTGAAGAACCATTTTTTCTCAAACATGACTCTTAATTAATGATCATGTTGATATCAGTGGTTTGTTTCTGCTGCCAAAAAAGCGGCCAAAAAAAACAATTATAGCAGGTTTAAAGTGAAATTACCTGAGTTACCTAAAAATATTGATATTATTCATTTTTATCTTTTTTTCTAATATCCTGAAAGTGGTTACCATGCAGCCAAACAATTTTCATAGACGCGGCTAGGCTGAATTCACTTTGGGGTGATATAGGAATCTATGTCTTGTTCATTTTGCTCTTCGTGTTGGTACTCCGTTGGCTGAAATGCCATTATTTAGAATCCAATACTATTTCATTCACTAAGTCAGTGACTGAAATTAGTATAGCAAAATGTACTTACAGCATTGTAAGTAGTAGTAGTACAATATATATATTAATATGTATAATTATAAAATTATTAGTGCTGTCAAAGTTAACTCAACAATAACACGTTAACATAGATTCATTTTAATGCCACTAATTTCTTTAACAAATTAATGCAACTTGTGATTTTTAGGTTGTAGCAAACTCTGTTTTTAAGATAGAGTGACGATACTGATATCATATTAAACTAGAAAACCTAAATAACACTCCAAACTTATGCAAAATTTTGGTGAGGAAAAACTGGCATAGCCATTTTCAAAGGGGTCCCTTGACTTCTAACCTCAAGATATGTGAATAAAAATGTTTTTTATCTGTATAAAGTCTACCCTTTACAGACATGCTCACTTTATGATAATCCCATGCAATTGTCATAGTTAAGTCAGCACACTGACACACTGACAGCTGTTGTCATTGTTTTGTGTTGTTAATTGATTTCCAATAATAAATATATACATATTTGCATAAAGCAAGCATATTTGGCCACTTCCATGTTGATAAGAGTATTAAATACTTGACAAATCTCCCTTTAAGGTACATTTAGAACAGATAGAAAATGTGCGATTAATTAGCGATTAATCGCAAATAACTATGGACAATCATGTGATTAATCGTGATTAAATATTTCAATCAATTGACAGCCCTAAAAACTATATTATTGTCTATAATTATTCATTATTATTATTTATGTAAGCAGCATTTGTAGCTGAAGTCATATCAGATCAGATCAGATCAGAAGAGATCAACAGATCATAAGTTTTGTATGAAAATATGAATATGTAATGTAACTAACTGCAGCTGTCAGATAAATGAAGTGGCGTATAGTATAGTATAGTATAGTATAGTATAGTATAGTATAGTATAGTATAGTATAGTATAGTATATACAGTATACTGGAGTAAATGTATTATTTACACCGCCACTACTGAAGTTATTCTATTAAAGTAAAGAGACTAACAGTGTCATTCATCACTCCCACCATCACTAACATATATCACTCATCTGCGTATTTCAGACCACCATGAAGGAACTGTCTCAGATGCTGAAGAAGATGCCTCAGTATCAGAAAGAGCTCAGCAAGGTAGGAGTTGAAGTCTTACTGTACATCTATACAGTTACAGCATGTCATGTTACTGGATTTAGTAGAGTTTGTTAAGTGTTTTCATCCAAAGCACCACGAGCATTTCAAGTGTGAATTAAACCAGCCAACCAGTGCAGGGTTGAGTTGAGTTAGAAAAACCAAGTTAAAGGTAGAGTCGCCAAATTTATATTTTGGTGAAATGTGATACTGTTACACCATGCTCGTGCACAGTTGTACATGTGTGCACTCATGTGTACATATGTGCATGTATGTACAGACACTTGGATAATTTAATTGTCTAATTATTGTATTGTATGTAATTGTATTGTAACAATAATTCCAACTGCCAACTGAGAAGCTTTTTCCCCCTGATAATTTTATTTGAAGTTTTTTTTTCTGCGCATGCCCTTTTGACTGAAAACTGTGAGGCTGCTCCCCATTTGTAGTGTGACAATAAACTCTACATGAAAAAAAAGCACACAATGGGCCTCATAACTTATTTCAAATGAACCGAACAATTCATACACGACCCGAACCGTGACTAGCAAACTGAACGGTTGGGATTTTCTACCTGAACCGTTCCATCCCTAGTTTGCATCTGAATGTGTTCTCTTTGTCAAACTCACAAACAGCATCTCTCCTCTCTGACCTATTCAGTATTCAACCCACCTCCACCTGGCTGAAGACTGTATGAACCGCTACCAGGGCACTGTGGACAAACTCTGTCGTGTAGAACAGGTAAATCAAACTGATGCCTCTGTTATAGATCTGTCTACTGAGTAATGACGTGGAAAGTGAAGGAACTTACCTCAATGTGACATTCCAACATGAGCAACTAAAGGCAGCATTTGTGTATGATTGATGTGGGAAATGTGCTTACTTGCTTTCTTTCCACAATCTCATGTCTTGTGTGTGAAGTACAGAGATGGAGTCAGGACATAGTTAGCCTTGAACAGATGTTTTAATACTTGGAAGAGATGAAGCAGGAGCATAGAGAGAGAGAGACAAATGAAGCAAAAACACTGCGTGAGGTGTAAGGGACAGGTGCATGTTGGTGTCCTAAAAACAACAGGAAGTTAGTTATTGTAGTTTGGATCACTCACTAACACCTTCAACAGCTGAAGCTGCAGCAGTGCCTGTGACACACAGCTCAGACACGGCTCTCAACATGGCGACGGCTGAGCCGGCGGCTCGAAGCTAATAGCACAAAGTAAGAGATAATGTACAGCGATCATGTCATTGTTGTGAAAGAATCCCCGACAAGGTGATGCTGCTGTCTCTCATCGCCCTGAAGGGGATTCTTTCACAACAATGACCCGCTAGCTGTACATTATCCCGCTTATTACACGGCTACTTACTGAAGAAATCAATATTTTGACACAAAAGCGGTCCGCCAGAGTCCGACATCAGAGCTGCGTCCATAGTAACGGTCTGTTATACATAGCAACGGTCTGTTGAACATAGCAACGGTCTGTAATACAGAAATGACAGATTGCAGAACGCCGTGATTGACCAATCAGAATCGAGTATTCAACACAGCCGTGTAATAATATCACTTAACAGTGTAAACGGTGGTAACAGTGCTGAGAGAGCTAACATTGTTAACCTGGGGGGGGGGGGGGGGGACCGGAGGCTGGGTGCTACGCTTCAGCCAAAGAATATTAAAGCAGAGAGGCGAAACTCCGGTGCTTCTTGACAACAACCACCAGATGACGCTGCGGTAGCGCTGCCACTATTTTGGACTGAAAACGCCTTGGCATAATGATCGTGCATCAGAACCACAGGACTGCGCCACCCTGCACGCTTATATGAAATACACGGTTCCTGCTAGCTGTATGCGGCTGTAATAATGGATATATTGCTGTAATTCATCACTTTTAATATCTTCTAATACACCCATGGGCTGTATGCTGTAGGCCTGTACTGTGTTGGATGTATTAATGTCTCTGTTCCCAAACAACCGGCTATCAACCAGTAGCAGCTCTAACAAAATGAAGAGAATTTAACGTAGTTGTAACGTTAGGCTATTTACTAACACGCAGGGCAAAAGCACAAGACACAACCTCTTCTACATCTATGGTCTGGGTTCTGTTGGACTCCATTTTGGATCCTTGACATGAAAAGTTTAGATTGCTCTCAAAATCTGTGTGCTGGATTTATCTAACTTCCATTTATGTCCATCACTCACTTTATGCTCCTCTGGGAAGCAGTCGGGCAAAAAGGTTAATAAATAAATAAGTATGTATGTAAATACTTATAATAGTATGCATATTTATAGTATTTTTATTGTTCAACACAGGCCTTTTCTGTAGATACATTAAATATATAACCATAGAATAGACAACATTGTTTGTTTACGCAAATGTGAATGCCTCAATTTTCAGTTTTAGGGTGAGTTACAGGCTGGAGCTATTTCTTGACAAACAATTGTATCCATCGGCCAGCATCTGTATAGCGTTAAGTACTTAAAGTGGGCAGATGAACTAAATTCAGACTAGGGTTGAGTCTTTAAGTAGAAGGAGTTTGTTGATGGGATGGGGCAGTTTCCTGCTGACCCCACTGGAGGGAATTGCAACCACATACAGGCTCTCGTCTAACTTCTAAGCTAGATTTCTACACCTCCAATCCTGTGTTGTTAAAATAGAACTTGTGCGGAACTCATGTTGAGCTTTGCCCCTCTTCTGTCCTCCGTTGTTTTTAAGGATCTGGCGATGGGCGTAGATGCAGAGGGAGAGAAGATCAAGGATCCCATGAGGCTCATTGTACCCGTTCTACTGGACGCCACCGTCAGTGTGACTGACAAGATCCGCATCATCCTGCTCTACATCTTCCTTAAGAACGGTCAGATATTCACTGTCCTGTTGGTTTTCATATCAGCTCATTTGGAAAGAGGGGAATTCCTGCATTATGATGACAAAAGCAGAAAAGCACACTCAGAATCTTAAAGGGCCATTGTGTAACAATTAGGGGGATCTATTGGCAGAAATGGAATACTATTAATAAGAATTAGGGCTGGCTCGTTTCCTTTCCTTGCCTCCTTGTCGCGTCTTAGTCCCTCCCATAGGAGATTACATTTGTCATATACATTTGTCATATACATATACACCTCTGCATCCTAAGTATTTTAGGAGCAGTAAAGCACCCGGGGTGCAACTGTGTTTAGTGTCTCGCTCAAGGACACTTTGACATGCAGACTGTAGGAGCCGGGGATCGAACTGCCAACCTTGTGGTCAAAGGACGATTCGCTCTAACCACTGAGCTACAGCTGCCGCAGATGCGAGTAGAGAGGAAGCGAGGAAATACCTTTTTAGGAAAAAGTAGAGGTCCTTTCCTCTGAAGCGTCATGTGAAGCGAAGTCCATTCCACGGACAGCGTGTTGGTCGGTAAAGGACTTCCGCAGAGGATACACCGGTGTTTCCTCATTCTCAGCTCCTCCAGAAGCCTCCTTGTCTCCTCGCTCCTCGTCACCTTGAGGTGTATTCAAGGGATTGGAAGATCTTCCATGATGGCGGAGGGTGAATGACGCGAGGAAGCATAAGCTAGCACAATGAAAAAGATCCATAGAACTCATTTTCATTCACATATCTGGAGGTCAGAGGTTAAGGAACCCTTTGAAAATGGCCATGCCAGTTTTTCCACGCCAAAATTTTGCGTAAGTTTGGAGCGTTATTTAGCCTCCTTCTTGACAAGCTTTTAAGACATGGTTGGTACCAATGGATTCCTTAGGTTTTATAATATAATAATAATAATTTTTAATATGATATCAGTATCTTCACTCTAGCTTTAAAACTGAGCCTCTACAACCTAAAAATAGCAACTTGCGTTAATGTGTTAAAGAAATGAGTGGCGTTAACGTGCTGTAATCGTGTTAACTTTGACAGCCCTAATAAGTATTTGTTCTTTAGTGTATAATCAGCTGAAAATAAGAATCGTTGTGTTTTCGTTACCTTAGAATGAGCCGTTTATATCTACATAGGGAGCGGGTCCTCTCCACGCAGTCCATCATGTTGCACCGCCATGTTTCTACAGTAACCCAGAACGGACAAACCAAACACTGTTAACTTTTTTTGCTCGGACCGGAGTCGATAACGTTACTCATTCTCGTCGCTGCTGCTCTCTCTCTCTCTTGGTTCACCACTCACTTCCCAAGTACACACTCACTCTAAGCACTCTACTTTTATAACAACTGCTCTAGAGAAGGCCATTTGCTTCTTTGCGTCGCCGACCACCTTAGCAATCCTACACGCTTGGCACGCAGGAGAAGAAGAAAATCTGCAACCTCACTGCTAGATACCGGCAGATCTTACACACTGCTCCTTTAAACATGTATGCATTCATACTTTGTTCTTTTGTTTCTTTAGTGCTAATCCATTCTCAGCTTGTGTTTGCATGCATTGTACCATATTTGTAAATCTGCATGCTCTCGTGCATGTGTGTATTGATTGGAAATCTATGCTGCATGTGTTTGTGTGTCTGTATGTGTGTGTCAGGTGTGACTGAGGAGAACCTGTGTAAGCTCCTTCAGCATGCCAACATCCCACCAGAGGACAGTGACATCATTTCCAACATGGCCCACATGGGCATGCCCATTGTCTCTGAGGTGAGCTGTCCTGCCCCAGGACCCCAATGTCTCATCATGACCCATGTTAAGCTTAATATTGAACAGGTTGTCCCCAGGGGCCTCATTTATAAAACATTGGATAGGATCCTCACTAAAATGTTTGCGTACGTACAAATGAGCAATTGTACATACGCCAAATGAAATTCTGGTTTATAAAACCATGCATACGCCTGCCATTGAGCAATGTCCTTTTATAAACCCTAAATCAACTTGAAAATGTGCACCCGTGGATCAGCTTCATATCCCGCCCCCTTGTTGAAAGTCGTGCTGAGCGTCACAAAAAAAAAGGGAAATGTTTGTCTATGTAGACGAATCAAATAGATTACATTTTGTGACTATTTCAACTGCCTTGAGACTGGGTTGGATAGTTGTATCAGAGTTTTCTTCAGTTGGTCTATGTATACTGTCCAATAAACCATTGATAAATAAATAAAATTGTGTTCACTGCAGCAATTTTACGCACAAAAACTATATGAAAACTGAAATCATACTTGGTGATACATAAAGCCCCTTTTTGTGCATATGCAACAGTTATAAATGAGGCCCCTGGTTCTGTACGATGCATAATATAGCAGCATGGGTATTCAAGTTGCTATTCCAAATGGATAACTTGTTCAAGATTCTTAAATCTCAAAGTTTCTGAGATGCAGTTATGTATAATAACCATGTGAAACCCTACATACAAGCACAATTATTACTGTTCATTTGTTTATTATCCCTAGATCACACATAACGTAGATTGTCATAATTGCTCGTCCTTAAAAGATAACGTTGGTGTTATTCTGTATTCTTCTCATTGTCAACAAATCCCATGTGTTAGTCCATCTCTCCATACTTTCTCAGTCTGTAGTGTTCAGCCCCAAGCCCATTGATTACAGCGGCATTAGGCAGAACGTTTTTGACATCATTGGGCAAAAATTCCATAATAACCCTTCAGCATGAGAGAAAAATAGAATTCTGCATCTCCTCGTGGCTCTGTTTTCAGGCTTTAAAAAAATCTAGCCCCTGATGGGAAACTGTGGCCAATCACAGGTCATTTCAGAGAGAGAGCGTTCCTATTGGCTGTTGATTCAACGGAGGCAGCTGTCAATCTCTCGCAAACTCCAATCAAACGGTCAACCTAAGCAGCGCTGATTAAATATGGATTAATATTCTATTACTGTAATGCCTATTTCTCGTGTAAAATGTTTTCAGAAACATCTTGTTTCTTGTTTCCTGTTCAGCTGCTTGTTATTTCCTCAACTGATCTCAAAATGGCTGCCGGGTCAGAAACTTTCTCATTTTACAGCTAAACAGTACACTACAAGATGTTTCTGAAAACAATCTATGCGAGAAATAGGCATTAATGTAACAGAATATTGATTCATATTTGATCAGCGCTGCCTAGTTTGACCGTTTGATCGGAGTTCGAGAGTGATTGACAGCTGCTCAGAGACGGCGAGGCTCCAGCTCTGCTCTGATTGGTTGTTTGCCTCCGGTCTGTGAAACCTTGCAAATTAGGAGCACCAGAGGACACAGAGGCACATGATTAGATTACCTCATTATCTCATGTACTACTGTCAGTATATAGGCATATGACCATTTTATAAAAATAACTTTTTTGCTCCAATTCTACCTACTGCTGCTTTAATCTTTTAAAACAGACCATCACACAAATATGAAGTTTCATTTTTTAAAAAGGCTCAAAAATGTCCTAAAACAGCTGGTCACTGTAGTTTTTAGCAGACTTCATTCAAACAGGAGTATATAGTGCATTTGTTGGGGACTATTTTCATCAGTGTATTAATCCAAATTTGATGCTCCAGTGAGTATTTGGGGCAGCAGGACGTTGTATGTGGGACGGAGTCAAAATAATCTACAGTGTTCATGGTAATGAAGAGGAACATGTCAACCAGTGCAACAGTGAGGCTCATTGCTGTGTTCTTAATAGCTTTTGGACAACAATGGAATGGCACAGAGGAAGAACATATGTCAGACTTTGGATACAAACATAATACTTGTATTATGGAAATGTCATAGGCATAGCATAATCTGTTGCACAGGAAACATAATTTTATGAGTTTTGGTCTGCTGCTCCACACTAACTGTAGCTCATATGGGTTTTTATGTTACGCTAAGAAGGATTTTGTGGTGGGCACAGTAAACCCTCAGGGAGATGGTAACAAATTTGCAGGCATCACCCAAACAGATTACAGACTTGTTTTCAATTTACCTGGTTGCATACAACGCCCATTTCTTTCTAAATAACTAAAACAATCAGAATCCTCTTTAATGTCCAAGTACATGTGAACACATACAAGGAATTTTACTTTTGCTGCTCTCAATGTACATGCACAGAAATAGACATACAGCTAAAAAACAGGCACAACAAAAGTCGGGTTTCCACCAAAAGTTCCCGGGACATTTAGTCCTACTACTTTTCAAGGAACTAAAAGGTTCCTTCAGCCCATTTTGTCTGCGTTTCCACCCATGGTCTAAAGACCTGTGAAGATTATAGGCAAATTAGCCCGAAACACAATGAGTTCCTCAAAAGGTTCTTTGTTCCGGAGGAAAGTTCCTGCGGTGGAAAAGGGGCTAAAGCTTATAAAACAACAACAATGCAATAAAAGTTGTAAACAGTAAGACAATTATGCAATATAAAAATATGGAATATGGAATAACGTAACAGTTTGCTTTATATACATGAGGTAGGTGGATATGACAGTACATACAGTATATACAGTGTCAGTGCTTATATTTATATTGGTAGTAATGATATTAACATGTTAAAGAACACTGCATATTTATATTGATATTGACACTATATGACTGACTTAAGTGTTCATTAGAGATGGCCTGAGGGAAACAAGTGCAATTGCGCTTCAGATAAGTGTTATTGCCTCAACCCAGTAGAACAATATCCACTTTTTGTAGGAAAGACTCTTTCATTTTTGACTGAATATGAGCCTAAATAACCCAAGACTGACATTTGACATTTGGTCTTGAAAAGGACACACTCTTCAGCTGTCTCAGTGAGTTGATCTGCTGATGTGTGAATTGTGAAAGCTCATGAGTGATCAGCGTTGTTTCTTCACAGGGCATCGTCAAGAAAGCCAAGAAGCCCGATCGTAAGGAGCGAATCAGTGAGCAGACTTACCAGCTCTCCAGGTGGACTCCTCTCGTGAAGGATCTCATTGAGGTACTTCTCATGCTATCAGGCTACTGTACATTATGCAGTGTGATTACACACTAATATTGGGGATTAGTGCTAATGGACATTTCCTTTATTTTTAACTACTAACTTCTAGACATATGTATCTTAACAACATTTTAATACTGTTATATCCAAGTGCTGATTCTTAAAATGTAATTTTAGTTTCCTGATCCAAGAAATGCAATCATCCTTTGGGGTAAGGCAATGTATCAAGTAAGACAAACTGTTTAAGTGAAGCATAATCTCCTTGATAATAGTAATATACCGTAATGTTTTGCTTTCACATTTAAAGAAAAACAATTTATTCATCATCAATAAATCATAAAAAAATAATTTGTGTTCCCAAGCCCACTTCCCATACATGAGGCTTTAAGGGGAATATACCGTATATTTATACATATACTGTGGAGGCTATACTATATATTGTGATGGAAAAAATACTGCAACCTGTTCATGCGTGCGCATATTGCGACGGTGCGGAAAGGGGTGCAGAAAGTCATTGTATGTTTATTTATTAGAGTGAATGCTGATTCAGCTGACTCATATTTGAAAGATCTGAAAGTCTGGAGCAAAAATACAAATCTGGAGACTTTTAAAACTGCCAGTTGTCATTTTTAACTTTATCCATTCAAATGAATTGTCTCGGGGTGCTCAAACTGAAGAGATTTCAGCAACACAAATTACAGTTTTTAACTGTGTCTTTTTCTGGTAGTACCTTCTCTGTTCTCTTAAACTCTTTCTGGGACCTCTCTCTCTACTTTTTTAATTGTCAAACCCTCAGATGTTTCAGATTTAAAAGTGTCTCTCTCTCTCTTTCTCACACACACACACACACACACACACACACACACTAGTATTGCAAATGTTGTTGATATTCTATACTCCATTCATATCGCCACTTGCAGGTAGTTACTGTTTACTGTGATGACGTGGTGCACCCTTGCAATATTTTTTCATCATGTTATACCCATCTGGAGCGTATATAGATCATTTTTCACCCCCACCCAAATAATAATTACCTACAGTTGTTTGGCAAACTTGCTGGTCCTCTTGTAATTTAAATGCGGTCCGAAGCACCGTCCTTGTATTTTAGAGTAGATCGCTGAGAAAAAACATTGAAGCCATCAGCAGAGCAAGAGCTCATTGTCTTCTACAGGTACTGGTGTTCTCTTTTGGATTTGTCCTGTACACGTCCATGTCTACTACAGCCCACATCCTCTAATTATGTGGTGGTCACACAGAACAATGGGTTGATTATTGAGGAGCATAGTGAATATTTTATTCTACACCTCCCCCTGTAATGTTAATCCCACCTGAGTGTGGCTTTAGATAGTATTTTGGTGACAACTGTAACATGGGTGAGTCTGTTTTTGGTGCAAACTGTAGTAACTTCAATGTGCTCCCACAGGACGCCATTGAGGACAAACTTGATCCCAAGCAGTACCCGTACATTTCCCAGCGACAGGCATCTGCCAAGGCCAGCGCTCCATCAAGGTGTGTAGTCTTGTAATGCATGGTATAGTGCCTACACTTCAGGTACCACATTACTTTAATAAATGGCTTCAATAACTAAAAATAATAAATTAAATAGATTTGAGCCATTGTTACTGTTTTGAATTGTAAATAAGAGTCTTACAATATTGTCTTCCTTTCAATGTTTGCAGTAAAAAAAAAATCTACATTCATGTTTTACATCCAGTGCTCGCTATGGTAACTGGCACAAGAACAGAGGCCCCACAGAGATGAAGACGGGGCCCAGGATCATCATCTTTATTATCGGAGGGATGACCTACAGCGAGATGCGCTGTGTGTATGAGGTCACTCAGGCCAATGGCAAGTGGGAGGCACTGATCGGTGAGTTCACTGGACAGAAAGTCCCCCAACTGGAGAGCAGAAAACTAGTGGAATACCCTTTATATTTGATTATTTTCACTAAAATCATCATCATTAGTATGAATCCTGAGGGTTTCAGGTGGTGAAGTATTAATGTCTAGTTTTTATTTAAAGGCTAATCTCTGACCTGTTGAATTGTCTAATT
This sequence comes from Sebastes fasciatus, assembly GCF_043250625.1. Classification (NCBI taxonomy): domain Eukaryota; kingdom Metazoa; phylum Chordata; class Actinopteri; order Perciformes; family Sebastidae; genus Sebastes; species Sebastes fasciatus. The sequence continues at coordinate 3,135,099 of NC_133800.1, forward strand.
TAATTTAATTTTTACCTCAATATTTCACTGTGATGTAGATTTCATTACATTCTTCTTATAGTGGGTTGACAATAGCAGGTTTGATCCAGCCTCCCGGGATAAATCCTCCTGAGTGTTTGGATCTTGCTGATGTGTCTGTTCTGAAATCTTACAGTATATTTATGTTCGCTGTGCAGCTGATTCAGCAGAGCTTGACTTCTGTGCGATGGCCTTAATCACATTCTCTGTGAGAGCTGATATGTTATTGTGACTCTCAGGGAATGGATGCAGTGTCAGGTACAGGAAGGAGGAAGTGAATCTGCAAAATCCTCGGTAGTTCAGATTTCATCAGGCCTTAAGTCATGCTGACCTCTCAGACAGTACTATTTAGCAATATTTTGTAACTTTTAAGACCTTTGTGAATTATTTTTTGTCATGACCGGTCTGATGTGTATCTTACGTAATAAACAAGGATTCAGGGTTTAGTCCTTGCTGAGCTTTCAGGCTTTTCTCCCCCATAGGTTCCACCCACATTCTCACCCCCCCTAAATACTTAAAGGAATTTCAGCACCCAGACTTCCTGGACCCCAACGCCCCTCCAGAGGGCACGGAGGGCACAGAGGAGCCGCCGCCTGCAGAATGAAAAGACATTTGGAAGTAAATACAAGTCATTATGTGATTTGTGAATCCCTGTGATCCCCCATGTCGATCCACCCGCTCAGTGTCGTACCTTTGAACCATTGATACCTGCAGTAGCTCATCCTGGTCCTCATGTTTCATATCTATATCTTGAAGTAATACGTCAGCATTTTCGGTAGACTCTCCTGATGGGAACATTTTGGTGTTGTGTGTTATTTGCAACGTGGTTCTGTATTTGTTTGTGTTTCTGTATTTGCAGCGCGTTTCTGTGTTTGGTTGTGTTTTCTCTATTTGCAGAGCATTTCTGTATTTGTAGCGCTTTGCTGTATTTGCAGCATGTTTCTGTATTTGGTTGCGCTTTCTCTATTTACAGCGCGTTTCTGTATTTAGTTGTGTTTTCTGTATTTGCAGCGCGTTTATGTATTTGGTTACGTTACCTCTATTTGCAGCACGCTGCTATATTTGGTTGTGTTTTCTGTATTTGGTTGTTTTTTGCATTTGCAGCGCGTTTCTGTATTTGGTTGCGTTTTCTCTATTTGCAGAGCATTTCTGTATTTGTAGCACGTTGCTGTATTTGTAGCACGTTGCTGTATTTGTAGCGCATTGCTGTATTTGTAGCGCATTGCTGTATTTGCAGTGCGTTTCTGTATTTGGCTGTGTTTTTTCTTTTTTGCATCATTTTTTCTAAATGCTGCGCATGGGTTGTCAAATTGGTGAAGATGTTTTCTTAATGTGCGAGAGTTTTGTCTATTTGCGTGTGTTTTCTTAATTTGCAGTGTGTTGCGCTCTCAGGGCCAATGCATCAAGCCTCGGTTATATTCCCAAATGGAGGCGTATACGCGGACATCTGCGGACGGCACAGATGCGTAGTAGTCATAGGATACAGTTCGCTTGGAGGATGCGTTCCCCACATGCGCAGTAGGCGTAGTCGCCGTGCGGACTGTCCGCGTGGTCACAGCAAATTGTTGGTACGCAGATGTCCGAACAGAGCCTTTACGTACACCCTATGATGATGAAATTTACATCATGTGGACATTAGCAGACCTTTGCGTAATTGCAGCTCCGGAAAGTACAACTTTGGCTTAAAGGTGCCTTTGTGGTCGCTTTGGACCCCTGGGCCTGTGCCTGGTAGGCCTACTCAGTTATCCATCTATGCATATAATGAAAACAACTGATAACATTTTATTACACATTATTGTTGGTGGTTGAACAATGCTAGCTTACTACAGTAATAGACAAAATAAATGTGCTAGCGGTAGCACTACAACCAGTGATTTACGTGACACATATATGATTTTTGGGTCCACACTGTATTCTTATCACAGGTAAGTTGAACAAAGGGCCATAAACCTAAACTATTCACCTTCACTATTCAGCTTTGTTGCTCAGTTTCTGATTATAACCTCTCATAGTCATCTTTTCCTCTTCATGTATCTTCCTGTCTGACCTGTGGTGTTGTGTTGAACCTCACCTCCCTTTTTATTCCCTTTCAGAGCCATTGTTGTGATTTGTTTTCCTGAACTTCTGCTGTTCTTTGTCTTCCTTTTTTATATCTATAGTAGTGCAATTCACTTTTCCAACACAAATCTTTGGCACTTGTGTTCTTTGTACAGCGATGTCCTTATAGAGTGCTACAGGAATGAGTCCTAAAACCCCGAAATTAGTTAGCATTTTAGCACTCCCGGTACCTTTGTCTGGAAGTCAACAGGTTTTTTGAATGGGTTTTTAGTTAGGTGCCTGAAATAAGGTCTGTGGTTAACACAAGCTGAAGAGATTTTAACATTTAGTTTTCTTCGACATAAAATACATCAATAAATATCCCACTTCTGAATTTTGAAGCTTTTATGAGTTTTAAAAAAGGCGGTCGCTAACAAGTGGCTAAATGAAACTAGTAAACGTCATCACGCTGACTTGTTCACCTTTACGGCCTCGTTGTGTATACTTGCACTCATGCGCCCATGGTGTAGTTTGTTTATAGCCTAAAGTTAGCTTTTTACGTCTGGCGATTGCATTCACACTTTTACAAAACGTGTACGTATCATAAACATGTGTTAGCCACAGAGCTTATTTTCTGCAATAATCCAAAATCCAATGGAAAAAATCCTGTTGGCTCTTTGTAGAGGGAACCAGGGCGATGCTAACTTCCTGGTTGGCCTACAAAAATACGTCATCCCTGGAGCACTCTACAGGGGGAATTGTCACTGTGACTTTGTCTGAATGTCGTGCTAGTTGAGGAAAGTCTTCGTCAACGTCTCACTGCTGATTTGTTGTGTTGTGTTGAACAAAAAGTATTCAATCTTTCAGTTTTTATACAGAAAGCTTTATGATGAGGAATAACTTCCCTGTTCCACCTGACAGCACCAGCAAATGTGTCTGTATGTAATCATGGTTTTCTGAATGAAAGTGAAGCGGATCTTACTCATACTCCCTGAGTGACAAAGTTAGACTCTGTTTTTTCTTTCTTATTCAGTAGAAAGAGGGTGTGGGTAAAAAGCATACACATGTGTGCAGAGTGATAGACACACTTACACAGGTGTGAATAATTTGGTATCATGCTGACCCAGCTAAACGGTTATAGGTTTACTGAAATTAAATATAACATAATTCCTCTTTCTCTTGAATAGCACTCTGTGCTCCTACTGGTCAACATCACAGAACAAGTTGTAGAAATTGTCACACTAGATGAGAGAAATCAAAAGACATGCTACATGCAACCATGTAGCCTGATTCCGGCATTAGTCACGGTTAGTCTGAACCTAAGTAAGCTAAACAACAATTGAAAAACATAATTAACAGTCAGTAGAAAGCACTCAGCGACCTCATGCTTAAGCACCACGGCTGCACAATCCTCTACATTTGTTGCCTAAATAGATCCTGCATGGGAAGTTTGGGCCTTAGATTCATTTGCACAAAACTTCAATTCCACTAATTGATCAACATTTTGTTGCAATAGTACAACGCATTCAAGATGCAATACATGATGTATGTCAAAGAGGCCACATTTAGTGCATATAAAGATATAAGCATTTGGCATTAGTTATAGGAGATCGAGGTGGAATAGCAGAAACAAAGGAATAACATTTCTTTGTCATCATAATATGATGAAAAAAATGTAAGAAAATAGGAAAATGTGGTATATGGTGTGTGGCCTTGGTGAATAGATGTGTGTTACACCAAGGAATCCAGCGAATGTTTTGCTTATACGTGTTCCAATTTAAGAATTACGGACATGGCACATAGTGTCATCAGGTAGCATATTAGCACATAGCAGCAAAAACTAGTAACTTGTTTATTTCCCCAAAGCTTAATCTTCCACCAAATTCATTTAAATCTATTCCTTAGGGTTTGGTAAGATCAGATAAATAAACAGACAGAGAAAGTGGATCATATAATCTCCTTGGCAGAGGTAATTACATAGATCGATGGTAACAGCATCGATGAGAATACGATGAATGTGGGGTTGGTGCTTGAGTGGCATTGGCGATTAAGCTTGCTTTCATCTGAGCAGGGCACACTTAATAATGTGGCCTGTGAACTACAGCTACTCTAGCCTTGATTTAAACTGCCCGATGCTGAGCGGTGGCTGAGTGCTAAAGTAGTTCCAAAAGGAATCCGGGTTCATCGGTTGTATTGAAAAACTTTTACAGGGCCTATAGCTTTCTAAGTTTCAAAATTAACATATCAGATGAGCCATATCCACGGTTACTTATTTATATTTGGAACTATTTTAGGTGAACAACCCTAATATGCTGAAAAGATAATTCCAGTTTATCACAATTTGGGTTTTATTTGAATTGTTTTGTTCATCATTTCAGTTGTGATGACATTGTACACACCAAAGTAATTGCTGAGAATTAGGGACACAGTGACATTAAATGGAGATTTGGGTTGTTTTTGAAGTGGGGTTGTATGAGGTACTTATCCATAGGCTGTGTATCAGCTACAGTCGACAGCGGTCGGCACGCCCCCAGATTGGAGAAACAGACAGAAGGACCAGCACGGAAGCAAAGCAATGTACTGCTGTGGATGGGGTGCAGCAGAACATATTTTAGACACCCGAAAGAAAGGTCCACACAAAAAAATCATTATCAGGTTAAGTGTATGCTGTATTTATAACATTTTCCAACAGGGAACTGAACTGAAAAGGATTTTTTTTGTCAACACAGAGTCTGGTGGCTTTGAAGAACACATAGATTTCAGTTCAGTTCCCCGTCAGAAAGGGCTGTCTGATGGCAAGATAAAGTAGTGAAAATACTATAAAGTTCACATGATAATAACACGTTAAAGCAAATTCGTTTTAGTGCCACTCATTTTTTTAACGCATTAACGAAACCTGCGATTTCAATGTTGAAGCGGGCTCAGTTTTAAACCTAGAGTGACGATATCATATGAAACTAGAAAACCTAAGGAATCCATTGGTACCGACCATACTAGCTTGTATTGAGAGATGTTCAATAACGCTCCAAACTCCAAACTGTCATGGCCATTTTCAAAGGTGTCCCTGACCTCTAACCTCAAGATATCTGAGAGAAAATGGGTTCTGTAGGTACCCACGAGTCTCCCCTTTACAGACATGCCCACTTTATGATAATCACATGCAGTTTGGGGTCAAGTCATAGTCAAGTCAGCACACTGACACACTGACAGCTGTTGTTGCCTGCTGGGCTGCAGTTTGCCATGTTATGATTTGAGCATATTTTCCATGCTAAATGCAGTACCTGTGAGGGTTTATGGACAACATCTGTCATTGTTTTGTGTTGTTAACTGATTTACAATAATAAATATATGCATACATTTGCATAAAGCAGCATGTTTGCCCACTCCCATGTTGATTATTTGAGTATTAAATACTTGACAAATCTCCCTCTAAGGTACATGGTGAACAGATCAAAATTTGTGATTAATTTGCGATTAATCGCGATTAAATACTTTAATCGACTGACAGTCCTAATAGCTTGAACTGATCTTTTCTTAAACCTAACCAAGTGGTTTTGTTGACTAAACCTAAAGTAGTTTTGTTTCAATTCACAATGCTAAGTTTGACTTTCACTTTCACAGCGTGGTAGGTGCAGTTTGGCCCCTCTGAAGCATTAGAAATATACACACAAAAATCCATGGACCAATAACAGTGATAACTGGGTAAATTGTCCTGCCCTAACCTAAGGTGCAACGAAACTAACAGGTAGGTTAAGGACAACCAAGCCCAATTTGTACGTATCCACGTATGTACGTGTCCTTAGAAGAGGTCTAATCAGGCAGTATATAAATGAAATTCACCTGAGGGAGTCTGAAGGAGGGAAGTCTGTGATGGGACGAAATGAAGACCCAAGTTGAAATATTGAAAAAAAAATGATGATGTTGGATATTAGATTGATCTAAATTAACCAACAAAATACTGTCAGTAAAACATGAGGCGTTCCTTATATTATTCATAGGTTATTATCGTTGACTTTAGGCCATTATACTGAAAAGTGATCATACTTTGTCTTGTGTCTTTCAGGATCAACTGAAATCTTCACCCCTTCTCGCCTTCTAAAATCCCTCAAAGACTTGGAGAAAGAAGATCAGAGCAATTAATAAGTTCCAATGCTCCCTCCTCAGCCCTCAGCAGTAACGACTGCTCCTCTCCCCTAGCATAACACATCAAATATACACTTTACGTTGTACTTCAGTTGCTTTTAACTCATAAACCAAACTGTGTTTTAACATATGAGTGCATTGATGTTGATCAAAGTTTATTGGATGAGATTGGATTTGTGTTGAATGTTGTCTACTGTACATCGTGGGATGCTTATTTCTTTGGAAACATAATGTATGTGAATTAGTTTAGATGACTGGATGAGATTCAGGGATTAAGGGCTATAAATGAAATCTGGTTAAAGAGTATATACTGGGACAATTATTCCACTGCTTCGCAGTTATAACAGAACAAAAATGGTCTTTTTCATTGAAGACGCATGGTTTTGACACATCTGTGTATTCACTTTGTAACCTATCCTCCTACCTTCTTGTATTTTGTTGGAGCTTGCCAGTTTTTAAGTAGTGCTTTCCTTACAGTAGCAACCTTGCCAATACTGTACAAATCATCAGCTTTTCAGTGATGTGTCTGACCTTGGAAATGCCAACGTAAAACCACTCTGATGCTATATTTAGCTGTAGATAGATGAAACATTTTATAGATAAATGTTGTACATTTTTCAGTACACAGCAGTGTTTTTTTGCAGTGTGTTCTTTTTCCTTTTAGAGATCCAATTTCTTTTTGGTTCCCTGTGTTTGACCATTATTTTATCATTGGTTATTGTTCTATAGTGATTCTCTGTAACTAGTAATCCGCTGTGTACGAAGAGAGATGTCAGTATTATGACAAGTATGTGCTTCTATGTCCACATCCGTGAAGAATCTTTGCTGCAGGATGTGTGTTAGCAAATAAAGTGTCTTCCATTAAACTCTTCATTTAGTTGTTTTTTAAACTCTGTTTTGAGGTCAAAATGAATAGTAAATAGTCATGAGCTCTCTGAAGTACAAGGTTTGAGCGTACAGCATACTGTACGTAGTAACTTGTGGTGGTGGAAAAATTAATAAAATCCCAAATCACACAATTGCCTCAAAGGACTTTACAATCAGTACAGCACACATCACCCTCTATATTTAGACCATATAAAGAATCAAAAGAAAAAAAATATTCATTAAGCAGAATTCAGGTCAGTGTTTTTAATCTGCACACTAATCAAGGCTGGATACCCAACCAGGTATAGTAGGCTGTGTGTATGGCCCCGAAACCCCAGACCATCAGGAGCCCCAATTTCACTGTGCAGCAATTATCCCTCCATCCATGTCCTGCTGCCTATCCAGGTCCAAGTCCCAGTGGAACAGGCAAAGTGAGGAAAGTCAGACGTCCCTTCTCATCAGCTACTGTATGTCCTCCAGCTTTTCATGGGTAACACCGAGGTGTTTCATGGCCAGATGCATAGAATCTCTCTGGTGTGTTCTGGGTCTGCAAAAATCCCATAATAACCTTTCAGCATATTGTAATTCAAGTGTTCTGAGAGAAAACTAGACTTCTGCTCCTTTATTAGCCAGTTTAGCCCGTGACGGGAGACTTTGACCAATCGCAGGTCATTTCAGAGAGAGAGAGCGTTCCTATTGGCTGTGCTCCGACTGGTGGGCGGTGCTTGGTATTTCCACAAAAGATCTCAACATGGCTGCCGGGTCACAAACTTTCTAATTTTACAGCTAAACAGTACACTACAAGATGATTCTGAGAACATTTGAGGAGAGAAATAGACATTACAGTAACAGAATATTGATTCATATTAGATCAGCGCTGCCTAGTGTGACCGTTTGGTCAGAGTTCACGAATGATTGACAGCCAGCTCATAGACGGAAGCTGGACGGCAGACTCCAGATCAGCTCTGATTGGTTGTTTTCCTCCGGTCTGTGAAATCCTGCAGATGCCATTAGGAGCACCGGAGGACACTGGAAGACACCGGAGGACACTGGAGGACACCGAGGCACATGATGTCTGTCAGGATATAGTTACCATTTTATAAAAATGACTTTTTTAATCATATTTTCTCCATTTCTACCCACTGCAGCTTTAAGCCTCGTCACATTGTCCTTAAGGTTGTTGTACCAGACGGCTGTGTTTGAAAATGCAGCACTATAGCACAACATAAATTGAACTGATAATTGCATTTGTGGCCATGGCTTGTGGAGGGTCCTTTGTCAAAATCTAAGTTTGTTACCCTTATAATTTTAGCACATGTATGTGGTACATATTCTTTAATAAATGTATGTTTAGTCAGAGTGTTCCAAGTATAGACATAGACTCAAAGGCGTTAGGGCCTTCGCAGTTAGGGCTTGGAATGACGTGTCTGAGATCAGTGCTGCAAACTCTGTTTCTTCATATAAATCACTTTTAAAAACCCACTTTTTAAAATTGCTTCCCAGAGAATTATTTGTTATTTCATGGTGTTTCATGTAGTTTGAATTAGGGCTGTCAAAGATAACGCGTTAACGCAAATTAGTTTTAACGCCACTAATTTCTTTAACGCATTAAAGCAACTTGTGATTTTTAAGTTTAGTGGAGCGGCTAACATCCATTTTTCAGTCAAATCGTGCAAATAGTGATACAAGCACCAAATTTGGCATGATGATTCCCGAGGGGTCACTTAGCAAATATAAACGATCGGCCACTTGAAAATCCAAGACGGCGGCCATTTTTCAAGATGGCCGCCAAATTGACCTGCCGTTAATGGTTTCTCTCATAGAAATTCATCTACTTGGTCAATTTGAGTGATCTTGGTGTCAAATTATGTGTTTTCTAGCATACTGGATCTTATTTTGATAGTTTTAATAATTTTGAACTGCAATTTGGCGGCCATTTTCAAGATGGCTGTCAAATTTACTCGCGGAGAATGTTTTTCTTAAAGAAATGCATGTACTTGGTCAACTTGAATGATTGTGATGTAGAATTATATGTTTTCTGGTATGCTATCTAATCTAATAAGTTTTACAGCTTTAACATCCTCCAATAAGTGTTTTTCTACTTTTTGGCTGTCCGGTGAGTCTTTGCTTTGTGGTGTTTGCATGGCTCAATTGGCTTGTAGGCCTACTGTTGTAGATATCAATAGCTGCTGTTGCCATAGGTGTAGGGGCTTAGTGGTAGAGGTAGCACCTTTGTTTCAAAAGTCAGCCACATTCTCCAGGATGGACTACTGGCACTGGTCCTCACTACTTGCCCAACTCTCACCTGTGGCTCCATGAAGTTGCTAGTGCACGGCAATGACCACACCCCGGGACACCATGTTGGCTCACGGGCTGAACTAGGTGAGGGTAGCACACAGAGAGTATCTCTGTGATGGAGTATGTCTAGCTCCAAATGTCAAAGTGCATAGAGTCAACGAACCAGCCATCTTTATCCATAAGGTTCCAACCCAACTGCCAGAATTGTCACAACAGCAGAGAACTGTAAAGGAGTGATTGTTGGGCATTACCAGGGCACACTGGTGACAATCGCTGCTGTGTAACTCAGAATGGGGTTTAACATCAGCTAAGTAGGATTCAGCATTATACTTAGTGTCCCAAATGCTGCTTACTACCAACCCCTGATCAGTTTTAAGCAGCCACACCTGAATCGACAGGATGTGCAAGCCGGGGAGAGCCGAGCCAAGGATAATGGGGTTTCAGTTATCCAGATAGTGTACAGATTGCGTAAAATAATGCATGAGCCTAGCTGTATCCCATACAAGAAAGTGCCCGTGATACAGGGTGGTAAAAGGATAAACCTTCGACCCTAAACATTACAATGGCTTTAAACCAAAAATCAACTGAAAAATGTTGGCACACTGACTGAGCCAAGTGTTGCCTTTGTCAAATGGACAAGAATGAGGGCCTTACTTCTCCACATATAAATCCCAACAAAAGACTAGGTGATGGGTACAGCCTCTTGGCGAGGAAAATTCCCAGATTCCATGCAGTCAGTCAGCTACCAGTCAAGCGTGACCCAGCAAGACTAGACGACGGTAGTGGGATAGAGGAAACCTTGATGAAAAATAACACCAAGTTACAAAGAGCTGAAAAGAGATCAACCCCTTCAACTGTTACAGATGAGAGCAGCTGTTACAAAATACCACGGAGGGTCAGAGATACTCTATCCCCCAAATGCTTTCTGTGCGAGGAAGAAGGGGGCAACTTAAGATAAGCAATGACCATGAAACTGAATGAAAGACCAAATGAATGTGCAAAATCCTTCAGTGATGGAAAGCTCCTTCCCAATCTGAGTGCTGGAGATGTCATCCTGCTTGCTTGGCTGCTCTGTACAAACGAGAACGAGCCTATCTGAATGCCCAACAGCTGCAGAAGAAAGAAGACCTGGCCCAGAAGAAGGAAGCAAATATGGAGAAGCAGTCCACCTGCATAAATCAGAATTCAACAGCACGTCTCATGATGGGTACCTTGAAGATACCGTCACACCATCCCTGCTTCTGTTTGTATGTATGATTGAACATGGGGCTGATATCAAGTCACAACTGCAGAATGGCGCATCAAAATCTGACCTTGCAACTGTTACAGTAGAGCTGTTTTGCCAAATACAGGGAAGGATCGCAGGTCCACAGGCACTCCAAGGACAGGAAGACACCTTTTGCTATGTATGTTGGCCTGTCTGTGTTTGCCAAGACCAGAAAGAGGCAACTGATAGATATGTTGGTGTGGGAACCTCATGGATAAAGATGGCTGGTTCGTTGACTCTATGCACTTTGAAATTTGGAGCTAGACATACTCCATCACAGAGAGACTCTCTGTGTGCTACCCTCACCTAGTTCAGCCCGTGAGCCAACATGGTGTCCCGGGGTGTGGTCATTGCCGTGCACTAGCAACTTCATGGAGCCACAGGTGAGAGTTGGGCAAGTAGTGAGGACCAGTGCCAGTAGTCCATCCTGGAGAATGAGTCTGACTTCTGAAACAAAGGTGCTACCTCTACCACTAAGCCCCTACACCTATGGCAACAGCAGCTATTGATATCTACAACAGTAGGCCTACAAGCCAATTGAGCCATGCAAACACCACAAAGCAAAGACTCACCGGACAGCCAAAAAGTAGAAAAAAACTTATTGGAGGATGTTAAAGCTGTAAAACTTATTAGATTAGATAGCATACCAGAAAACATATAATTCTACATCACAATCATTCAAGTTGACCAAGTACATGCATTTCTTTAAGAAAAACATTCTCCGCGAGTAAATTTGACAGCCATCTTGAAAAATGGCCGCCATATTGAAGTTAAAAATTGTTAAAACTATCAAAATAAGATCCAGCATGCTAGAAAACACATAATTTGACACCAAGATCACTCAAATTGACCAAGTAGATGAATTTCTATGAGAGAAAGCATTAACGGCAGGTCAATTTGGCGGCCATCTTGAAAAATGGCCGCCGTCTTGGATTTTCAAGTGGCCGATCGTTTATATTTGCTAAGTGACCCCTCGGGAATCATCATGCCAAATTTGGTGCTTGTATCACTATTTGCATGATTTTTCCCCTATCCGCTCCACTAGTTGTAGCGAGCTCAGTTTTAAAGCTAGAGGTGAAGATACTGGTATCAAACTAGAAAACCTAAGGAATCCATTGGTACCAACCACGGCATACTAGCTGTCATGATAGCTTGTCGCGAAGAAGGCTAAATAACGCTCCAAACTTAAGCAGAATTTGGGAAAAACTGGCATGGCCCTTGACCTCTGACCTCCAGATATGTGAATGTAAATGGGTTCTATGGGTCCCACGAGTCTCCCCTTTACAGACATGCCCACTTTATGATAATCACATGCAGTTTGGGGGCAAGTCATAGTCAAGTCAGCACACTGACACACTGACAGCTGTTGTTGCCTGTTGGGCTGCAGTTTGACATGTTATGATTTGAGCATATTTCTTATGCTAAATGCAGTACCTGTGAGGGTTTCTGGACAATATCTGTCATTATTTTGTGTTGTTAATTGATTTCCAGTAATAAATAAATATATATATACATTTGCATAAAGCAGCATATTTGTCCATTCCCAGGTTGATAAGAGTATTAAATACTTGACAAATCTCCCTCTAAGGTACATTTTGAACAGATAACAAATGTGTGATTAATCACGATTAATTATGGACAATCATGTGATTAATCACGGTTAAATTTGCTCATTATTTTAATCGATTGACAGGTCTAGTTTGAATCTGTGTTTTGAAAAGTGCCATATGAATAGAATATTATTATTATTATTGTAAACTAACTCAAGGGCAACAGGATACATACAATGCAGTGGGAGGTATAATAGATCAATAAGGGGGCTGCAGGCTCCCTGATGGGTTAATGTGGCACTGATAACAAGCAGTAACTATAGCTGTCATTAAGTGCAGTACAATATTGTTCTACGATATGTAATACAGTACAAGTATAAAATAGTTAAAAATGGAAATGCTCAAGGAAAGTACTTGTAACTTAAAAATGAACTACACTTTACTTTTCACCACGGGTGTCTTGATTATATATCTGCTTATAAATATGTAGTTTTAATGGGATTAACCTTGTTAAATAATACATTTCAAACATACAGCTGTGATTCTTCATGAAGCCACTGGAGGGAGCCTTTGCCAAATGCTGATGAAAGCTGTTAAAAGCGTGGGACAGATGAGGCTCTCTCATTATGAGAGCTTTGAAGCATGTAAACTCAGCTGTGATGGGAAGACCATTTTTAGAGTCTTTTCCCACTCAGGCTGCATTGATGTTTTAAACAACGTGATTTTTCTGGTGAATGAAAAAGTGAGAGCAAAGAAAACCAGTGGGAGAAGTCAGTGTTCAACAATAGAACTCCTCACCGACCTGTAACCTAAACACTATTCTGCCTGGGGATTGAGCAGCAACATCGAGGACATTACATTTCCTTTCAAAAATCTTGTGGGAATAATACTCTGCAATCTATTTGGTACAAGCTCTGTTTATGCAACGCTGTAGTCCGCTCAAGGCCGCAGGCAGAGAGGCAGTATAATATTATGTGAGTCATTTTTAACTCGATGGAAAACAGTATTTTCTAGAGACAAAGCTCAGAACAGCTGAACACAAGTCCATCTCTGCTGAGGTAGCACAGTGTGGAATTCAACACGAGTCTTATATAACAAGACCATGTTGTCAATACAGAGGGAATTCCATAATGCTTGAGTTACAATCTTTGCTCCTAAATGCCCCCCCCCCAAACAACAGAGGAGTGTTTTCTCTCATGTATATTGTATCTCTAACAAATGAGCTTTATGTGGGTGGGAATACAGTTAACGTCGGGGTTGGTTAAGATTTTACAGGCGACGGACTGTCAAGCCTGAGACACACCATGAACGTCAGGAGCGCGTGGCGGCTGGATTACCTGTTTTACCCGTGTTAAAAGGTTAGAGCAGCCACGCTGCGCGTCTCATGCGCGTCTCATGCGCATCTCATGCGCGTCTCAGCTGCGTCTCTTCTAGAGAATAGAGGTCTCGCCTATTTTTGGCGCTTGACGCGTCTCACAGCAACAACAGACAGGGAAAGCAATCTATTGACAGTATATTGACATCATATCAGCTACATTACTACAGTTTCAATGTCTAGAAATCTGTAGAATATGTCACAGACCGTGAAGGTGATCTATTGACTGTATATTGACATCATACCCGCTACATTACTACAGTTTCAAGGTCTATCTGTAGAATATGTTACCGCGATGAAGAAAAGTAAAGACTTATTTTTAAATCAACACTTCCTGCTTTCATTTAAAAATAAAAGCCCTGAAGCATTTTTTCTGTGGACAGAATTCCTTTATTTGTTAACACAAGGCTTTTATTCTGAAATATTTGCCGGACAGTGTTGTAGAACATGCAGTGACTTAGAGAGCTCCATGCATGAATATAGTACGGATTGTGGATTGTTACTATTATTTACAAATTACCACACGTTTCTTAACCTTTCTCGGTCTAAAATAAATATAAATGACATTTATAATTGAATGAAATGGCCATTAAAAGGCAAACTCTTTGTAAAAAGAAAGGGCTGACAGCAGCAGAAACGCAGCACACACCCAGCTGACACGCAGCTGAAATGCAGCTGGTGTGAACGCCCGACGCGTGAACCACACAGCCACCACTCCACGCAGCTGCCATGCACTCCTGACGTTCCTGGTGTGTCTGGGGCTCCAGTGTTGCCGACTTTGCGACATTCTCTCTAGATTTAGGGACTTTTTGAGCTTGTTAGCATCTAATGCTGCTATAGCTACTTTGATTGGAAAAGAGTTGGCAACACTGAGCTCGTTTTTTGGCTGGATCATTTTTAAAAATCTAGTGTAGACTTGCTAGTTTCTTAAGGTGGCCGACCCTGCCTTTAAGATACTGAGGTTACACTTCAGAGTTATGGCCCTTTCAGACACAACGTGACAATGGCACCACTGCGCTCTGAAACCCATTATTTCCAATGACTTGCGCCGTGCCATGACAGCTTATCGCTGCGTTGGGCAAAGCGTGTGTGTAGCACACCGCTCGACAAGCTCGCGATCAAAGTTCAACTAAGAATGCCCGCGGAGCCAATAGAAACGAGGCAGCCAGCAAGGCAAAGGAAGACAAAATGGAGGAAAAACTAATCTTGTGTGTGTCTGAATTCCCTGAACTGTACAACACAAGTTTGTGCATGTATCAAGACCTCAGGAGAAAAGCCTTGTCTTTGAAACATGTTTCCAACCAAGTAGGGATATCAGGTGTGCTAGCAGGGCTAGTGCTAATGCATGCTTCTTAGCATGGGGCAGATATATGCATAATACATATGTATTTTCGTTGCTGGCAACAACAAAATGACGTATTCACGCTGAAGTTTGCAAAACCCCAGACCACTCGATTCAACTGTTATCAGCTCATTAAATGTGCATTATCGGCCATTATAAGCATCATCAGTAAGGTACTTTTACTACATTGTAAAAGTGAAAGTGAAACTTAAAAGCACGTTCTAACACATTGTAAAAACTGCATTAAACGTTACGATTTGAACACAAACAAAACAGCTTCTTTAGATTTAAGCAACAAAACCACTTTCCGGGAAAAAGATCATGTTTTGGCTTAAGATAACTACGTTTGAAAAGTGAAAATGAAACTTAATGCTTGTGAACACAAAGACAACTACACATTGTTTGTTTCATACGGCATGCGCTCGGTCTCCTGGGTGTAATCCATCGCCTCCGACCTTCACCGAATATGGACTTTCATCTTGTCACTTCAGCGCCTGACTTCCGCTTCTGCTCCTGTCATAATTACTGCAGTCGCTAGAGGCCACTGTCGTCTTCTTTTATTCCTTCTTTCGGTGATTGACCATGTGAATTAATGGGCCTTCACGTGCTGTTGTTTCAGTCTAATATCTCATACATTTTTTTCTATAGAAAAGATTTGAGATTGATTTGTTTTGGACACTGAAGTTACAGGGAGAGGACTCTTTGTGTTATCTCACCGTTGCTCTAATCTTATTAAAACATTAATTATTCTATGACACACATATGCAAGCTTGATTCTCTCATCAGAGTTTTTTTTCACAGGTTTAAAAAGGGGTTATGCCACAGGCGTAGAAATCATTTCTTAACCTCATTTCACATATCCCAAATCATGTTGAGCCCATAATGTCGGATAGTTAGAAAATTGAAATTGAAATAGAAATTGAAATTGAAAAAACAGATTTTACATGTTTGTTTTTCAACCCTTGCAATCCATCATTCAGAATACAATGAATATCGTTTTATTCCATCTTTTTACCACAGATGAAAAAAAGAAGTAGAAACTCTGCAGCACTTGGTGATGTCAGCATGCTGCTAATGGAGAAACGGAATCTCAGCCAGTTCGATATAAATGAGATTGTCTTCCTGCTTTAAAACAGAGCAATAGTCCAGCATATGTGGTCCATTTTAAAGCAGTCATTGAGCAGAAGCACCACTGCTACGCCATACTGTTGAAGAGAGAAATGCAAAAGTATTTGCTTACTAATTACTCTTCCCAGTGTACATTAAGTTGTTTTATTGAATCAAGCCTTCACTGCAGAAATCCAAGTCTTATTTGGCATATTCAAATAGTGTTCATGGTGGCCAACTGTTTCTCAAAGAAACCCACGCACTGATTTGATAGAGCACCGAAAAGCCACAATGAAGACAATCAGGGTGCAGAGTTACTAAATTAGTTACAACCAGTCTGCTTGTCCAGTGCTAAAGCAGCCTATAGCTGGGTGTACCATCCTGTCCAGGGTGTACCCCGCCTTCCCCTAATGTCAGCTGGGATCTGCTCCATCCCCCCCGCGACCCTGAATAGGATAACCGGTTACAGATAATGGATGGATGGATGAATACATGTTTTTTTATTGCTTGGTTTCACCTGCATGCTTTTACTTTGAAATGTACTGTTTGCTTTATGTTGATGCATCTTTACTTCCTGCTGTTGGGCATGCGATGAAGGCCCAATCTCAATCTCCACTTGCGGACTCACAGGTTGCGTTCAAATAGTCCTTTTTGCTTAGGAAGGTTCCTAACGGAACGGAAATGGAAAACGGAACGGAAATGACCCGGAAGTAACTCAGTAGCAGCCATGTCAAGAGGCACTGTGGTATCTCTCTTTCACACACCGCGGGTGAAGCAGTCTGTCATTGAAAGACCTATTTTTTTTTTTTTTTAAAGTTATTTTAGGGGCATTTTCCATTTTTATTGACAGGACAGTGGATAGAGTCTTGAAAGGGGGGAGAGAGAGAGTGGATGCGGAAAGGGCCACAGGCCGGATTCGAACCCGGGCCGCCGCGGTCAGGACCAAGCCTTAATACATGGACGCCCGCTCTACCAACTGAGCTAACCCAGGCGCCCTGAAAGACCTATTTAACAACGCATGGGGGGAGCAGCGCCTTTTGTAGTCCATCTTCAGAGCATTGTAGTTTCTCCACAGCAGACCTGCGTCACTAACATCCGCCGCCATCGCATCATAATGACGGAGCCTAGTGAAAGAGCAGTCGGATTCTCTGAACACCACGGTTGTCTTTTCCTAAGTCCTTCTGAATTCTCCTTCTCATCTTTCCTTGACCTCATGACGTTTTCCATTGAGGCCAATGAAAAGTGGTTAGGAAAAGACGTTAGGACGTAATTTTTTTACTTTTCGAACACAACCACAGGCTTTGAGGCGCATTCCCGCAAAGTCTGTGAGGGTTTAGGGCGGTCAAATTGTTAAGTGCATGAGGGCTGTTTCGCGTACATTCTGAGCCCTTTATGAACACTTTCTGTTAGTCTGCATTTCTGCAGACTTTGCCAGAGGGAATTACCCACAATTCATAGCTTTTTTGACATTGAACACGATGTTACCGCGGGAAGCCCTGAGGCGTTAAAGAAAAAAGAGGGTGTTCAGCCTGGCATATTAAATTTACACAGAAACATTAACATTAAGGATTTAAGATGGAACATAAAAAACACATGAAATCAGAGGAATGCATTACACTATGTTAAACAGCTGGTTTATTCATCAACCAGTTCTTTTAATTTTGCTTAATGATAAAGGTAAATTGATTATTTGACATTAAGTCTACCTCTTGTCTCGTAAAACAAGAGCCTGGAAGACATTCAAATCAGGCAGTATACAATATAAAAGAAAAAGCCACAATTGGCGATGTCAAGGTAACATGATATGTCGCTGCAAAGTGCTGTCCCATTCATATTTATGCTATTTTGAGCATGTGCAGCCTCTCACACTCAATCATTTACCAGGTGACGTCAGTCAAGTCCCTGAGGGTTCAGGGTGTAAGGCCAGTGTGTCCACACTGGGAACGTCAGGAGCGCGTGGCGGCTGCGTTACCTGTTGTTTTTTATTTCGGCGTCCCTGTTAACAGGATAGAGCATCCACACTGCCCGGGTGAGACGTGCGTGTGGCCCAAGGCTTAAAGCCCCGGACACACAGGGAACGTCAAGAGCTCGTGGCGGCTGTGTGGCGTGGTGGCTGCATGGTACACGCTTCGGGCGTTCACACCGGCTGCATTTCAGCTGCGTGTTTGCTGCGTTTCTGCTGCAGCTGCTGCAGCTGCTGCAGCTGCTGCTGTTAGCCCTTTCTTTCTACATAGAGTTTGCCTTTTAATGGCCATTTCATTTCTTTATAAATAACATTTATATTTATTTTAGACAGAGAAAGGTTAAGAAACGTGTGGTAATTTGTAAATAATAGGAATAATCTGTAATTAAAACGCCGTACTATATTCATTCATGGAGCTCTCGAAGTCAATCTATGTTCTAGAACACTGTCTGGCACATATTTCAGAATAAAAGCCTTGTGATAACAAATGAAGGAATTCTGTCCATAGAAAAAACGCTTGAGGGCTTTTATTTTGAAATGAAAGCAGGAAGTGTTGATTTAAAAATAAGTCTTAACTTTTTTTCATCTCCGTAACATATTCTACAGATAGACCTCGAAACTGTAGTAATGTAGCGGGTATGATGTCAATATACAGTCAATAGATCACCTTCACTGGGCAGTGTGGCTGCTCTAACCTGTTAACACGGACGCTGAAATAAAAAACAACAGGTAACGCAGCCGCCACGCACTCTTGACATTCCATGTGTGTCCGCCCTGTTAGGGGGGACATTGGGATTGGGCCAATTTATTACCACAAACTGCACCTGGTTGACCTCCCACTTTTTAACAGACATTGCTTGTTTTAACCTATCAGACATGAGAATGTGGCGACTGGAAACAATGGTGTGGCTGGGAGGAGGGACCTGACCTCCAAATACAGAAATAAAGAAGGAGGAAGGAGGACGATGGAGGTGGGGAGCAGCGCTACATCTATCTTGATGAAGGTGAGGACGTATGTGGGCATTGGTGATGTACTGTACGTATCTCCCTCAGCCTACATATGGGTTCTCTGTGAAAGAAGTCACAGGAAGAGGGAGACGAAGGGACCGCACCATTGCGACAGACGACCGCGAACCAGGCTCAACACCGTCAACACTGTCCCTCCACATGCCAGCCTGCCACGAGTATGAGCCAGCTGGTGAGGCCCAGGCACACAAGGACAGCATCACCAGTTCTTACTCAAAACTATTTCAAGCTTTTAACCGTAAGGGCATTTTAGGACTTTTTTTATACATCTTTTAAGGTTACCTTTTGATGATAACATTACCTGGGTTTTAGGGTTTTTTAGTGCATTATATAATCTCTATTTTAACAGCTTTTGTAATAAATCATTCTTGTACACCCCTTTTCGTGTCTGACTCCTTGGTTGCCTCAGTGTTGCTCTCCACCTGATCAAAAGAACCCTTAAACAAATCCAACTCCCCATTCCCTCCGTTACATAATCACAACAGCATCACTTAACTAACCTGTTTGGGAGCTCTGCCGCAAGAAGAAACTGTGGGCCCCTATATAGCCCTAATCTCTGTGCATAATGTATCCTGTTATCTTTGATCATACTAATTAAGCACACAAATATGTAGTTATGCAACGATTAATCTATTACTTGATCAATAGAAAATTGACAACAATTTTGATAATTAATTAATTGTTTGAGTAATTATAATAATCATTCACTGACTATAACTACTCCAATGTGAGGATTTGCTGCTTTTATCTTTTTTATATAATTTTATTTGAAAACGAGTATGCCTTTAAAACGTGGTGGTACAAAACAAACAATAAGAAGACATCAAAAAAAAAAATAATTATGCTCTGAAAATGTTGACATGTTGATGGCTGACATTTTTTTATTTTACCAAATAATTCATTGATAAATAAAAAAAAACACCAACAGATTTCTAATCAACAGTTGGTCGCGGCAACATGCCAAGAAATGTATCAGTGGGCCAATAAAGGCAAGAAGGAAGAAGACTGCGGACATGGATGTTAACAATGTAGGTTTCAAATTCTTCTTAAAAAAAAAATAAACATCAGCTCTGCCAATGCTTTATGATAAAGGAAAATCCACACATGTTAGATCTCACAAAAATACACAATGTGTTTTGGTGATAAAATAATAGTGTTTGTTTACAAAAAAACTCCCCTCCCTTAATATGTAAAACTAGAATTTCACACACAGCCCCTCAACAAGATATACCTCAAGATCGGGAATTAATGTAGGACTCCAAGCCAATACCTCTTATCATTTCTGTTGATAATATAATTTTAGTGGTACATGTTCTCAAACAAATTTAGAACAACACAAATGATCACAAACTTGCTGACACACTAATATACTACTGTGGTAATCATGTGGACTTTCCATGACTGGCTTGAGTCTCGAGACGTGGAAAGTCGGGTGGATGCGCAGGGTACAGGGCAGGCAGTTGCAGACTTTGAGAAGAGGAATGGCATGAACTGCGGGGCCAACTTTCTGGAATTGACTCGAAGGGGCAGGTCCCATGTGGAGAGCCAAACCTTTTGTCCCGGGGTGTAGGAAGGTGCACGGTAGACTTCTGGTAGAGGCTGGAGGTGCAGAGTAGAGTGGAGTGAACCAGCCACTAGGTGCTCCAACAGCGGCAGATGAAAGCCTGGACCGAAGGCAGGCTGACCTCCAGCTCCTGGTCCAGGAACAGAGGAGGTTGGTAACCACAGGAACATTGGAATGGGGGGAGAGGACATTGGTGGAGCTGGGCAATGTGTTGTGTGCATATTTCACTCTCAAGAGCTGTTTGGACCAGGAGGGTGGGTTGCGAGAAGCCATGCACCGTAGGGTCTCCCTCTCTTGATTCAGTCGCTCCGTTGACCATGACACTGGGGGTGGGAACCTGAGGAGAGGCTGACCGTGACTCCCAGGAGGCTCTTGATGGCCAGGAGCTCCTGATTTACAATGTTGTAGTTGTGTTGTGTTGGTGATAGCTTGTGGGAAAAGAATGCACATGTTTTTGGTCATTGACCAATGTCTGGGAGAGTACCGCTTCCACCACAGGCATCCACCTCGACCACAAATTGACGGGAAGGATCAGTCTTTCAGCAACAGTCTTTTCAATTCACCAAACACCTTAACCGGTGACCAGTGGAAGGAAGAGTTCTGAGAGTTGAGGGTGGTGAGTCGGGCCAACACTGGGCTGTACCACTGCTTACCATGAAGCCCAGAAAGGAGACTATACTCGAGGGGGGTATAGAGAGCCAAACTTGCTCTCTATGTTGGGCGTCTTGTGAAGAACTCAGTGCGGTTATTCACAAAGCCACTTTTATACATTTTAACTTTTTATTCTTTGCTGCAGATTCATTAAATGGGATGATTTATCTAAAGCCTAACTTTTACTATGTAATTGAAATATAGAAGATTTATTCCAGTTAATGGAATAGTCAGAGATATTGGAGTATGATTCAATAAGTTGAATTGTTTCTTGTAGTGATGACTGAAGGTTTTGTAGGAACAGCAATATATCATCCGCGTACAGACCGATCTTATGATGTGAGATTTAATGTTATGGTGAAAGTTTTCTTGACAAAGTCTGTGTATCAGGAATTGAGTTTTCTTAGTCATAATTTCATTTATTTGAAATTTATACTTTCTTAATTCGTTCTGGGTTTCCTCTGTTGGGTTACTGGCATTAATGTTAATGTTAAAGTTGTTTGATTTTTTTTTGTTGCAGTTCAGCTTCTTGTTCTTTTTCTTTTTTTATTAACGGAGAATAAAGATATTATGCCTTTTAAAACAGCTTTCTCTGTTTCCCACACAAGAGTTGATGAAGACTCGTGGAATAATTTATTTCTCGGAAGGATGACTGTCAAACTCCAGGTTTTGAACAGAGAAAGAGCCATCTGGTGATGGGTTTCCTAAGTCTGATTCTGTTCCATGTAAATTTTACAGGAGCATGGTCGCTAATAATGATGGGGTGGATCTTTGATTGTGAAATATTATATAATTGAATTGCTGGTGAGGAATGTAGCCAATGGATGAATGTGAGTGGTGAACCGTTGAGAAGAATGAGTATTCTCTAGCAGTTGGGTGCTGCAGTTGCCAACTATCGCCAAGACCAAAATCACACATGAACTGTTTTATTGTTTCTGTAGATTGCAAGTTATGCTTAGTCAGTCGGTCGGCAGGTACCTGGAGCTCCAGAGAATAAGTCGTTGAGTCGCCTGAGTGATTGCAAGTCTTTTCTGGCCAGATTGTACTGTAACGATCAACTGGGCATAGAAACCCACACAAATGACTCAGAGACAAGCAGGTAAAAGTCAAAGCCCAAAGGTTTATTCTAAAAGTCAGGCAAGGGTCAAAACCAGGAAGACAGTCAAAGAAGGCCAAACTTAACCATGCAGGGAGCAGGTGAAGAATCATAAATCTGGGAAACCAGGCTAAGGTTTAGACAGGCAGGATCAGGAATGGAATGCTGGAAAGCTTAGCTGACGCAATAGTTAATCTGGCAAAGAGCAGGTGAAAGTGGGACGGTATAAATACTACTCCGGTAATTAGGGTAAATGGGAAGCAGGTGAGTGAGTAGATGGATCAGGTGGGGAAATTGGCAGGAAAGGGGTAACTGAAGGGCAGGAGGGAGTTGATGGGTCTGAAATGACAGGCAACCTGAGGGGGAATAGCCTACTGAGTGTTCGGCGAGAATTTGTGACACACAGAGACAAATGGTCACTTTAGGGTTACCCTAACCCTAACTCTGACCCTGGTCCAGACACTCCTGTGTCTGGTGATCTGTATCTCAGGGACCTGAGGGGCTTCACCCAAGGCCTGTCCTGCCGGTTAACCTACCCCCCCCCCCCCCCCCTGATTTTAAACACTCTCCTTCACAGTACCTAAATCCAACCACACCCCTTTCTCCATATGTTCCCCCACCCCTATAAGGCCTAACTGGCTTCCCTTTAATATCTGAAGTTCTTTTGAGGTTGTTTTAAAATTAGAGTTTTATATCAGACTAGAACTCCTATATTAGTGTATTCTCCATAAACTACATTAACTAAAGATCCCAGATGGGTATTCAGATTAATATCTCGGGCAGAGTGATCTAGCAGACATAGTTTAGTTTTATGTGTCAATTAATTTAATTCATGGCAATGCCAAAGGCTTCACAATTCAACACTAGACTGCATTGTCAGATTCTGTCTCATGATTCACATCCTGGCTCGCTGAATTTGTCTGTGGTTTACAGGCACTATGCAGTGATGGGAATCTGTACCAAACCTGAATCTGGCAACCTGTACCAAGCTATGCTGGTCAGTCACTAGCAGTACCTTTTAA
Source organism: Sebastes fasciatus (assembly GCF_043250625.1). NCBI lineage: Eukaryota > Metazoa > Chordata > Actinopteri > Perciformes > Sebastidae > Sebastes > Sebastes fasciatus. The sequence goes on from NC_133800.1 coordinate 3,158,425, forward strand.
AAAGTGGGTTTGATCATATTATTTGGACAGTATACAGACAGCATCTTTTTTTTTTTTTTTTTAAACCAGGACTGCCTTTTAGGCTAATTAATTTTTCTATTCATGCACATTTTTTTTGGTTTAAATGCTTTGTTTTCCATTTTGTGTTGTTAAAAGATAAAGTGTGTGTTATTCTTATTGTTCTTTTTGGTCATTGTAGTTTTTAGCAAACGTTACTCAAACAGGAGGACATACTGCATGTACTGGGGACTATTTTCAGCAGTGGAGTAATCCACTTATAGTGCTCTAGTGAGTATTTCCAGCTGCAGAATGGTGAATGTGGGATTGAGTCAAAATAAACTACAGGGTTCATGGTAATGAAGGAACATGTTACCCAGCGCAACAGTGAGGCTCATTGATGTGTTTTAATAGTTTTTGGACAACAATGGAGCTTTATGGCACAGAGGAAGAAGATATATCAGGCTTTGATAAACACACAACACTTGTTAGTAGATACATTCATTATTGGATCTGAACATGGGATTTGTTGTCAATAAGAAAGAAATACAGTATATCACCGATTTGTCTTTCAAAAAATGCGCTCAAAATAATCAACCCATCAGCTCATTAACAGCTGTACCGTTAGAATTTTTTAACACTATTTTGCACAATGTCTCAAAGAAATCCAAGCTCTTTCTTTCCTTTTTTGGGGGGCCTTTTCATATCTAACCAAATCTGATGTCCAGGCTTCTCTCTTGTTGCTGCATAAGTCATGTGTATCTACAAACCTGAAAAAGTATTTTAACAAGGTAAAAAAACTCCAAACAACTTCTTGCAAGCCCATTTCTTTATGCCAAATATGCAACATCCTTTGGTTGTATCAGACTTTTTTATTGTGTCTTCAGGGAATCTGTTTGGGGGATATTTGGAAGTATTTCACTCTATTTCCCATTTGAAAAATAAAAAAACAAAAACATTGCAAGTACCAATACAAGAATATGTGACTTGTTCAGTAAGATATTTTTGCGGTGACACAGCTGTGATAGGATACGGGAAGAGAAACACACAAGAGATGTTAGCGGTTACATCAGCCACAAAGGGGTTACATAATTGTGTTTAACAAAATTCTCTAACCTCTCACCATTTACTGTATATACAGTACATCTCTATAAATATATGTGCAGCTTTTTCTGTACAAGATATATCATTTTTGAACAGTTGGCATTCACATGAACAAAAAACATAGTCTCATTTACACATAGTTTATATAGCATAATGTTCTTGCCAACACTTCATCATTGAATCCTGACACTTTATTTTGCATTACTCATGCATCTTATCACTAAACTCTTACGTTTCTTTACTATTATCTCACAGTAGTGGAATTATGTCATTAGATTACAAAAATATAATATATCCATTGTAAATAGAATCTGACCAAAATACGTTTTTGAAAGCATGTACTACTATTGTCTCAATTTGGATTACTTGGCTCCACTGTATTACTTTGGGGTCGTGGTTATAGATATGAAAAGAAGAGTTACTAAAATATTTCTCGGCCTTATCGAACAAGCAAACATTTTTGAAGGAACAGACCGAATAAAAGCCACATATACGGCTGACTGTTCTTTTTGACAGTAGAGGTTTTCAACCAGTGTGGTTCATAACACTCTGCTGTTGGCAACAACCGGCTTATGGTGAATCAGCTGTAGTGCATTTATTTGGGTAGTTGAAAATTGATTGTGAAATAAATTCATGCTGTCGAAACAATTGGTTTGACCCATTCCTTCAAATTGTAGCGGCAGAGACTAAAAGTCTACACGTCCTGATTGGCCTGCTATGTCTATGCAAATTTCAGTGGGTGATGCGTGCGCTTGAGTATTACCCACAGAGTCCAGTGGAGGGTGGAGCCTGCGTGAGTTCGAACCTGAGTTTTAGTCCTTAGTATTGGTAAAGCTCCAAAATGGAAGTGGTTATTTAACCTGCATGGTAAACTTCACCTCTGCAGTTTCTAACACTTTTTTGTTGTCATAAATTTGTAGTCTCCCAGCCCAAGCCAAGATAACAAATGATGACATCACTATGACATCATGGTCATTTTCTCAGACTTGACAAAGCTTCTTCAGAGCCACATTATACAAGACATTATACAACTGTTTTCACAGTCTCCCTGTGACTCATTGATAGCATTTTATGCGTAAAATCATTGGAGCGCCCCTTTAACTGTAATCGATCTTTTCCTTTATACTACTGCAATACTGCAGACACATACACCAATCAGTGTTTTACATCCACATCAACAAATCTTTGCACTCCAGTTTTCAAGAGTGGTTTGTCTTTGCATTCATTGTGAGTGCAAATACTGTAGCTTCAGCTCTAAAAACAAATCTACAAAGCAATGCTGCAACTTAAACCCTTTTTATTGGGACTGCCACTAAAAACATTTCTACCTCAACAAGTCAATTTGTTATTTTCTTGAAACACATAAAAGGTCTGCCAATGGAATGAGATTATTTCACCCAATTCCAAAACAAGTCAACGTGTACCAGGAAATTTCCACAATCAAATGACATTTTCTTGATTCTAGTGGAATGATCCATCTTATTTCACAATGCAGAAACTCCTTTTAACAAAACTTCTATTACGAACAGAATTGTTCACCCCACTGACAGACCTTTTAGGAAAACATGTTTTCAACCCTTATTATGAAACCTAATAACTTCTTAAAACAGATGTTATTTTTACAGTGTGGAGTCATTGTGATTGGATATAATAGATAGTGAATAATCTAAACATCCCTTCATTAATTATCTCATAATACAATTTGGGTTAGTTGGTACTGTGTTAGTGAACTAGCACAATCTCAGTCTAAATGGCCACAAAAACTATTAAAACTAATGCAGTCTGATACAACAGCTCTTAAACCCTTTACCTTCAGTAGGTTCACTTTGTGTTGAAACTGTTTCAGAGAGTTGTTGATTCAACTTCATGTTCATTTTGGGGGTTGCAGTTTGGGCTGCTGCTGAATGTATTGGGTAATATATAAGAGATGTTTCTAATATTTAAGTCTACCCTTCCTCATATACTGTAAATGTGACACACCAACGTCTTATCGTTTCTTTAAGAGCAGCCAGAGTTGCCATTGTCCCTAGTAGCTGTATGCGTATCAGTTCTTATTTGCAGCGGTGGAATGCAACTAAGTACTCAAGTACTGTACTTAAGGACAAATTTGAGGTATTTGTACTCTGCTTGAGTATTTCTATTATATGCTACTTTATACTTCTACACCACTATATATATATATATATATACATCTCAGAGGGTAATATTTACCTTTTAATAATTTTTTTTATTTATTTGAAAGCTTTAGTAGCTAGTTACTATTCAGATTAAACATTTCCATACCCTTTTTGTCCAGTAAAAACCATGTATCTCCAAATTTCGTGAATGTGAAAGTGTTCCTTTATGGGTTCTTAAGCTAAATAAAGTATTTAAAAAGCTTCACGGGTCAGTTGGAAAATGCATCAGAGATGAAAACAGGGCTGTTTTTTCTGAGCTCATGAAAAGTTGACTTTTTCGAGATACGTGGTTCTCACAGGACAGCAACGCTACAAACATATGATGATCTTAACGAATATTATGTATTGCAACTTGGGATGCACTGATACCAATACCGGATCGGATATCAGGCCAATACGGACTCAAATACGGGTCTGATCTATTCAATACAATTCTATGTTTGTATAATATATACATGAAATACTGTAATTTGAATCCTTGTTTAAAGGTCCCATATTGTAAAAAGTTACATTTGCATGGCTTTTATATCATAAAGTAGGTTTAAGTGATATATAAATACTGTGAAAGTATCGAAACACTCAATCCACAGAGAAATACACACAACCCGTATTCAGAAACTGAGCTTTTGAAACAAGCCGTTAGGATTTCTGTCCATTTGTGATGTCACAAATCTACAATATTTAGACCATTTCATAGTTTTAAACGTAAACATTCTAAATGTGTCCCAGTTTACTTCCTGTTGCAGTGTATGTGAATGACATCAACTGACAGGAAGTAAACAAGGACCCAAGCTATTGCCTAGCAACGCAATTCTGTTGCAATTTCGTTGCAATTCCATTGAAATGTACTAAAACGGAGCGTTTCAGACAGAGGGTAAATGCATGTGTATTCAGGCAGACAGTATGAGGAAAATAAAGGGTTTTTTAAACATTAAAGCATGTAAACATGTTCTAGTAGAAACACAAAATACAAGTATGAACCTGAAAATGAGCACGATATGGGACCTTTAAGTTTTGACAATTTTTTTGCTGTATTAAAACCGAGTTGCTGGTGCACAGATTATTAATTTAATAGTAACAATTTAGTAAATTTATATCTATGTATTTATTTGTTACATTTTGTTTTACAAAGTTAAGAGAGCAATGTTTAATCCACTTAAAAGAATGATCACTTCCACACAGTGAGGCATACAGCTTATTAATTCAACACTGGTATCGGATCGGTATTCGGCATTGAACGATACCCAAAGCCCAGGTATTGGTATTGGGACTGAAAGTCAGCTCGGTGCATCCCTAATTGCAACTACCCAACAGTATATAAAGGAGATAAAATTAGCACAATGCCTTGGTTTTCATTGGTCTCTTGCAATCATCTACCTACACGTATGAGTATGTTGTCATGTTTAACTGCTTGTATTGATTATCTGCATATCATGTTTTGTTTTGTATTGACTACATTGAACATTTTCTACAATGTAACTTGCTTATTTTACATGTTGTCTGCTTCATTGCTATTTTAATGAATAGATTGACCTGGCCAAGGGTCCACAATTGGAAATTAACACTGGAAAAAAAATAAAGGTAGGATTTACTGCAGGGTTGTTATATTACAGTAAGCTGCATTAGTTTTAGTCAGGGAGACCTAATAAACTGGCTAGTCAGTTTAATTTTTATATGACCACAATGGGCACCCAACAGTTGTATATATATATATATATATATATATATATATATATATATCTTTATCTTTATCTATATCTATATATATATATATATATATACCAGATCTGTTAAGACAGTGGATAGTATGGCTTTCTGAGTCGTTCATGTCTTCTGCATAAATCTGAATGAGGGCCTGACTTCCTAACACCTAATTAATTATGACAGGATACTTCAATCTGATCAGTGTTTCCTGTACAGTGCATAAGCACCTCACTGATTCATTACTGAGTCTCAGTCCTCATCAGCATCCCACAGAGCGCAGGATATGCTCATCCATAGAGGACCTCCATTGACCTCCACCATGTAGGTGTTTGAACGTGGTTTCACATAGAACATGGCAACATCCTGCACTTCAAGCTATTTGAGGAAGACAGGACATGGAAATATGAGTGATTTGAAGTAGTATTCTAATCTTAGGGAATATTACATTCTACTGTAAACTATTTGATAGTATAAAAAGTTATGTAGTCATTTCAATCTACACTATATACAAACTATCACACCTTTAACGTTAGTGTTGTAGCTATTGAAGTGCATATGGCAATCTTGCTAAAATACTGAAGAGATGTTACAAAATGGACAAATTGAAACTTATTATGATGATTAAACATGTATATGCTCTGAAGAGAAAAGCACCAGTTTGGTCAATGTTAAGGAGCTGCTAATGTATAGATCTGTCTGATGTTTTTTTTGTTTAATTAGCTGATAAGTTAGTAGTCGAATAAAGAATCAAAGGCATCAATTGAATCCTCTGAATAAACTCTTATTTTAAGGCTGAATAATGGGTCATTTTGTTCTAATTCCCTCTGCCAGTTGAGGTCAAATTTGTTTCAAAAAAATTCTGTTTTATGACAACTTTGGCTTCATCAATCATTTTATGATAACATTTACACCAAATTAATTGCTGACATATCAAAATATGGTGACATAGTGTGACAGGTCAAGAAACATGAAACCATAACCATAAAAAAACAAAACAGTTCAGCTAGATTATCTACCAATTTATTTGGAGGTAAAACTTACAGTGAACATACCCAGAATGTCAGTAGTGTGCACAACTGTTTCCAGTGCAAGGACTGATTTCTATCGTTGTTTTGGGTGTGCTCACTTTAGGTGTTACCTCCAAATGAAGTAGTAGCTAATCAGGCTAAACTCATTGTTTTCAATGTGTCTCGTCGAGTTTGTTGCCCTGTCTGTCTCCATGTTCAGAGATCACAGTATTTAAACTGGGGAAACACAGTTTATCCTTTAAGAGCCATGTCTGCCTCCAGAGCAGCTCTTCCTCCCCAGATATTGTCTCAAGAACAAGAAATACAAGACACTTGAAGACTGACTTTACTGACTGTAATATAATTGGCTGTTTTTAATATAATTTGGTGTGACAACCACACTATCAGTGCTATTCCAGTCCTCCTGGTGAAACATACAATAACATTCAGGGTTTGAAAACTAATGAAACAGAAGCAAAAAGCATTTAATTCACATATGACTGTTATGGCAATTATTAATGTAGTATCCTTTACTAAATTTGAATTGTGCAAATCTTTGTAGAGTGCAATAAACAAATGTCTTTCCAACAATCCTTTCCCTGAAATTAAAATGAGGGCCATGATTATTGGACAACATCATGTGGAGCTGATACGGTTCCCTCAAAGCAGTGAAACAGTGTCTTTCTTCTTCGTGCAAAGTCCTCATACTAGAGTCCTGGCTCAAAAACCAGGAAGTCAATGTGGTCCTTCTCTTTGGTCTTGAAGGCTTCGGCAATGATCTGGGCAGCATCCTTGTGTTCCCGACCTCTCAGGGAAATGCCATTGACCTCCAGGATGACCTGACCCACCTTCAGCTGACCACAGTTATGAGCCGAGCCTCCTTTCTGTCAACGGGGACATGAAGGGAAGGGAGGGGGGGAAGGCAAACGGTAATTTGATATATTTAGGAAGAGAGCTCCATTCAATGACAGATGAGTGATGAGTCAGTAGAAAGCCAGTGTGTTTGCTGTTATATTTACAGTACAAGGCAACTTTCCTACAGTTTGATACAAACTAGGGTTGAGGGTTTTCCAAATGATTTTAAAATTATTACTTCTCGGGAAATATATAATTCTTCCCTTTTGTTCTTGGACATTTATAATTTATTTTAAATTTTTTGCTTTAGAAGTATGATTTGGGTATTTTTTACAGCCAATATTGTTAAATTAGGCCAAGGTACTGTAAATTAGGCAGAGCTATATGGAGCTATTTACTGGGAAAGGGTGCAGTAAACGTGGGGGGGTGAGGGGCTTGTGGATTGGACTACTTCCCCCGTCGCACCGCAGTGCTGATTAGACTGAGCTATAAATGAGCCCGACGTAAGGCTTTCATTTCAAATAATTTGAAAAGTATACAGCTATTAAGAAAACTAGTCAGTAAGATTTAGATATTCACAAAGCATATTTATTATTATTACAATAAAAATGGTCATATCAAAGAGGCATAGCCTGTGTCATACATGCTCATATACCAATCATGAAACCTTTATAAAATCCTTTGATAAAAAGTGCAAAATCAGAAGTCATCATAGGCCCTTGAAAGTATAAATATGTGTAGCCTACTTGAACAAGAGTCCACTTCTGAATGGAGGCTGGCTATTCCATATAGTCATAATTCTCAGAAATAAATTGCGTGAAACAGAACATGATCATGTCCATATCCAGCACCTTGGAGAGCATCGCGACGCACATTCCTGACGGTAGTATTGCTGTCAGAATGCAGTGAGGATAGATGGATAAAGTCCCTTCTCTGTATTATGTGATTTACATTCTTTTGCACTTTCATAGAGTTATGGAAATTTACTGAAATGGTTTCAGGTGGATTTTTCTTTATCAAACAAAGTGTGAAGCGAAGCTGTCGATAACAGTGTTGTAGTCAAAACCACCTAAACCGAGACCAAGTCATGACCAAGACCAGAGTGTATTGAGACCGAGACAAGACCAAGACTTTTAGGTGCTGAGACCAAGTCAAGACCAACACCAAGGCTGGGCGAGACCGAGTCAAGACCAAGATCAGACTAATGCGAATCCCACAGTGCATGACAAACTTACATGCAAACCATAGACACTCCTTAAATTGATCTGAAAGATCCACAGTCCCATAAAAACAGCCATTGAGAACTATTGCCTTGTGTGGGAATTTTCCTTTGTTTTCTATGAGCAAACAAATTTGGTTTCACTACCCCACAAATTTCACAATTATCAACCTTGTTTTCAGCGAAAAAGCAATTCAATATTCACTACTCATTACCAGATAGTGCCAGATATTTTACTCAGGAGTTGGTGGAGACCAAACCAGAGTTAAAAGAGAGTGAATGTTGGACTTATATTCATCAGGTGGACACAAACACAACTCCAAATGAATGTTAATGTTGCTCTGTGCTGGATGTATAAATAGGCATTTGTTTGCTAACACATTAAAACTTTATACGGTGATAATATGTCAGTGTTGTGTTTTCAGCTTGTTTCACTGCCACCAATTAGCCAAAACAAATCAATAAATACAGCCTTAAAATACTGAAATTTCCAATATTCACAAATCCCAATCCTTTCTAGTTCCTACTTGAAAATTACATTATTTGAATTCCTGTGCTTCAGATGCATTTAGAAAGTCAACTAGTTCAGCTAGTGAGCTGCTTTCATACTTGACATTTAGAAATGTTAGTCAGCTACTGAAGAAAGTGAAAGATCTGAGTCAATCACTGAGATGAGTCATCTGTCAGTCGAGTCTTTGTGTGTGTGTCTCTGTGTGTTTGTTTGTTCTTTTTCTAATATGCAGCCTAACAAAACCACATGGGTTAATCAATCCATCCATTCATTGATCCTTCCCCCACTCAGGGACAAACAGGACAACTGCCAAAACTGCCTGATTGAATTTAGCGCTATGTTTATTTGCTGTGACATTCAATAACAAAGGAGCAGCTGAAAGCATCACTGCAGGGCATACAGGCCAATCACAATGAATTTGAATTCTGACGACCGGCCAAGAACCTGAGTAGGGTAATGAATCAGACACACTTACAGCTGCTTCTACAACCATCACTAATATGCCTATGAGCAAGGTATTAACCCTGAGCTGCTTCAATGCAGGACCTCCCACAAGACAAGGCTGAGGTCATAACCAGCAGCTCCTCTTGTAAATCCCCGACACATTAAAGGGTTTCAAGCACCCCAATAGGCAACATCAGCATTGAGTTTATTACAACAGTTCAGTTACGCTAATACTTGACATTTCTGACATATTTCAAAGGAATGACAGGAAGAAAAAGACTGGTCAGCTCTTAAGGATAGACAGATATCTGAGATTTGATGAGTTATTTGTCAGAAGAATGTGTGTACATGTGCAGGAAAACTGTAGCAAATTTTGATGCCAAACATATTTGATTTCCAAACACAGCCATTGTTTTCTACTGCCAGCTAGACACTGACACTTTTTAGTCAAGCATCAATCTACCTATCAACGCTGAGGATGTAGACAGAACTGACCAGCTGTTCCAGCCAAGCTAGTCTAAATCACTAGATGTAGTAGACTGTGGGTATAAGCCTGTCATTGGCCGCCTTTTTCAGTCAGCATTCTCCTCCCTTCCTTTGCAAGGGCACCGTCACCTCATCCTACGCTTAGCGCCGCCCAAGATGATTGTGATTGGTTTAAAGAAATACAAAGAAGCTAGAGCGTTTTTTTCCCCCAAAAGCAGAATGATAATGTGTGGAGCCAGAATGTTTTAATGATATATTTTTTAGGCTATGTGAGACTATAGCAAAGCAAAACCAGGCCTGACTGCACACCATAAACAAGGTTGTTAAGTAAGCATACATATTTTCTGTGTTGTGTTTATTGTTGTCATATTCACTCAAAATAAGAACAAATTGGCTTCCCCACTTTATGGGTGAAGCCACTGAGTGGGTGGGCCAGCATATGTGTTTGATTGACAGCTGAGCCAAGAGGGGCACAGAGACACACTGTAAACAAACCTACACTGTTAAAGCTGCAGTAGGTAGAAATGGAGCTAATATGATTAAAAAAAGATATTTTTATAAAACGATCGCTATATCCTGACAGTAGTGCATGAGACAGGTAATCTGAAAAAAATCATGTGCCTCTGTGTCCTCCGGTGCTCCTAATGGCATCTGCAAGATTTCACAGACCGGAGGAAAACAAGCAGTAAGAGCTGATCTGGAGTCTGCCGTTCAGCTTCCGTCTATGAGAGCCGGCTGTCAATCACTCACCAACTCCGATCAGTCAAACTAGGCAGCGCTGATCAGATATGAATCAATATTCTGTTACTGTAATGCCTATTTCTCTCCTCAGATGTTTTCAGAATCATCTTGTAGTGCACGGTTTAGCTGTAAAATGAGAATGTTTGTGGCCCGGCAGCCATGTTGAGATCTTTTGAGGAAATACCAAGCACCGCCCACCAGCACAGCCAATAAGCACGATCTCAATGAAATGACCTGTGATTGGTCAAAGTCTCCCGTCACGGGCTAGATTTTTTAAAGCCTGAAAACAGAGCCATGAGGAGGTGCAGAAGTCTAGTTATCTCTCAGAACACTTGAATTACAATATGCTGAAAGGTTATGTGGAATGTTTTTGCCCAATGAGGCCAAAACATTTGTTGCCTACTGAAGCTTTAACTGTAGCTTACAAGCCTAGAGCAGACAGCCGTGTTAGCAGTTGTGTTAAAGAACAAGAACCACAACATGTTGCATCTAAACTGACTGATGCCAACATTAGGAGCTTTTAAGCAGTTTAATGTGCTGACTGACAGCTATTGCATTGAGCTAACGTATTATGACCGACTATGACTCTTGCACACTGGCTAATCTGTTAGCGGTTAGCTTGCTAGCTACAGTAGTATAGTTAGTTCACCAGCTAGCCCTACTACTAGCCCACTACTTCACACAAACTTCTAGCACCATACATTTAGCATTAGATACTTTACTGTGCCACTTTCTTGGCTATATGCAAATAAGTTTAAAATGAAGTGATTTGATTGACTATATGCAAAGACTTTCTCTGTCTCCATCGGTTTTACCCATCAACGTCTGTTTACAGGTGTTGGGGAGCACTTCTGCATATGTGAAAAACATTGTATAAAGCCTTTTGTGTCTCCAAAGGTGTCACATTCTGCCTCTTTACCCCTCCCTCCGGCCACATTCCCACTTCCCCAAACCCATTCATTGCTTTTCTCAACCAGTCCACTAGATGCCCACAGACTTTTCCACCTGCTCACTTGTTTCCACTTTCCCTCATCTGTCCATCTATCCATTCTCTTCCAGAGCTGAGTAATGCACAAGTCCTTCTCCCTAGGAACGTTTTCCAGCTCTTCCTGGTACCCTGAGGCGTTCCCTGGCCAGACGAGATATATAATCTCTCCAGCCCACATCACTGCTGACGCCGCACCAAACCACCTGTCCATCTCACGCTCCATTTTACCCTCACTCGTGAACAAGACCTCAAGATACTTGAACTCCCTTGCTTGGGGCAGTGACTCATTCCCAACCCGGAGGGTGCAATCCATCATTTTCAGTGACCTCCAGCACTTAGGGAACCGCCCTATGCTCGAACATGGTGTTTCTCTATCATTGCTCACGTGAGCGTTGAAGTCCCCCAGCAGAACTATAGAGTACCCGGTCTGTGTCTTTTCCAGGACGCCACCCAGAGAGCCATCCAGCTTCTTTGAGCTTCTGTTCAGTGAATAAGCACAAACAACTATCAGAGATCTGCTCCCAGCGACTCCCAGTCGCATAGAGGCGATGCTCTCAGTCCCTGGGGAGAACTGGGGCGCCCAAAGTTACACTTTCTGGCCAGAATTGTGCTAGTTAAGTGGTTCTCAAACCTTTTACATCACGTACCACCTCAGAAAATATTTGGCTCTCCAAGTACCACCATTATGACCGATGTTAAAATACAGTAGCGTAGGCCTACCCTAGTCAGCAATGCACAGTTCACTCAGGAGGCAAATTTATTCCTAATAATAATATTACTTAATGTTGACTTTTGTCAGCCACAGTGGTCATTTCACGTGTTTTGGCCAATCACCGATTAGCATGAAAAAAAAGAACACATTGAATTGATAGAGGAGGTTCCACCTCAAGGGTGGACAGTAGGACCCTGTCCTTCTCTCACCCCACCACCACCACTTTCTTGTCTGCCCTGCACGTATCGCTGTTGAAGCATTTTAATCAGAATTTCAATAATGTTTTATTTCTCCAAAGAAGAGACAAAATATTTCATAAATGATACTGAGATTTGTTAATAGTTTATTTCAACCAATTACTGTTTTTAATATTTTGATCTCCCCTCTTGCCTCTCAAAAATAAGAGGAGGAGCAACCTCCTCTGCCTCTATGGACCAGCGTCCTCTGTTCAACACCAACAATGATTCCAATGACTGTGTGCAACCTTTAAGAACGGAGCCAAGTGAGCGTTATTAGATTACAGCCCCTTGATATCACAGGAATATAATTGGCTAAATGTGCATGTGCAATGTCACGCTGATTATAAAGGACAGTGTGTTTGACAAGCTGCTAAATGACTGTGAGGGTCATCACTGAAGTTCAAAGTCATCCACTGTCCTGAGATTCACAGAGACGGGTGAAAGGAGCCATTGTTATGGAAATCACTCCACAGACATGAAAACTCCTCAAGGATGTCCTGCTCATAAAATGGTATAAATCACTTCTGTTATAGAAATTGGGTTTTTTGTACACTGTTGGACTTAACAGAATATGAAAGGTGTCAGAAAGAAATATCAAGAGGAGGATTTATATTTGCAGATTGCTTTAGAATGTTGTCTGTGCAAAACAAATGCAGGCAAATAATCAGATGGTGAATGAAGACAGATTTTCTATTGAAGCAGAAAGGGAAATGTTAATGCACTGGAGTGGATATTTTCTCTGCATAATTTTCTTTTCAATTCATAAAGGCTAGTTTTTAAAGACAAGACTCTGAACATTGGCACAAAACAGTGGCTTCGAACCATAAATCAGCCAAACACTCTTGTATCACTGCCTCACCTGAATGGTGACTATGCGCGGCAAAGGTTGGCGTGTGTTGGCTCCTCCCTCTATAGCGATACCAAGGGTGTTGGCATTTTTCACCACTCGTACCAAGGTAGCAGTGGGCACTGGGACCGGTGAGCCAGTCTGCTGGAACACAAAGTGAAGAGGGGTCAGAATTGAGAAACAATTGAGAGCAAGGTTGAACCTTATATTGTCACCTTTGCAAAATGATGTAGATGTAGATCAGACCTGCAAACTCGTCACCTTTTGGCAAAATTCTGATGTCGGAATTGGGGAGTTACCTCCATGCAAGCCCACTTCACACAATGATTGGTCAGTGTGTAGATGTAGATGTAGGAAAGGTTTGAGCTTCATTCCTCACACAACTATTTCTGTCACCTTGTACAATTGAGTGCAACACCATGAAAGCCTTTGAGTTAAAAACTGTCCAAAAGTGTGTGCTGTTATCCTCATTTGTACAATTCATTGCGCCTCACCCCTTGTGATGACAGAAGGCTTTTTCGCCCTGCCTTTGAGTGTGGCCATTCAGAAGTGGTTAAATGAAATCTTGTGCAAACTTGTTTGGCCAACAGTGAAACCTAATTGTGATGCAGGATTCTGCTTAGCCACCCCTTTTGATACTCAGCAAGTGATGCAAACTGATGTAAGCCTTTGTTTGTCTTCAGCTGCGGTTACTTGAAATGTTGCTGTTAAAACTAAGACACAGTAACCTCTATTAATCCAGATTAACTGAATGTTGAAGTGAGCTGACTTTAGCTTTTGTTTGGCCCAGCGACAGCAGCGTCTGAACATGGTTCAAAGCAAAGTTTGCCACAATTCATTTTTTTTATAGAACGCAAGCGATTGGATCCTCAAGGCATCGTAGCGGGCAATGTATTATACACATAAAAACATAGGCCTTGTTCCCACCTGGTGTTAACATGCGTCCTCAGTGATCCGATCACAAGTGGACAGCGTTAAGTACAGGTGTGAACACACTCAAGACGCATTGAAGACGCATTGAGATTGGATCTTTCAGACCACATTCAGAGGTGGTCTGGGCCATATATGACCACATTCTTTTAGCACTGTGTATGCGAATGCGTCCTGGGCCACATTAAGGACCGCCTACTCATATGATGTCCAGCTGGGCTCCGCGGGATCACCGCGCCCCTCAGGTGAATAAACAGGCAGACACGGGCGCTTGTCAGCCAGGAAACGGCCTCTGTGCTCTACTGTATGTAGACTGGGCCGCAAGGTGCATTATTATCATACTGTCGGAGATGTGTCGGTGTTTTTGTTCCGCTGTTTTGCGCGGAGCTGACACTCGACCGCCCACCTGTTCTCTGTCCTCCCCGGCTCTCTGGAGTAAAAAGTAGTAAAAAGGAGCTAGTATGATATATACTAAGTGGCTAATTATAAAATAAGGAGAAGGTGCACAGATGGGTGTAGAAGGTCAGGTGACTGGGAAAGGTAGCAACACTGGGGGGACATCTGGTGGGCAGGTGAGAAATGAGAGGGTAGAGGGGATTTTATTAATACAAGGAAGAGAGTCATTGATGCTGGAGAGGGAGAGTCTGAGGCTAAGAGGGTAAAATCCAACACCAGCTGTGTCTTGATGCATGCCAACTCTTCAGGAAAGCAGCAATTTGATCCTATTTGCTACCCGGATTAGCACCTTTGCCTGCATGGCGTATGCTACAGGTGTAAAATGATGACACACTTTTGCAAGACATCAGTGTTTATGCACTAAAATGATGATGTGCAGCAGAGAGAAGGAGAGAAGTGGCTGAGGGAGGAAAGAGTAGGAAGAAAGAGGCTAATCCACCACAAAAAAACACTGTATAATACAGTTGGACTGAATTACTCAGTCTGTGTCCCAACAACAAATACACACTAATTGTCATGTCATTGTCATAACCTGGTCATCTTATTATTACTATAATTCAATTAATATTATATTATATATATATTAATAATTATAACTTGCCAAAAATTATTTTCAAATTATGCAGAGTTCTATATTGTGGATAAACAGTGCTGGGTTCAGAAATGAGAGCACCCACACAGTGAGGCTTCTTACTTGCAGGTTTACTGTGCAATTGTTTGTGCATGAAATGTGGGGCCAAGTAACTTAAACATCTGTACCATGCATCTGTTTTATAATCTAAATTAATCGTTTTGAGTTTGTACCAACTTCTTCTCTTAATTTTTTATTGCAGCTTGCATGCTGTAATTGGATCAAGATTATCCCAGATATAATCACTCATGGAAACTCATTTGCATTGGAAGCAATTTTTTATTTTTTCTCAATTTGCTTTTTGTTCCAGTTCAATTTATTTTATAAATTCCCATTTTATTTTACATGACTGTAGTACTGTAGTACTGTAGTACTTTGGTGGCCAACAGGACAATTTAGGTTTCTAAATTACAACAGTAGACCCTGCTCTATTAAAAACTAAAAATCTTATTACAATTTGATAATGAATTGAATATATTTAAACTATTGTCAAATTCTTGACGTCTTTGTGTTACTTTGATGTGACTGATTTTCCACGACACAATCTTCTCTTTGTATGCAAATGAGTTGAGAGAGTGTACTTCATGTTTGTCTCTTCATCTGATCGTTTGATTGGATGAGTGGACTGAATGAAAGCAACAGAAGAAGTGTTCCAGAGAGCTGAAGTCACAAACTGATGAGTAATTGGGTTTACACAGTAAGACACATTGGGAGAAGACAATCTGAACTTGGTAAGAATAAACTACGAGCGACGGTGAATCTAATGACTAATTGTTGGAGTGGTTATTTATGACAGTGTGAAGCCCTCACTTGTCTCCTCCCTGGAGGAGCTCCATGGGTCCCTGGCTGTTCCAGATGGCCCTTCTGGTTCTTGCTGGGTCGAGGGCTGCCGTCCTTACTGAGGCCTCCTGCCTCGGCTATATCCACCCCGCTGTCCTCACTCAGAGTCTGGCCACTGTCTGACAGCTGGGACAGGGTGGCCCCTGGAAGAGACATTTTAATGTTAATATACATACAGCAGTTTAGTTTTATACAGTACAGTTTATTTTAGAGACAGGCATATCTCATGTCCCCTCTGAACATATATTTAATCACATTTCAATATGATTATGTCATATTGTAGTGTGATAATTTACATCGTGGACGGCATGGTGATACAGCGGTTAGCACTGCCGCCTCACAGCAAAAGGGTCGCAGGTTCAAACCCGGCTTGGGGTCCTTCTGTGTGGACTTTATATGTTCTCCCCGTGTTAGCTTGGGTTTTCCACTGTTTGAGGATCTGCTCTTGTGGCTGTTGATGATATTTATTGTTAAACCCGCAGTAGGCAGAATGTTTTCTCCTCATGACTCTGTTTTCAGGTTTTAAAAAAGACGGTTGACTTTGGCCAATCACAGGTCATTTCAGAGAAAGCGTTCCTATTGGCTGTTCATTCAACCGAGGCAGCTGTCAATCACTCGTGAATTCCGACCAAATGGTCAAACCAGGCAGCGCTGATCAAATATGAATCAATATTCTGTTACTGTAATGTCTATTTCTCTCCTCAGATGTTTTCAGAAACATCTTGTAGTGTACTGTTTAGCTCTCTATTTATCTCTCTATTTTATTTCCTATTGTATTTGTACTTATTTCATTCAAAACTTTATGTGATCTTACCATTCAACCTGTCACTGTGTAGTCTAACTAAATAACTAGAATGTTATATATATAAATTTATATATATATATATATATATGTATAGGCAGAATTTATTATGTGAGCATCCCACATGTTTTTAGGGCCTTTATTAGGGTCTAGACTTTAAATTCTAATATCTTTATAATTTTAGACTTTGAATATGTGACTTTTCTTTTGAGAATTTACACCAGCAGTAAATGAAGAACTCAGCAGCCAGATGGCTTTTTTATTTCATACCACCAGAGATATGTTACTTCATTTAATCACAATTAAGGCAATGTTGTTATGGGTATTGGTGACAAATTATAATTATGCCCAATAAATGTATTTAATGTTGAGGCATACATGAGATTTATTTATGCACAGAGAGACAACACACACAGTCACACACACACACACACACACACACAGACACAGACTTGTGTACCTCTTTGCTGTGGTCTGGAGTCTGCAGACAACCGGTTCATGTCTGTTATGATGAGTCTCTGGGTGAGGGCAGGTGAGCAGGGCCGGTCAGGACTACAAGGTGGAGCAGCAGGTGTTATGAGAGAGGGGCAGGGGGAGGGGCAGGGGGAGGGACGGGGCGAGGGACGGGGTGATGGATGAGGGGACGGCATGGGAGATGGCGCTTTGGAAGAGGACGCAGACTTTGACAAGTAAGAGGACTTCTCATAGGAGCTGGATCTGGAAGCGAGCTTGACAGATGCCTCTAGTTTCATAGAGTTGGAGGAGTCCCGATGTTGCAGGAAGCCTGGGCAGGTGTGGTGTCCTGAACTGGGCCGGCTGTGGTGGGCAGCGTGGTGGTGGAAGTGATGAGCAAAGTGGGGGTGGTTGTGGTGTTCAGAGTCAGTGTGTTGAAGGGAACTCTGGCAGGTGTGATGGAGCGCATTGAGGGAAGTGTGGTGGCTGGCACCAGTGCAGGTGTGGTGGGCCGAGGCTGGTGAAGGCTGGTGGTTGGTGGGGAGGGATTTGAGCGACTTGTGGAGGCAGTCCTGGAGGAGCCGGGTGGGGCCGGTGAAGAGCAGGCTGGAGCCGGGCTGCCCCCGCCGGGCTGGAGGCTTCCGGCTGACCTCCATCTCCTTGGATGGCCTGTTCTGAGCCTGAAGGGGGGCGGCCCTGAAGAATGGAGGAGATTCACCTGAAGCCTGCCTTTCATCCTGTCAATGAAAATAAGGCATTAGTATACATGAGTCCCAGATGAAGGGTGCAGCTCCTCTCTCTGAGCCTAATTGGCCAGTGAGCACAGTCCTGGAAGACACACGTAGGTCATTCTCATGTGAGAGGCACACAGAGAGGGCCGGTGAGAGACAGACGGGGCTGGACGTAAGGGGGAGGAAAATACAAATAAAATGAGAACCCTCAGTTAGCTAATGCAACCAGTTGGGCTAGCTACAGCTAACTAGCTAACCAACTACAAAGACAAACTGACAGACAGATAAACAGATTTATCGGTTTGCAGCTGCTCAGACTCAAGCGAGCATGAGTGCGCCTGCACAAACTTGGAGGATGACTTGCAGCTTCCACTAAAGTCATACCTCATATTCCCATTTTACCAATAACCTTTTTTTCACTTTGAAAATTAAGTTATTTGTCAAAAATAAAATTGGCAACCAGTGTGGCTAATCAACTGTGTCAGGAAATGACTCCAATAAATATGATATATCATAAAAATGTCAAAAAACACTGGAGGGGGGCTTTAAAGATGGACAAACATGGAAACCCATTTACAGACAACACAGTTATCCCTGCATATCTATCTTTTTATGGCAGATAACACAACGAATGACACATACCAGTGCAATGTTTTGTAAGGCATTAGTGTTTCCCTCCTGGTCTTTTTCTGTCCAGCCACCAACAGATCCGTCAGTCTGAAAGAAACAGTATGAAGCATTGTAGTACTGCAGGGCTAAATCTGTTAGAAAAACTTAGTATGGTTTACTTTAGCCTACTTAATAGCAGATGCCAGATGGATGGGATTTGCCCCACATGGTAACATAATGAGTCCAAGAAAGTTTAGAAAGAACAAAGTGATAAACAGTTTTTTTTTTCTGTAACAGCTGAATCATTTTGGGGCATGTGAGGCTGGAGGCTCTATCCTTTCCTTCCTACAGAGTAGTGGTTTCAAAAGTGGGCTTCAGGGAGCAGGAGTCCTTTAAGCAAGATGAGGAATATCATAATTTCACTATTTCATCCACTATAAATTAACCCCAAAAAAAGTCTTCAGTAAAGAAAACATAGCTCTGGAAATCTGTTTGGACCTTTACTGCTCTTCATTTCACAGAGCAATTTACTTAAAGGGGACATATCGTGCCCATTTTCAGGTTCATACTTGTATTCTGTGTTTCTACTAGAACATGTTTACATGCTTTAATGTTTAAAAAACACCTTTATTTTCCTCATACTGTCTGCTTGAATATACCTGTATTTACCCTCTGTCTGAAACGCTCCGTTTTAGTGCATTTCAATGGAATTGCAACAGAATTGCATTGCTAGGCAACAGCTTGGGTTCATGTTTACTTCCTGTCAGCTGATGTCATTCACATACACTGCAACAGGAAATAAACTGAGACACATTTAGAATGTTTACGTTTAAAACTTTGAAATGGTCTAAATATTGTAGATATGTGACATCACAAATGGACAGAAATCCTGACGGCTTGTTTCAAAAGCTCAGTTACTGAATACGGGCTGTGTGTATTTCTCTGTGGATTAAGCGTTGCGATACTTTCACAGTATTTATATAGCACTTAAACCTGCTTGATAATATAAAAGACATGAAAATGTCACGTTTTATAATATGGGACCTTGAAAGGTTCACTTTCAAATGGAAACGCCCACTCAGTCGTTTGCAAAAAAGCAGTGACGTAGGTTACAGCAGCAAGCTTATCAATAAGGTTATGAATAATGTGAACGCTAGCACTAGGTGACTCAACGCTGAAAAGGATAGTTGCGATTTTCTGATGTGGGGTTGTAAAATGGTAAATGGACTTGCATTTATATAGCGCCTTTCTAGCCTTCCGATCCACTCAAAGTGCTGTACACTACATGTCAGCATTCACACATTCATACACTGATGGCAGAGGCTGCCAAACAGGTGCCAAACTGATCTGATCTAATGATCCTACACACACACAGTATCTTGCCCAAGGACACTTCGACATGTGGACTGTAAGAGCAGGGGATCGAACTGCCGATCTTCCGATTAGTTGACAACCCCCTCCTGCCACAGCCGTTGTATGAGGTACTTATCCATAGTCAGTGTATTACCCACTGTAGATGGCGGTCGAAAGCTATATTTAGAATATTTTCACCGCTTTACTTCGCTGTGAGACAGCGCTTTCCGACGGGGAACTGGATCCGTTTTTTCGCTTTCTTCGAAGCAACCTGACTCATTTAACTTCACAGAACACAGGAGTTGCTGGTTCATTGCTGCCTCGATCGGTTTGTTTGTGTGTGACTTTCGGATCCAAACTAACGTGGCGTCTGCAGCAGTTCATTGCTTAGCTTCCGTGTCGGTATGGTACTCCTCTCTGCGTCTTCAAACTGTGAGCGTGCCGACTGCCTTCTGAGTTATTGTAGGTAATACACTGACTATGGATAAGGATATATACATGTATATGTAGCAACGTCATCATGCAGAATGTCAGGTCACATGAGAAAACGTTTTTTGAAGGGCTTGGGAAATTGCATTTTGACACTAAAGCATAAGTAAACCAAAATTTGAATGTTTGGATTTGAAAACTAAGGAACACCACTGGGAAGCTGCAGATTGATATCAAAACCTAAAACAAATGGATAATGGATTTTATTTCAACATTTAAAACCCTGCACTATAAACTATTATCCAGCAGGGTCATTTTGCCTGTCTTCTATCTATTTAGTTATCACTGACATAATAAGCTTTTAAGCTTTAGTATGAAGGGCTCTAACTCTTCATGCACATCTCCAAATACCCCTTCCTTCTTTCCTTGGCAGCTATTGGCTATTCTAAATGACTATTTTGCAGCCAATCTGCATAGAAATATCTATCTATGACAATAGTGTGTCACTTTATGGTGTTGCTACAATGAATCTTACTGTTTCTCACTGAGTGACTAAGTGACTGTCAATTAAATACAATTGGCTTTTTATCAGGGGTTGTAATTTCACAACCACAATAATGAACGTGTCAGCCCAGGCAATTACACAGAAATATGGTGTGCTGCGGCAAGCTTTTAATAGCACCACCAAACAACTAACCCTGACAAGACATATGCACCCAAAAAGCACCTGGCTCTGGGCACGGAGAGTTCGGTCAGGGAGTGGGTTGGAATCATGAAGCAGAGAGAAATAATCCATGCTATGTTCAAACTAAAACCAAACAGTGTTGTCCAATTAAGTTGCAGTGTTGTGTCTTCTAGGGGCCAGACTGCTGGAGGAAGTAGATCAGAAGCAGACTGTACCCTGGCACAATGAGGTCTCTGTGGATTGATGTAGGCCACAGTGAAACATCAATACTACATAGTCGCTGAACTGCCACAAAGACGAGCTGCTCTGTGTCAAAGACTGATGTCAGAAGGCTGAGACTGAGGGACAGGGGAAAAATGATATGTGCAGTCGCACACACACACGCACACACACACAGTTTCAGTGATCTATGTGGATCCTCTGAATAGATTTAAAATAATGCAGTGCAAGATAAGAGCGAGGCTGAAACATAATGAGAATAGAACAGAGTCACTGTGCTCATGTCATTCCCTATTCCTCAGTTATCCATCATGACCATGTATAAGACTGTCTGTTTTGATCATATGAACACCTACTGCAAATTATGTGGTGGAGAAAAATCAAAAAGGTATATAATAATAATCACAATGTTTCCTCAGACATTTTTGATACACTGGCATCTAGTATCAATATTTCTTTTAAAACATACGAGCTCTCTAAATTGATTTATCTGTACTAAGCCAGTCACTACCCTAAAAAAGTTTTATAAAAGTAAAATGTTTACTTATGAATATATACAGTATATTAATGAAAATGTGATTATCTTAAAGTGGGAATATCTGTAAAGGGGGAGACTTGTGGGTACCCATAGAACCAATTTCCATTTCCCTCACATATCTTGAGGTCAGAGGTCAAGGGATCCCTTTGAAAATGGCAATGCTAGTTTTTCCTATTGAAAAATAGGAAAAAATGTAGCGTAACTTTGGAACGTCATTTAGACTTCTTCCCGACAAGCTAGTATGACATGGTTGGTAGCAATGGCCGGGTACCAATCTAGCTTTAAAACTGAGCCCAATACAACCTAAGAATCGCAAGTTGCGTTAATGCGTTAAAGAAATTAGTGGCAATAAAACAAATTTGCGTTAACACGTTATTATCGCATTGACAGCCCTAATATATCCACTTTATTGATGTGTGGTGAGATCTGTCAGTACAGTAAAAGCCAAAATCTAGGCAGCGTTATTATACAAGAGTAGTTGCCCAATGAAAAATAACTTTATCTTCAGACAAACCAGTTTGACAGCAACGAATATTCAAATTCAACTCTTGAGACCAAAGTTTATCTTCCAAAAGTTATTATATCTTGTGTTTAAAAATCTATGGAAACGACTGCTCACACAGCAGGTCCTCACATTTCTGAAACGTCTGAGTACATTTTCAAGTGGCCGTTGTTTTTTGATATCTGGACAAAATATTCAACAACAACAATTTAAATAGTTAATTTCTTGCCTATCAAAATTGTATTTGGTGACACAGTAACAGTTGTAGGACAAAAATGATAATATACAGTATAACTGGTATTTGCAAAATGCATGCTGGGATACTTGTCTACACCAAACTCACAAGTCAGCTATCCCCAATAAAACAGGCTGAGCAAGAAAACTTCCAGGCATTTGGATTAAATGTGGACTTTGAATTGCAAAACAGATTGAGAAAGCCCTCATTTAACAACTTTGTTAATTTGTGAGTGAGTATTCAATGAGCAACTATTTTCACCAAATCATTTTACATCAGTATTTTTTGTTGTATGATTTTGTTATGCTTGCCAAAGCAGCTATGTAACATGAAGGTGCCACTGGTGGTCATTAGTGCAAAATAACCTTTACATAGTTTAAAATTCCAGTATGAGATTTGCTTTGTCAGTGCTTATTTTGCTCTATTATGACTTATTTATTATACATCATTGAATAAGGTCACGTTAAAGTGGCAAAATGGAGCACGGCAAGAAAATAGAAGGCTTATACCACACAATTGGATGGACAATTGGTATAGTAGATAAGTGATCTACCGTAGCAGGGATGGTGTGTCCTACATCATGGATCACGGGCGCCGAGTGGTTGCAGTGGCCCTGTGGATGCAGCACCCCCAGGCCTCCATGCCAGGCCTGGTGGGCCCCCCTCTCATGGTGCAACACTAGCCTGTCGTAGAACTCCAGGTCCTGGTGAGCCACCAGACTCCTCACATCAGACAACATGGACAACTGGAGGAAAAGGAGAAGAGAAAACAAATCTGAGAAAAGATGCATGCATGAGGGAAAGAGCAGAGAGTTGCTGGGGTCAGGCAAGGCTGTTTTAAAGTTACTATTTGTAGGATTAATATGTGATTACAGCATCTTTCAAATTATTCAAATCCTACACATTGTGCTCTAGGTTGAATAAACCCACACAATGTAATTTGCAAAGAGCAAGGTTAGTCTTGGGTCTTAAATGTAAGTAAACCAACTGAAAACTATGTCAACAGAAAAGAAGATGAACTTGTTTGCCATTTAAAGAAGAAAATA
Organism: Sebastes fasciatus; assembly: GCF_043250625.1. Taxonomy (NCBI): domain Eukaryota; kingdom Metazoa; phylum Chordata; class Actinopteri; order Perciformes; family Sebastidae; genus Sebastes; species Sebastes fasciatus. Next base: position 3,181,914 of record NC_133800.1, read on the forward strand.
TTTGCTTAACTAGAAGTGCACTCGGAGAGTGCAGACCTCCACCAAGGCAGGTTTTATGACTTCAGGACTTTTGGAGTTATCCTCCAAACGGACAAACCAACAAACCAACGCCGGTGAAAACATAACCTCCTTCCTAGGCCTTCAGCCTTGTTGGAGGTAATCAAGATTCTGACATGAAAAGGAATTACATTGCTGCATACTTTTCACCTCTTCTACAAAATACAAGGTTAAGAGTGAATTGGAAACCAAATAACTCTTTTACACAAAAAGAAAATGGATCATAATTTCCTTTTTAAAATTGCCAAATATTATACAGTAATCGTGATAAAGCCTTTCTTGTTGTTTTTTTGTACCAGTTGGTTACAATGGCCTCATCCCTGAAATCGTAAGTAATGCACCTTAGTTCTGAGGTTTAAAGATCTTGACTGAATTTCTTTCTTCCCTTAAGTTCTGTACAAACATATCTAATAAAAGGGAAAGTTAAGGTTCCATCTGGTTTAAACTGACTTGATTTCACAACTCTTTAATGAAGCCACATGGTTTGTTGCCTGGTCCTTTAGGAATTAGTGTTTCATGACCATAGGTGAGGGTCGGAACATAGATGGATAGAGCTTTGCCCTCCTTCTTCACCACAACGGTCCGGTACAACGCCTGCATCACTGGTGATGCCGCACCAAACCGGTTGTCCATCTCATGAACAAGAACTCAGACCTAGACTCCTTCGCTTGGTGCAGCAACTCACTCCCAATCCAGAGGGGGCAATCCACCATTTTCCCGCAAAGAAACCATAGCCTCAGATTTGGAGGTACTGACTTTCATCCTGTGCTTCACACTCAGCTGTAAACTGTCCCAGTGTGTGCTGGGGGTCATGGTTTGAAGAAGCCAACAGAACCACATCATCTGCAAAGAGCAGAAATACAATTCTGAGGTCTCCAAACTGGACACTCTCCTCCCATAAAACAGAATCTGTGACAAGAGACAACGCTGGCAGAGTCCAACACCCACAGAAACGTGCTTGACTTTGTGCCGAGTATATGGACACAGCTCTCACTTTGGTCATAGGACCGGATGGCTTGTACCAACAACCCCGGTACCCCATATTTCCCCAAGACTCTCCTCAGGAGATGGTCCACTCATCTGTTCCATGGACGGAATACGTATTGCTCGTCCTGGATCTGAGCCCTCTTTCGGCGACCTGGAATAAACTTTCCCGGGGAGGCTGAGCAGCTTGGAGCACACTCTCCGATCTCCTCTTTTAAAAATGGGAACCACCACCCCGATCTTCCCAATCTCCACGCAACACTGAAGAGGCGTGTAAGCCAAGACAACCCAACAATATCCAGAGCCTTCAACATCTCAGGGCGAATCTCATTCACCCCTGGTGCCTTGCCACTGAGGAGCTTTTCGACTACCGCAGTGACTTCTGCCAGGGATATGGATAAGTCTTCCACAGAGATTTCAAACTGTACCTCCTCCACAGAGGACGTGTTGGTCGGGTTCAGGAGTTCGTCAAAGTGCTTCAACCACCGCTCGACAATTTCCCCAGTCTGGGTCAGCAGTTCTCCCCCCCCTGCTGAACATTCCACACCTGGGTTTTGGTGACCGCCGCAGTCCTCCTGGGCAACCGCTACCCGTCTGCTGCTTTAGGAGACCCCTGGGTCAACCAAGTCTGAAGGGCCTCCTTCTTCAGCTTGACCAACCTAAAAACATGTTGTGAACATGGCCCACTCAGATTCCTTGTCCCAAACCTGCCCCGTGAATCGGATGCACAAAACAATCTTCTGCAGGTGGGAGTTGAAGACTTCACGGACAGGGGCTTCAGGAAGATGGTCCCCAGTTTCACCCAGGTCTGTCCCGCAGCCTCCCCGCCACCTGATCCAACTCACCACCAGGTGGTGATCATTTGACAGCTCTGCTGTGTCCAATATGGCCACAGATCTGATGATACGGTTACAAAATTGATCATCAATCTTTGGCCTAGGCCCTAGGCTCGAACTTGGTGTTTGTTATGACCAATCCACCAAGGAGTGTTTTCCACAACCTGGCAACCCATAATACCTTATACCTATCATAAGAATGAGTGGAAATACTTTAAGCAGAGAAGTACATTCATACATACAATTTGGAAATCCCCCGTTGCTGCATTTTGGGAAAAAATAGAGAGATTTGTGCCACTGGAAAAACACAACCTCTCCGCAAATACAATAAAAGAGTGGATGGCCTTAATGGCAGACATTGCCTCATATGAATGTATGTTAGCTAGGCTTAAAGGTGTTCATGTGAGTTTTTTTAAGCTCTGGAACCATTTCTTTCACATCTTTGATATTATTATGGAGGTTTCATGGTGATTTGTTTTGGACCCAGATCATCTAATTTAATGGCTGTAAATGAATAATGACTTTGAATTGATCTGATGTTTTCTTTTTAAATCAATAATAATATATCAATTAAATATTCTGATGATGATATAACTGATGTTTATTAACCATTAATAAAGCTATTCATTACAGCTTAAACCATTATTATGTATAGTTGGTCTTATTATCAGGCTATATATTCCCACATTCTGATACATTTAAGCTTGTTTTTACAATGTAACTTCTGAACATTATTTCACAAGCTCCAAACATATAGATCTTTTTTAGACCCCACACAGACCAGCTGTAGAGTCACCCAGCCGGTGCTGCAGGCTGCTGTACCTTTGCATGTGTGTTAAAGAGCTCAAACAGAGCCATGGTCAGTGGCTCCACTCCTATGTGTCCGTCCTGGTACTCCTGCAGGTAGTAGGCCATGGTCTGCCTCTCTGGCTCCGTCAGCAGCATGTAGGCCTGCTGCTCCAGAGACACCTGAGCTCCTGGCGGGCCTACGCCTCTGTATACTGCTGGCTGGACAAACAGATAGGTCGAAAGATCAGAAGAAAAATTAATGGGAAAGTGAGAAGAAAGAAAAAAATAAGGGTCACACACACATAGGATAAGAAGAGCTATCTAATTCTACAAGCCAAGTAGCATGCAGATAGAAAGTCTTCAGATGTGTGCCAACCTTCCGTCCCCCTTCAACTCATCCTGTGACTGAGCTCAGGGAAAAAGGCACCACTTCAAAGCTGCGGGGCAAGTCAGTAAGAACTTGCTTGCCTTTAGGACTCAATCATTGTTATCTTTCTAAGCTGCACGACTTGGAGACAGCTCTTCTCACTGTTGGTAGATTGAGTTTCAGCAAGGTTCCTTGGCTTTACGCCAACTGTGAAAACCTTTGTATGAAATAAATAGAATAAATAGGACCCTGCAAGAAAAGCTGCTGGGATTTTCCCTCCCACAAAGTTTTAGCTGTGAATGGAGCAAAACAAATAAACAGTTCATTAGATGGTGGAAATGGAATGTTTAAAAGCTTCTGCAAGATGCGCTTCAATGTTGAGACTTAAACAGTTCTGTGATGCTGAAGCTCAAGTCAAATATGGCAAAATAAATAAGACTGCAAAACACCATTAATGAGAAAGCTATTCTCTGTACTTAGGTTCAAATATATGCAGAAATGAAGGCTGTGATGCTTAGAGGCAACCCATGAGAGAGAGAGAGAGAGAGAGAGAGAGAGAGAGAGAGAGAGAGAGAGAGAGAGGACAGAAACAGAAACAAAATGAAGGCAATACAGGGATGAAGAGAAGCTTACTGTAGTTTGTTGGATTGAAAAGTCAATATTTTATAAGAATCCGTAGATTGAATTTGACCTTGAGCCTCCCTCTGTCAAGTTATAAGATTGGCTTTATGTGGACTGACACGATAAAAGAGGAAACAGATCACTTTTAAGCTCAGGGTTAGAGGGAATAAACACTTTGATGTCTCTGAGGGAGACCTACTATGATTGTATCTGATGGGAGGGGCCCGTAGCCGGGGACAAAATTGGATGAAGTCAAGTCGATCGACTAATGTAATTCCTCAAGACAACGAGGAGACAGTGTATCCAAATGCTTTTTGTTGAGGGCCATTGTGTCACCATTTACAGTTTTCCTCAATCGCTTTGGCTCATTATTCAAAACAGTCTTAACATTCTCTAAAATGCAATTGTCACAACTGTTTGATGGGACATCACAACTGTATTGCATGTTTGCAAAAAGCAGTAACTCACCCAGAACATTTCATTCATGCTTCAAAACCTCATTATTGGGTCAGTAAATTGGCCAGTGGCATCAAAATGAAAAGTTGTTTAGTCATCCTGTGAGCTGCACTGTTCAAAATGGTTAGACGTTTTTTTTTACCATGATAGTCAACCCTGGAAATATTTCTTTTGTACTAATCTCTGTATAGTTCTACTTTTTGTTGACTGACTACTAGTTTTTTTCTAGCTGAATGCTGTTGTGTATTGCACAGAGCTTTTTAGATTCCCATTTCAACAGTAGGTCAACGTTTACTGTAGAAAAGTCAATACTGTACAATACTGTAGTACACAGAAAAGGATATGCACATTTGTATACTGTAAATATATTTGTGTAGTAATATGTTACATGTATTATAAATAGAAAACTCACTTTTGATCTTTCATGTAAAGTCATAGAGAACTGAATATTTGCCACAAAATGACATCCATGCCAAAAAACAAACCCTTCAACAATGAAAAAAACTTACAGTAGCTCAGTAAAAAACAACAAACTGTACCTCCTCACAGTACGTAACACCATGTCATAGATATTTATGGAATATACATGTTTCAACACGGACATGTATGTCTGACAGATTTTGATAATTGAATGGATCATTTTGTATGTGATGGGTCAAACGACGAAGGAATGTTTAGAAGTTTTGAAGAGGACGACAGTTTCACTGAGATTCAACTCATCAGTTTTGATCAGCAAGACGTGTGTAAGTGGTTGTTGTGCATGTAGATGTGCAATTGTACTTAATATTTTGCACATATGCCAAAACATGTGCAATTTGCTTGAATGAATGAGAAATTCGAATCTGTTGTAAACAACAAATTGTTCAGAGATTTGAGCTCATTGTTCTGAAAAAAATAATTTGCATTCTGGAATTGAGTCAAAGCGAATGAGAAGAACTGTATTATAAAAATGTATGGGTGTAAAGAGCATGTACAGTATGATAAAACATTAAAGGTCCCATATCATGCTCATTTTCAGGTTCATACTTGTATTTTGTTTTTCTACTAGAACATGTTTACATGCTGTAATGTTAAAATAAAAACTTTATTTTCCTCATACTGTCTGCCTGAATATACCTGTATTTACCCTCTGTAAGAAACACTCTGTTTTAGCTCATTTCAACAAAATTGCGTTGCTAGGCAACAGTTTGTGTCCATGTTTACTTCCTGTCAGCTGATATTATTTACATATACTGCAACCGGAAATAAACTGGGACACATTAAGAATGTTTACGTTTAAAACCCGTTTAATGGTCTAAATATTGTATATTTGTGACATCACAAATGGACAGAAATCCTAACGGCTTGTTTCAAACGCACAATTTCTGAATACGGGCTGTGTGTATTTCTCTGTGGATTGAACGTTTCAATACTTTCACAGTATTTATATAGCACTTAAACCTGCTTTTAACTATAACAGACATGAAAATCTTACTTTTTACAATATGGGACCTTTAACTAAAGGAGGATAACCTGGAGAAATTCTACAATCTGTGGTCCAAATATTTCCAGTCTGTCTTCATCTTGTTTGATGTAATGTCTCCTTAGTAACCTTAATGAACGCAATTTTATCAACTGTATCAAGTTAGAATAACAGGTATGACATTCAAAGCTTCCGAGCATCTATCAGTCAATAGAAAGAGGTACAGGCACAGACTACTGGCTGCAACAAGTCCTCCAAACTAAAGGACACAATATGTTGTTTGTGATTACCTTTAAAGTCACATTGAAATGACAGTTAGAGAAGCTTTAGCTTCTGTACTGTGACAGTACTTAAGAGTGAAACGGAATATGCAGGCAACGTGTCATTTCAAGAGGGATTTGACCAAATCTTTCTGGGGTTTGAATGGTTTGCTAAAAAAGTGGCAGAGGCTTAGTATGGTAGACATTTACAAGACATGATGTATGATTTGTGCATTATCATGGTTTAGTATTTTGAGAGGCATCAGTTCTTCACACTTGACATGCTTTATGTGAGGAGGCTCTGGGTTACCGGAGGTAAAAATAAGATGAAAACCTTGCAGACGTTCCGACTACCTTGATAAACATGGGTGAGAAACAGTTTTAACCGAGGGTTACACATTGTTTGGCCTCCTCCCTGGTGGCATAATTATATGTGATTCTGTTTGATGTGGGACAAAGTTGAGCGAATGTAATGTTACTTTAAGTTTTTGGTATGACTGTGTCCATGCATGCTGTACCATGATTTTCTCTAACGTCAGATTTGTGTTTTAAAGAACATATATTCAAGTATGGACAACTGAGGCTCATCAAGTGTATTCTGTCATTTATCAAAGTAAGATTGACTAGAAGTACAAGTTTTCCACATCAAATGGTATTGTCGGTGGGATTTCAACAGAGCAAAAAAAATGGGTAAGTACAAAAATAAAATGATGCTTGACAAAATCAAAACAATCAAATGAGAAGAGAAAGTTGTTCTAATTAGTTTTCCAACAGTAGTTGGAGTATTTCCAACACATCTGATATGGACAATCTCCTATCGAGTGCTACATGAGTAAAAGGGCAACGCTGGACAATGTCTAGAGAATCAGTCAGGACAAGGATTCTCCGAACCTTATCCAAGTTCATATCAGAAAACAGCTTAAAACACATCGATGGTTTTGTGCGTTTAGAGTCTACATCACAAGGAATCTAATAATGGACTAATACATATGATTTAAACAGATAAAAAACAAAGCAAATCCTCTTTCCCACTGCACTACACAAAAACACTAAACAAACACGGCAAACACTATAGTTTTAACACCAAGAATATTATAATTTAATTTAATATCCCTGCTCTAGCCCCCTCAGCAGCTTCTCGCGTCCATGTTATGTGCATAAATATTAATAATAATAACAAATAAATATATTTCATTAACATATACAAGTACCATATTCCTTTAAAGATATAATATGCAAGAATTTCCTAAAAAACAATGTATCGACTGATATAAAAATAATCCCTCTCAATCATCACTTAGGCCTATGCTCTACTAGAAATGTGTGGTGGTGTCTGTTTCTGCAGAGACCCTGCATCCCTGTATTTTCTCTTTTCTTCTTATTTTGCTTTTCTACGGAGGCTTCTGGTCTAACCCCCAACCAATGATAGCGTGCAGTGTGTGCACCCATTCAGGTGGTCAAATATTGCTGCTCTGTCACGCCCCTCGGCTTCCGATACCGAGGCACATGTCCCCGAGAGCAGTGTTGAGCCACACACACAGACTTCGGCTGCATTCATTTAAAATCCAGCAACTCGGTTCCTTCCTGCAGTAGAAGTTAGTTGTGTGTTTATTTGTGTATTAGACCGCCGGGAAAAAAATCTGAAAATAAAGTTTTATTTCTCTAATTCACTACTTTTTTCTCACCAACGCCGCTCCCTCACTTCAGTCACTCTATAGCTCGCTCTACCATCGCTGCTCTCTCTCACTCCCTCGCTTGTTGAGCCAAGGAGGAGGGTGCCAACTTTGAACGCTTTGTGTGTACAAACAGCAAACGAAAACAGTTATTATATCTTTAAAAGGTCATGGAAAATTATTTTATAAACTACATTTTCATATGCTCACCCCACAACGCAGAATTAGAACAGTCTCAAACTACAATAGACTAACTTGATACTTTTATATTCGTGCTACAAATTTGTGGCCTGCTCTAGAAAACTTTCAACCTCTGTAGCACCAGTATTATGTGTTAACATACAGCGCTGTATATCAACTTGTTTCCTTGTTATGTCAATTTAGAGAGAGAGAGAGTTTGTGCAACTTAAATAGAGTCTCTCAGACGCCGTCTAAATTATGGCACGTCAGCAGTCATGTTCTAACCAATCAATCTCCAGAGCAGTGGCCCTAATTAATATACAGCACACTGCCTTCACTAACAGGCTACTTTACAATAACTATCCCAACTCGAGTCACTATGATTTTCTTTAACCTTTATTTAACCAGGAAATCCCTAGAGATAGAATCTCTTTTCCGATGGAGAATTGGGCTAAGACAGCAGACCGGTTGCAGTTTGAATAGATATAAAACACAACAGACAGGAAATACAGTCATCAAACACACAAGGAAGAGAATAAGTCCAGTTCAAATAAAGTAGTTGTATTTCTTTTTCATGTCTCAGTTACATGGCTTTAAATTTGTCCAAGGGGACTACAAGCACTGAATAGTATGTCTTGTCCCTCAGAGCCCATTCAGCTTCCTCCCACATGCACTGTCCTTAATTCATTAATGGTTACCCAGCGGCTGTTGAAATGCTTGTTGGACATGCATTAAATCAACATGGCCACTCATCCGATCTACAAACTACAAAGCTCATTAGACCTCGGCTGCCCGAGGCGCAGAAATTGGATCTATTTCTGAAGAATAGCTGCTTAATTATGGCACAGCCTTTGATGCAGACTGTGTTGGTTTTCTGCACATATTAGCATGTAGCTCAGCTGTTTACAGTGTCAATGGAGATCATTTAATAAAAGGGACATTGGGCAGGGGGTGGGTAAATGAGCACAGGATATAATAGATAGTCTTGATTATCATCATAACAGTTACATCAGAGTGTTTTAAATTCACCTATGTGGTGTCAAAATTACAATATCAGTCTATCCACTTTTATTTCTGATAGATTGTAGCTCACAAGAACCTCATTGACATTTTAACACAATGCCTACACTAGAGTTCGACACATTACCGGCCTGGATGATTATCGGCTGCGATATTCAGAATTTTTATCGGGAAATTTGGAATATATATACAGCTCTGGAAAAAATTAAGAGACCACTTCAAAATTATCAGTTTCTCTGGTTTTACTATTTATTGGTATGTGTTTGAGTAAAATTACATTTTTTGTTATATTCTATAAACTACTGACAACATTTCTCCCAAATTTTAAATAAAAATATTGTCATTTAGAGCATTTATTTGCAGAAAATGACAACTGGTCAAAATAACAAAAAAGATGCAGTGTTTTCAGATCTGCAATAATGCAAAGAAAACAAGTTCATATTCATTTTTAAACAACACAATACTAATGTTTTATCTTAGGAAGAGTTCAGAAATCAATATTTGGTGGAATAACCTTGATTTACAATCACAGCTTTCATGCATCTTGGCATGCTCTCCACTCGTCTTTCACATTGCTGTTGGGTGACTTTATGCCACTCCTGGCGCAAAAATTCAAGCAGCTAGGCTTTGTTTGAGGGCCTGTGACCATCCATCTTCCTCTTGATCACATTCCAGAGGTTTTCAATGGGATTCAGGTCTGGAGATTGGGCTGGCCATGACAGGGTCCTGATCTGGTGGTCCTTCATCCACACCTTCACTGACCTGGCTGTGTGGCATGGAGCATTGTCCTGCTGGAAAAAAACACTCCTCAGAGTTGGGGAACATTGTCAGAGCACCAAAGAAGCAAAGAAGAAGCCAGGCTGAGGTTTGCAAAAGACCATAATGATTGGACCATAGAGGACTGGAATAAGGTCATCTTCTCTGATGAGTCCAATTTTCAGCTTTGCCCAACACCTGGTCGTCTAATGGTTAGACGGAGACCTGGAGAGGCCTACAAGCCTCAGTGTCTCGCACCTACTGTGAAATTTGGTGGAGGATCGGTGATGTTCTGGGGGGGCTTCAGCAAGGCTGGAATCGGCAGATTTGTCTTTGTGAAGAACGCATGAATCAAGCCAAAGTACAAAGTTGTCCTGGAAGAAAACTTGCTTCCTTCTGCTCTGACAATGTTCCCCAACTCTGAGGAGTGTTTTTTTCCAGCAGGACAATGCTCCATGCCACATAGCCAGGTCAGTGAAGGTGTGGATGAAGGACCACCAGATCAGGACCCTGTCATGGCCAGCCCAATCTCCAGACCTGAATCCCATTGAAAACCTCTGGAATGTGATCAAGAGGAAGATGGATGGTCACAAGCCCTCGAACAAAGCCGAGCTGAGGAGTGGCATAAAGTCACCCAACAGCCATGTGAAAGACTGGTGGAGAGCATGCCAAGACGCATGAAAGGTGTGATTGTAAATCAAGGTTATTCCACCAAATATTGATTTCTGAACTCTTCCCTAAGTTAAAACATTAGTATTGTGTTGTTTAAAAATTAATATGAACTTGTTTTCTTTGCATTATTCCAGATCTGAAAACACTGCATCTTTTTTTGTTATTTTGACTAGTTGTCATTTTCTGCAAATAAATGCTCTAAATGACAATATTTTTATTTGAAATTTGGGAGAAATGTTGTCAGTAGTTTATAGAATATAACAAAAAATTTAATTTTACTCAAACACATACCAATAAATAGTAAAACCAGAGAAACTGATAATTTTGAAGTGGTCTCTTAATTTTTTCCAGAGCTGTATGTATATGTTTTGAAGGCAGTAGATATAGCTGAAGTAACATCACAATCCTCTACACTGAAGTTGCAAAAACAACTATTGTTTCTGTTGGTAAGAAAAGATCACAAGAGAAAAATGGTAGTTACTGTATGTACGTTAACGCCAGAGAGGAAGAGGGAGTGAGATGATTATCATAGGGGATACAGACATTTCATACACCAGACATATATAACACAGACCTGCCCATGCAAATTCAAGCTTAAGTCAGACCCAGCGCTGCCGCAGGCCACCAGCCCGCTGTTCGGCTCTTTTTCCATAATCAAGGCGGCACCAAAGCTTGGTGGAACCAGCCCAAGAGGTAACCAGCCAGCTGTCTGCTAGCTAGCTAAATATCCTGCTAATCCCATCATGCTCCAATGCCACACTGCTTAGAGAAAACGTAACAAACAAAGTTTTCACTCATCTGGCGATCGGAATGTGCTTTCCTCAGCTGTGACAAGAGTGTGTGGATGAAGCATTAAGTTGTTTAATATGGCTCATTTAAATTGTTTTATGTGCCCTTTAACGTTACTACCCCGCTGCTCATTTAGTCGTCGTTACTGCAAAACCTCACCTCAGTGAGTCCGCGACTTGTCGCGAGTCGGTTTAGTTTATGCGGAAGTCATGCAGCGTTCCGTTTGACCCGAGGACGGTGAAAAGAGGAGATGTCACGCGTCATCAACGTGTCCAATCTTTGGGGAACAACACATGCGCAGTAAAATCTGGTCTGCACTCGCCAAAAATGAGTCAATCACAACACATAACCGCAGCTCCAGTTACACTGTGCATGTGTTATACCCCAAGACCCTTGTCCCAGCCTCTTTCAGTAGGCCTTGATTTGAACTTGGAAATTTCAACTGAAATGCCCCCTGAAGTCGGATTTCCGACTCGGAAAGTCGGACAAACCTCAACCCCGACATCAAAATCCAAGATGGCTGCTCTGCGCAGCAATAGTAAAAAAAAAAGGCTTTAGTAATATAGTACTGTATATTAGCACTTCTGTCATCACAACTGGTATTTCTAACACTGACCTGGCTGGAGCAACACCCCAATAAAACAAAGAAGCAAAAAAGTGTATTTCCCAAACTGTCAAACCATGCCTTTCAATTTATTGAACTTTATGCCATGGCCACGCGGGCTGCTGCTTTCTCCACCGACTTAATGAATATAATATTGAATATTGACAGTATGAAATAGCATAGCACTTGGTATATGTTCTCCTCCAGAATTCCTGTTCTTCCTTGGATTTGTTGAGAGCTCCCTCATAAAGCAGAGCCTTTTTCACCAAATAGAAGTCTACATCCGATTACAAGTTATTGTAGTTCCTTGACGTTGTGGTGACCCCTGCTGTTGCTCATATAGCACGCTTTCACCTGGGTGTGATGTTTCCAGCCTATAAAACTTTGGCTTGATTACTCATTCTCCCTTTCTCTCTTTCCTCGCAGACACATGTGGCATGTGGCAGCCTTAGGTTCTCTTTGGTTATCCTTTTGTTTGTTTGATACATCTTACACTCTCCATGCACACCTTACACTACTGATACTACTGATATTCACACTCCATACCTGTTTGATCCTCTGGTCTGCACATTTTATTTTATTTTGTTAAATAATTGAATTGATTTAAATGTTACCACGGTGTGTCTCCCTATTTGTCATGGCTGGCCCCGAGAGCCTGACAACGTGTCTCTGAATGAACCTGAATGATATTAGAAACAGGGTTGGTGTTGTTGATTACATGACTTTCAGCAGTTCAGTTGGATAAAATTGAGTGAAACTGATATCATCAAATAAATTCTGTCCATGATCAGATCAAAGCCCTTGAACTTCTAAACTTTGAAGCCACAGAACCTGAGTGGAGAGAATGCAGCTGTGATTTATGCAACAGAGCAATATCAAGATATTACAATTAACGGGCTCTGCAGTCCTCACAGAGCAATAGCATGACTCTCATTACGGCCATGTAGCTGACCCCTGGCTGTATGGTTCCAGAGGAGCAGAGCTGTTCATACGTAGATAGGCACCCAGAATGAGCAGTGGCTGTGTAGCTGCTGTTTCTAAGGTAATACTTGTCAGTCTGCTCAACTGAAAAGAAGAGGACAGATTTAATTTCTAGATCAGAGGATTTTTTTGTTCGGTCCGTCAGTGGTGATGTGTGTGCTGCACTCCAATCCATGACTGCAATCAAAAATGTCTATCTTTAGAAGTTATTATTGATCCTTGAGTCCTTAAAATACAAAACCCCATCATGATGAGATGATGTCATATATTTCCAAGGAAGCTTTAGTTGTTGAAAGAAGTTTCCTCAAACACCTCAAAATGAGATACCACTGTACTTTTCTCAAAATATTTCATACTTCACTGAAAATGTCGAACGAACACGACGGACCTGCTTTTGATTTTGAAGGTCGAAATTTAAAGCCCTTTTCGATTGAGAATCAAAATCGTGACATCCCTATTCAAAGCTCAGTTATCAGTAAAATTAAGAATTCTTATGATAGCTTTCAATCTTTGGTCTTGGGGGAGGAGGATATCAAGTCATCCCAAGTTACAGTTCTCCTCAATCGTTTTAGCTCATTTTTCGAAACAGTCTTAACTTTCTCTAAACTGTGAATGCAATTGTCACAATTGTTTCTTGGGGCATCACAACTCTATTGCATGTCTGCAAAAGGTAATAATTCACCCAAAACACTTCATTCATGCTTCAAAAGCTTGTTATTGTGTCAGTAAACTGGACAACGCCACCAAAATGAAAAGTTGTTTTGTCATCGTGTGAGCCGTACTGGTCAAAATAGTCAACCCTGGAAATGGGACACTGTTTACCATTGACGGAGCATTTTGGCAAATTCTTCTTGGGCGCTACCCACATAATCAGCTGTGCTGCTCATCCCACAAATGCATGATCCTTACAAGTTGGACATCATTGCGAAGGTGAATAAACAGGCTTTCCAACGATGTAAAATACAATGCCAATTAGCATTGTAACAACAGAGAAATAATCCACCAAACACAAGTTTTCAAACTTTGTTTTTCCAGTTCATATACTAATCTCTGTATTGTTCTACTCTTTGTTGACACTGACGGCTTACTGTACTATACCAGAAGGTCCGTTTTGTCCTGCTGAATGCTGTTGTTTATCGCACTGAGCTGTTTAGATTCCCATTTCAACAGTAAGTCAAAGTTTTCTGGGAAAAGTCAATACTGTACGATACTGTAAGGAAATGCACATATCTATACAGTACATTTATTAATGTAGCAATGTGTTACAAGTATTATAAACACAAACACTTTCATATAAAGTCATATTGATCTGAAAATTTGCCACAAAATGACATCCATGCCAATAAATTGTTTCTTAAAAACCCAACAACATTGACAAAAAAACTGCAGTAGTTTTACATTTATGGAATATACATGTACGTCTGACAGATTGTGATAACTGAATGGATAATTTTGCATGTGATGGTTCAAACGGTGAAAGAGTGTTTGGAAGTTGTGAAGAGGACGACAGTTTCACTGAGAATTAACTCCTCAGCTTTGATCGGCAAGACATGCAAGTTGTTATTGTGCAAATTGAAGACAATTGTACTTTCTTTTTGCAATTTGCTTGAATGAATGAGAAATTCTAATCTGTTGTGAACAACAAACTGTAATTGTTCAGAGATTTGAACTTATTGTTTTGAAAAAAATAATTCTCATTCAATAATTGAGCCAAAGTGAATGAGAAAAACTGTAAAAGTCCAAGTCATGTCACAAGTTGTTAGCATTAACCTCAAAGTCAAGTTGCAGGCCTGTTTTTTTTGTCGAGTCAAGTCGTTAGAATATGACTTGAATCAATACAGTCCCACCTCTGGAGAGTAGAACATACAACATACATATAATTTAAAGAGTGCTAATGTGTTTACAGAGGGCAGTAATGCATGGCTGCCATTCTTACCTTTCCTGATACAGGTGTAGCTTTGGCTGAGGACGGTCTGCAACAAGGAAGAAAATATTTAAGATACAAATTTTCCTCCTACAAAACAAGTTCAACACATAAAAGTAAAAGGGTCAGCATAAATACCTTTATGCCTCACCAATTCTTATGCATGTAGAACATTACAACACAACAACGACCACACGTCGTAGCCCAGCCTGAGGCAGGGTTGAAACAACGTGAGTTTAATGACGTGTGAAGCAGAGAGCCATCTTGTATATCTTCCAAGGCAGCAGCAGGCAGAAGGAATATACCTCCCCAAATTCTCAATCAGGGTCAGCTCTATTAGGGCTGGGAGACAGATGGATGAGGGAGAGAGGGGAGTCTCCACACATTACTGTGTTGTCAAACACTATCGAGCTGTCAAATACAATCCTCAGCCGCAGGGAAAGGTTTCCTTATCCTGGACCCCCAGTGATGGACCATTAGATGAGGGTTTGTTCAACCATACGGCAGTGTTTCTGTCGTAATTGAAATAGTTTTGAATAAACTGAATGAATGAATTGATCCCCTGTGATTTTGTTTCACTTCTCCACAGATTCCAAATTAATTAATTCAATTTATTAATTTGATAACAGGAATAATCATGGAGTGATAATACACGTGTAGTGTATTAGTGTAGTGGAGTGTAGTCCCACTCGCGGCTGAATGAAGCACCCTTCTTTAAGATGTAAGGTATAAACACGGTGGCAACCTTTGGGACAAACTTCCCTCTCTCCAACGGAAACAGAAACTCTCGTAACGTTTGGTAACCATGGTTTCGTATGAAATGGCAGCTGTTATATATACAGCACTAATAAGAAACATAAGTAACAGTGTCATCAGTGAGGTGGCAGACTTACATCCACTCCACATCAATTGACAAGTAGGTTTTCACATTGAAGGAATTTGTTTTGGTGTTTTGGTGCATACACAAGAAACATAAATATAGAATAGAAAAAACATTACAATAAAAATATTTTTTTTAAAAAGAGGCCTACTATTTAAAAATATGTACGATGTATCTGTTTAAAATGAAATAGCTTGGCAGGGATGTACAAAGGTATATTCTAGGGGATGTGCAAAGGTTCACAGTATTGTTGTTTATGAGCTGCTTGGTTTTTGCAACAGTCCCTGTAGGCCAAATATACATTTTAACACTTTACAATCAAATGAACACGTCTACCGTTTTCTAGACTAGACGGAATTACATTTGTACAAAGCGTGTTCCATGACGAACACAAAACGCCATTGCACATGGCCAGTAATTTGGCATCGATGTAGGCTCCCTGTTGGAGGGTAATACTTCCACTCCCTACTAATTGGTTTGGGATGGCACTTAATATGTGGGTAGGGAGAGGGTGTAGGGGGTGGTTTAAGTAGGGATGCACCAATCCAACTTTTTCAGTCCCAATCTCGATAGCGATACCTGGGCTTCGGGTATCGGCCGATACCGAGTACCAATACCAGTGTTTAATTAATCAGCTGTATGCCTCACTGTGTGGAAGTGACTGGGATCATTCTTTTATGTGTAATGCAACATCAGGACTGACTTAAACATTGCTTTCTTAACTTTGTAAAACAAAATGTAACAAATAAATAGATAGATATAACTGTAGTGAATTGCTATTTATTATTAAAATGAAATTGTACACCAGCAACTTGCTAAAAAATCTTCAAAGTTATCAGGAATTACAATTCAGGTGTAACCTCTTTAAATGAAGCAACCAATGACACATTGGTCAAAACTTAAACAAGAATTCAGATTTCAATATACGTATAATGTATATAGTATATAAACATATAATTGAATTTAATAGATTGGCCCCATTGCCACCAATATCCGATCCAGCTATTTGAGTCAGTATTGGCCCGATATCCGATCCGGTATCGGTATCGGTGCATCCCTAGGTTTGAGACCCATATTATGTGGTTTGTTCTTTTTTATTTTAAACTAAACAGTTAGGTCAATGATACAGCGTGCTTCAGTTTAGTAGTAACTTCTGCTTCATACCAGCTCTTGCTGGTTCCAGCTGTTTTGTTCAGTTCAGTACAAAACTAGTTGGCCTCCTAGTCACCGGTGTCGGTCAGTAAAACTGATAATTCATTACACTCAGTTCAACTTGAGGACTTGAAGTTTAGTTTGTTCATATACTGCACGAATAATTTAGTTAAAGATATACGTTTTTAGTATATATTAAAATATTGAAATCGTGATTAATCGCATGATTGTCCATAGTTAATCGTGATTAATAAAAAAAAAAATGTATCTGTTCAAAATGTACCTTAAAGAGAGATTTGTCAGGAATTGAATACTCTTATCAACATGGGAGTGGACACATATGCTGCTTTATGCAAATGTATGGATATATTTATAATCGGAAATCAATTAACAACACAAAACAATGACAAATATTGTCCAGAAACCCTCACAGGTACTGCATTTAGCATAAAAAATATGCTATGCAAATTGACTATAACTTGTCCAAAACTGTGATTGTCATAAAGAGGACATGTCAGTAAAGGGGAGACTCGTTGGGACCCATAGAACCCATTTTCAGGTCAAGGGACCCCTTTGAAAATGGCCATGCCAGTGTTTCCTCGCCAAAATTATTGTAAATTTGGTGTGTTATTTGGCCTGCTTTGCAACACGCCAGTGTGACATTGTATCAATGGATTCCTTAGGTTTTCTAGTTTCATATGATACCAGGATCTTCACTCTAGCTTTACTTTAAAACTGATACAACCTACGACCGCTACAACCTAAAAATTGCAAATTGCATTAATGCATTATAGGAAATAGCGGCGTTAAAACGAATTTGCGTTAACATGTTGTTATCGCGTTGACAGCCCTAGGTTTTAGTTATCGTCTATCGTCCATGGCCAGTGGCTGATAGTCATCAACCACTAAGCCCCCCCCAGACAACAATATCATCATCCATCACAATGTTTCACCGTTTATATCGTCATATGCATTGCCCAATCGCTTAGTTTTTTTTTGTCAGTGGAAAAAAAATAGTATTTGACCCAGATCTGTAAACCACACGGGGAAATAAAGAAGCACAGCTAAATTAGCAATTACAATGATGTCTCTGCTCCACTGCCACCGACAGTTCTAGCACTCATTTTATAGAGCAAATAGTCATTCTAACTCACTCACCTTGAGCTGCAGGTGCTGCCACTGACGCCGACGTGGATGCCCGCATTGACAGCGGGGTTGGTGACGGAACTTGGGTTAGCCGTAGCATTGGTCTCAGCTATGGCCTGACTGCAGATCCATTTGGTCTCATCAACCACTGTGCGTGCATGAGGCAGACGACCCACATCCCTCACCTTCATCAGCAAGTGGCGTCCTGTTTTGAGGATGTGAACTGCCTCATCGTGGGAGATGGTGACAAAGCTCTGACTGTTCACTTCCAGGATCTGGTCACCCACCTGCAACAGACCAGTTCAATTAAAGAGAAGCACTACATGCTCATATTCCCTATGTACACCAACTGTAGACAGACACAGACATCAGGGTAATAATTATTGTCACATATTTTGGTATCCTTTAGGGCATCTATGGACTATTACAGTTTTTCTCATTCGCTTTGTCTCAATTCTTGAATGAGAATTGTTTTTCAAAACTATGAGCTCAAACTTCTGAACAATTAGTTTGTTGGTCACAACAGATTAGAATTTCTCATTCATTCAAGCAAATAGCACACGTGTTTTGGCACATGTGCAAAAGAGTCAGCACAATTACCACTTGCACACGTCTTGCTGATCAAAACTGATGAGTTGAATCTCAGTGAAACTGTCGTCCTCTTAACAACGTCTAAACATTCCTTCATCGTTTGAGCCGTCACATGCAAAATGATCCATTCAATTATCAAAATCTGTCAGACATGCATGTTTATTCCATAAATATCTATGGCGAGGAGGTACAATTTGTTGTGTTTGAACTGAACTACGGCAGGTTTTTTCATGACTGCAGGGTCGTTGTTGTTGTTCTTTTGGCATGGGTGTCATTTTGTAGCAAAATTTCTGTTCTCTGTCTCAAAAGAGATGTTTCTGTTTATAATACATGTAACACATACTCGAATAAATTTACTGTATACATACAAATTTGCATATCCTTTTTCTGTGTAGCTACTACAGTATTGACTTATCCCAGTAAACTTTGACCTAGAGTTGAAATGGGAATCACACAGCGATACACGACAGCATTCAACTGGACAAGACTGACATTCTTTCTTTTATAGTACAGTAAGCCATCAGTGTCAACAAAAAAGTAGAACAAAACAGAGATTAGTATATAAGAAACATTTCCTGTTCTCGGTGAGTTACTGTTTTTTGCAAACATGCAATAGAGTTATGATGTCCCATCAAACAGTTGTGAGACTTGCACTCACAGTTTAGAGACTGTTTCAAAAAATGAGCCAAAGCGATCGAGAAAAACTGTAAACTGAAAACAACCGCAACATCTCTTTTCAGAAACATGTTGCTCTTTGTCTTTGTTTATTACTTCTGGTTTTGTGAGCCCCTGGAAAAAATAAGCAGTAAGTTATGAAGATAGGTTACTGGAACTGAAACCTGAGGCCTGTACTACGAAGCGATTTCAACATACCCAGGGTATCTTCTTGTTATCTGGCTTCACTAACCCTAACAACCGAGATCCCACAAAGCGGTCCTACGAAGGTGGTTATCAACTTGGTAAATCAGCCCAGGGTTTCTCAATCTGGCTATGAGCGCGTTCACATGAACGGGGTGGTGTTTACAGCATCTGGCCAATCACAGACATGGACAAGTCTACTGATTTGCAGACAGATAGGCAGAGTAGCACATTTTACAAAGAGTAAACTATACTAGACAAATAGGAAGAAGTTAAACACTTAATCCAGACTAAAAGCAACACAGCTGTAGCTGCCAAATTCAAGATGCTGAATGAAGTGCTGTTTGCATTACTGTTCCAAAAATTGTCTTTGACAGGTGACTCGCTTTAAAAACTGTTGCTGCGTTAATGCTGGGGGGTTGGATGCGAGTGTGTGTGTGTGGGGAGGGGACACAGTCCATTTACAAGCCTAACCGCTTGTGGGAAGAAGCTGTTCAGCATCCTGCTGGACCTGCAGCAGATGCTCCTGTACCTCTTCCCAGACGGCAGGAGGGAGAACAGGCCGTGAGAAGGGTGGAGAGGGTCCTTGATGATGGAGGAAGCCCTGCGAATGCAGCGCTGCTGGTAGAGCTCCATTAGGGAATGGAGAGGGGCATCAATGATTCCGCTGGCTGTCTTCACTATTCTGTTTAGCTGCCGTTGTTCGTATGCCCTGCAGCTCCCAAACCAGGAAGTGAAGCTGTATGTTCGGATGCTTTCAATGGTGCCCCTGTAGAAGGTGGTGAGGTGAGGAGTCTCCGGAGGGGGTGGAGCCGCTGCTGGGCTTTTTTGATGACTGTTGTGGTGTTGATGGAGGAGGACAGGTCATCAGCTAAGTGGACTCCCAGGAACTTAGTGTTGCTGACCCTCTCCACAGCAGCCCCATCAATGTTTAGCAGTGTGTGATGGTGTTTGCCAGTCCTCCTAAAATCAATCACCATCTCCTTCGTTTTGTCCACATTGAGGGCGAGGTTGTGGGATCTGCACCGGGCCGTAAGCTGCTCCACCTCCATCCTGTAAGCGGACTCATCGTTGTAGCTGAAGAGACCCACCACTGTTGTGTCGTCAGCAAACTTTATGACGTGGTTGGTGCTGAGTGTAGCAGTGCAGTTGTGGGTGAGCAGGCTGAACAGCAGGGGGCTCAGGACACAGCCTTTGGGGTGAGCCTGTGCTCAATGAGATGGGTCTTGATGTGTGGCTGCCCACCCTGACTGTCTGCTGCCGCTTTGTCAGGAAGTTGAGGACCAAGTAACGGGTGAATGGATCACTCCTAATCAAGCCCATTATCAATGATGCAGCATGTATGATTATTTCAACCTTCTTTCAGCTGCGTCCCTGTCTCCGGCGGTGTGAAGCGGATTCAAGACCAAGTAAAAAAAAATGAATATATAAATATAATTAAAAACGGAAAACCCTGTAGGGTTAACCCTGAAGTTACCTCACCAACGCCAAATCCTTCTTCGTAGTACAGGCCTCTGGTTTCTTTTGTTGACAATTGGCCAAAAATCTTGGAAAAATTCAGGCCAAATGTATATATAGGTCCACCACTATCGCAGCAACTCAACACAGAGACACATATACTCACTGAATACCTCTGTGTTTTCTCTGAGGTTATGAATGCACCACTCTGCGTGCCATGCATCCCAATCCCTGATTCAGACACTATTTTCTTCATTGTCACAACCTCAGGCCACACATTTAATACCAAACAAGGGGTGTGATATTCAAGGTCGTCCCAACTTTCCCAACTCGTTGAGTTGTCCGCCGGGTGCCACCCGCAGACACACACACATAAACACTAATGCTGCACTGAAGCTAATTATCCTTGTTGAGACAGCCAGACAATAGGCAATGTCCTGGCCCTTCTCAACACAGCATGTCAGAGGATGAGATGAACTTTTTATTCATCAGACCACAAGAGAGGAAGACCAATCAGTGGTCACCACTCTGTGGTCTGAGGCGAAACACTTGTGGCTCTTTCATAATCAGTGTCCCTCTTCAATTTCATTATCAATAGTATTTGGGTCTTGCTGTGAGAGATTGTGCAACAGTGCTGCTGTTATGAAACCTTTTCCATACATTTACAACCCGTCCTCACTCTCAACTCGTCCAATACCGCCGCTTGGTCAGCGCCGCCTCGGCATTGGAAACCGATGCATGGTGGCGCCCTTTAGCAACAGTACTTGACGAACCCACCCGCTGTGTTACTCAACGGTCAGAGCAAGTGATGTAGTATTAATAGCGTGAGAGTCCGGTCACGGCGGGCGAGAGGGAGGGGTGGTGGATGGGTAAAAAAAACACAAGACGTTCAACCAGGAGACCGGTGCGGTGTTCGTGTCCCGAGTGAAACTAAAAGAAACGTTGACTTATTTTGTCACGTCAGTTTTTAGTCACGTGACTCGTTGATATCGTAAGTCCTGTGAGTCACGTGAGTCGCTACTCAGTGAAGTTAACCTCAACCACGACCGTTTCCTAATCCTAACTAAGTGGTTGTGTTGCCTAAACCTAACTTCCTGTGAAAACAGAAGTTTATTTTGAAAGGACACTATGCATGTAATGAGCGTATATTGACACGCCGTCCCTAGTCCGTCCAAAAGTAACAAAAGTAAGAGGGGTACCCCGTGCGTCGGAGACCGACGCACGGGGTACCCGCTGACCAAGCGGCGGTATTTGACATGTTGGTAGTGAGAATTTGTTGACAATTTAAGTGCAAGTTTGCAATATATTTCAACAAGACTAAAAGTCTGCAGCAAGTTCTGATGTTTGGCAGGTATAATGTTCAATGTTCACTCTATTAATTTAGCATGTTAGTATGCTAACATTTAATAATTAGCACTAAACACATAGTACAGCTGAGGCCCATGGGAATGTCATTAGTTTAGTATGTATGTCACAGCCTCTTCTTTCACCTAGCCTGCAGTGTCTCTCTCTCTCTCTCTCTCTCTCTCTCTCTCTCTCTCTCTCTCTCTCTCTCTCTCTTTCTCTCTCTCTCTCTCTCTCTCAGATGTCTGTGAGTTAATTGCAGGAGTGGAGAGGTGTGCAGCGTTCCGGCTACCAGCTGCCACTCATCATGATAAGCCCTGCCATAAAGAGACGTTTCAAACTCCAACACATCACCAGATCGTAGACTCTGTTGAAGCAGTCAGCCACGTTTCCAGGCCCTAGTTATTTCTACCATTCGGTCATTGGCCTATTTGTCTGTTCTAAACATGTATCCCTGTGCCTACAGTCATCTCAGCCTGACTCCAGTCCCTGCTCCTGGTCCTTCTTCCTCGCCTGCCAAGTGACTGCTCCCCAGCCTCGGTCACCTCTGTCCTTGGCTCACCTCTCCACTGGAACCCCCCTCGCCCCCCCACCCGCCCTCACGCTACCAGCTCAACGCTAATAAAGCCACCTCCTAACCTGCCCTCTGCCTCCTGTCTCTGTGCTTGCTCTTGGGTTCACTAGTCTAGCCTTAACAAGGTATTTGGTCACAAACCAAAGTATTGGACACATGGAAATATGATCTGATGATATTGCTAAATGAAAAGCCAGGGTCATCACCAAAGTTGTTACAAAGAATTATCTGGAGACCTTTAAAGGCTGTACCAAATTTCATGTCAATTCATCACATAGTTGTAGAGATATTTCACTCTGGACCCAAGTGGTGGAACAGCCGACCGACATCCCTGGATTCACCCGGCTACTGCGGCTAAAAAAGTGCAGCTGAATTTCAATTCAATTTGCTGTGAATATTCATGGTAAGCATAGCATGAATCCTAATGTTTTTAATGACCCCAACTCCATTCGTCATACAACCACCCTCTTTATACATTGGAAATGTCCAAATTTAATGTTTTCTATTAAAATTTTAAAATGCACATTAAAACTTCAGTAGGCAGTATATTTTTGGCGTCATTGGGCAAAAATTCCATAATAACTTTTCAGTATAATTAAAGTGTTCTGAGAGAAAACTAGAGTTCTACACCTTCTTTTGGCTCTGTTTCAGGCTTCAGAAAATCTAGCCTGTGACGGGAGACTTTGACCAATCATAGGTCATTTCAGAGAGAACGTTGGCTCTGATTGGTTGTTTTCCTCCGGTCTGTGAAAACTTGCAGATGCCATTAGCACCGGAGGACACCAGAGGACACCAGAGGACACCAGAGGACACCAGAGGACACCAGAGGACACAGAGGCACATGATTTTTTTCACATTACCTGTCTCATGCTCTACTGTCAGGATATAGTGACTGTTTTATAAAATGACTTTTTTTAATCATATTTGCTCCAACCTGCCTACCCCAGCTTTAATGCTTCTCAGAGGATGATCCATTCATCAGCTCAGGACAAATGTAAAATAGGCAGTTTGCCATGGACTTGAGCACATTGATGCTCCCAAGGGGATGAACCCATTTGAATGTATTGACTCATGGCACGTAGCACCCTCAGGACAAACAGGAGACATCAGTATGCTTCAAACAAAGTGCTTGTCGGATTGTCAAACAGCATCTGAAACTCCCTCCCCCACTCACATTTCCCATAGCGGAATTGGAGGGACACTGACTTTGTACAAACGAGATCCTTTTTTGGCAATCTTGTTAATTTTGAAAGAGAGGTTAGCACTTTTTTTGGCTGATGAATTACTACGATAGATAGACAGACAGACAGACAGACAGACAGACAGACAGACAGACAGACAGATAGATAGAGGCAGAAATTAGTTGCTTACTTCTCTCTTTCTCACCTCCCCGCAACATCATGATTATGTGAAGCAGATGCAACTTCAATAACTTCAACAAAATGCTGGCTATAGGGTCTCAAGATGACCAAGTCAATATATTATCCTCTCCAACTGCAAGTCTTCCACTTTACCTTCTCATTGCTGTAATGATTTTTTACAAGTTGAGTTTCATTGAGTTTGAGTTTGAAATAAAGTGTGTGTGTTGCAGTGTATAATGTATTTGTCCTTTTCAAAGAGAGAGGGCAAACTGCCTGCTGTGACATCCAGGTGGTTACAGAGAAGGGAGAGTGGCTGATGCTGACACAGGGACCATCCAAAATAAGATGTTAAAGGAACAGACCATGATCTGCCTAAGCTGTCATTTTTGGGCACTTTTTAATCCAGCTTTAAGTCAAATGCATTCTTTGCATTCCTGTTATTTTAGCCATTAGTGTTAAATCTATACCATGTTTTGACTAATTTAAGCTACAATTGATTAGACTGCTGAACTGATAAATCCATTATCAAAGGTGCAATGTGTAAGATCTGACACATGCTCCTCTACTACTGGGTCCATACAATCTAAATTTACAGTCATCAGTTATTTAAAAAAAAAAGCCAGCTACTAACTAACAGAACGGCAAGAATATGCAAAATGCTGAAACTCTGAGAGCCGGTCAAATAACACTGGTATCTTATAATCTTCACGTTTGGCTTCGGCCTGTATTGTGTTTACTGTGCCACTAAGCGTGGGCCGTGTATGCTTTGATACTTTGTTTATTGGATTGAATCCAAAGTGGCAGAATCGAGACAACAAGTTGTATGTTTGTTTCGTCCTCCCTGCCACCAGCAGACTGGACTGGGAGGACAGCGAGTGGCAGCTCCAGGAGATTGGACCTTCACTTAGCGGCTATGTAGCAGTTCGAATTTTAGCAAGCCTAAACCCCAACGCCTGGAGTCACAGTGGGCTGTGGCCAGCAGCAGCACTGGGTCTAACCTGTGTAACGGCAGCAACAGAGAGTTTGCTGATCCGGCAGGGAGTCTAAAGCTTGGTTTATGCTCGCCGTTGTGAAGCCGGCGCGAGGTGCGCGTGACAGAAAATGACGTCATCATGGCTGTTGCGTGGTGCGCGGAGGCTTCACAAGTTGCCGCGGTGCTCTGTTGTGCACCTCTGAATTTTTCTAAGTCAGCGCCGACTGCACGCGCTGCGCCAACTGCGCCTTTCATTTCAACATGGATGGCTTCGACATCTCTACAACTGTACAGACATCTCTACAACTGTTCATTAAGAGACCACAGGGACAGTCACATGACCACAGGGACAGTCATATGTCATTAAATACTTGGAAAGAAATAGGCAACACACTGAAGAAAGAAGAGGCTTTCTGCCGCAGGCTGTGAAAGAATCTGGGAGACCGTTTTATAAAAGATAAAAAAAAGGTCTCATGGAAAGAGTTGTGACCCGAGGGGAAGCACCAAGAGACAGAAAGTCATTTTGATTTGGAGGTAAGCGACAGTAATAATTACAGAACACAAATGCAATGTTTGGCGGTACGTACGTCGGAGTTTAGTGTTAACTACTGTTGCCAGGCAGCCTACTTTGGTACCACTCGTTGACTTCTTGCTTATCCACAGATTATTTTGTTTGTACGTCTACTGGCGTTTCGGAGCATATTGCAACGAACAACACGCTGAGCATAAACGCCTCTTTGCATGCTTGTAGTGCGCGCGCCATCTACGGAGGCTCGCGTGAGTATAAACAGTGACTAACTGCTGACTGCTACTGAAGGCCCATCTCTTGGAGCTGCCGCCCGCTCTCCTCCCAGGATAGTAGTCTCCTAATGGCGGGGAGCACAAAACGAAAATATGAGATGTTTTCTAATTTCTGCCACTTTGGTTTTAATCCAATAAACAAACTATCAAAATGTACATAGCTGCATTTTATCAAAGGTTGGATACTGACTTAAAATAAACACTGAAATTAAATGACTGGCTGTAATCCATGTATCTGTCTAATCTCAAACCAGCAGTTTCAGTTCCCCTACTCTGATCCTCTTTTTATGGACAAAGAAGCCAGACACATTCTAGTGCAGGATGTGATGGACAAATCTATGGTTTGACCCCAGGCAAGAGAGGGGCTGACACTAATTAAGATCAAGTCATAGCATGATACTGGGATGTAGTACACACACACACACACACACACACACACACACACACACACAAAGACAAAAAAATGTAGGTCATCACTAAAGGAGAGGCAGAATTTAAACAATATTTAAACTAGGGATGTCAATGATTACAATTTTGTCCATAGTTAATCAGGATTAATCGCAAATTAATCGCACATTTTTTATTTCTTCAAAATATACCTTAAAGGAAGTATTTAATAAATATGGGAGTGGGCAAATATGCTTGATGCAAACTTATGTATATATTTATTTTTGGAAATCAATTAACAACACAAAACAATGACAGATATTTTCCAGAAACCCTCACAGGTACTGCATTTAGCTTAAAACAATATGCTCAAATCATAACATGGCAAACTGCAGCCCAACAGGCAACAGCAGCTGTCAGTGTGTCAGTGTGCTGACTTGACTATGACTTGCCCCAAACTGCTTGTGATTATCATAAAGTGGGCATGTCTGTAAAGGGGAGACTCGTGGGTACCCATAGAACCCATTTTCATTCACATATCTGGAGGTCAGAGGTCAAGGGACCCCTTTGAAAATGAAGATGACAGTTTTTCCTCACCAAAATGTAGCTTCTTCTTCTTCCTTCAGGACAAGCTAGTATGACAGTTGGTACCAATGGATTCCTCAGATTTCTCTAGTTTCATATGATGCCAGTATCTTCACTCTTGCTTTTAAAACTGAGCCCGCTACAACCTCAAGTAGATCAATTGCGTTAAAGAAATTAGTGGCGTTAAAACAAATTTGCGTTAATGTGTTATTATCGCGTTAACTCTGACGGCCCTAATTTAAATATAATATTCATACAGAGTGACAAAATAATTCTAATCCAAACCAGCTAGAGAAATAATATTCAACAATACACGGAAACACTAAATTGAATTTTTTCATCTGCATATTTCTAATCTGGCGTCAAAGCAACCTCTCCAGGGATAGGATTTAAAACAGATTTATATCACTTTCTAATGGATATGGCTGAGCATTTCACTCTCTTAAAGTAATGAATGGGCAACACCAAGTGTCACTGTGTTGCACAAATACAAATGAGTAATGTGGCTTTCAGCCGTGCCTATTCATATAGAGCTGCAATGATGGATGCTGTAGTTTCCCAGCAATGCTGAGTTCAGGAATATTTAAGATCACACTTTATGACTGTGTACAAGTGTACACTTCTGCTTTCAGCTTTATAAGAGAAAACTATACATCTTAATAAGTCATTTTATACTAATCTGCCTAGTAGTCTTTGGTCTTTTTTACCTATAGGTGGTGCTGGATTACCGAGAGAGTCCAAAAATTAAAGGGTTCATCCTCCGGGAAAAATTACTGTGCTTAGTACGTTTTGGGGGTCACCAAAAACAATCAGAATCATCCTCTGGGGACCATTTCAGTGAAACTGAATATAACATTGACTTATTTTGTCACGTCAGTCTTTAGTCACGTGAGTCGCCAGTATCGTCAGTCCCACATGAGTTGCTAGTCAGTGAAGGTAACATCAATCACGACCATTCCTCCTCACTAAGTGGTTCTGTTGCCTCAACCCAGCTTCCTGTGAAAACGGAAGTTTATTTTGAAAGGACAAAATGCACGAGCGCATATTGACAAGCCGTCCCTTGTCCGTCCAAAAGTGGGCAAGAGGGGTATCCCATGCGTCGGTGTCCGATGCCGAGGGGCGCTGACCAAGCAGCGGTACGTGACTAGTCGGGAGTGAGAATGTATTGGTCAAAACTCCTGCCTCCTTAAAGACATTCATGGTGTTGCACTCACTTGTGCACACTAAAAGTGACTGAACTAGTTCTGTGGAGGATGAAAAAATAAAACTTGAAAGAGAAGTTTAAAGCCTACCTACTTTCACACCTTCACAAACCTGGTAAATCACTGCATAAAGTGGGCAAGATTCTCTGATTCTGTTTCAGAAAGTTACAGATCCTGCCGAAGGAAAGGGGGTTTCAGATTCTGTTAGAGTTCTAGTTTATAGTAAATGAACTGGGGAAGAGCAGTATCACAACTGTAGTTCAAAATAAATCATAAAGTGAAAATCCTTAGGGTATGACTTGATATTATACTTAGTAGTTGAAAGCTAAATTAGTATCAAACTGATGTATTTGAATGAACAATGAATGCCTTATATAAAAAAATATATAAAGATGGACACAAACAATGAATGGCTGCAGACTAACATTGAATGGAGACACATCTTTGAGACTTGGAGAGGTGAAGAGAAAAAGATCCACTATATTTCCCTTTGTATGGGCCTCCTCTCTTTGCTCTCTCCACCTTTCCTGCTTTCACATTTTCTTTCATAACATGTCAAAAGCTCCAGTTCTGCAGCGTGACCAGCCAATCCTCCATGGTAAAAAAGTACCTCTTCATCTCTCTCTGTCAAAGAACCTGAGAGATGTCACACTGCGTCTTTTAAGGGACAACATCTGAATTTGCAGAATGACTTTCAAAGCTCTGCTTTTTTAAAAACCTTCTTTCTCTCTGTGTAAGGCTATTTATTCCAGGTGTCCCAAAGGGATTGGTAAAGTAATCAAACCATAAATGTGATGTTTTATTTTTATCCCCAAGTAGGACACAGTGTGATATTATCATGAAAGCCATATTGAGGTTTCAGCCATAGTGTTTACAGGTAGGAAACACTGGCTTCTTTTCTTCTTGCCTCAGGCAGGTTAAAAAATAGCACAGCGTTAGAGTGGCCAGCTTGTTGAGGCAGAAAGCTGACCTGAAAGCACGCAGCAGGGATTTAGCATGGCTAATAAAGCATTTTTGTAGACCTGTCATGGCAGCGAATTCAACCGCATGACTGAAGCTGTAAGGCAGGTAGCAGATGTTAGCGATGCTGGTTTGCCAATCTAATAGGAAGCAGGTGGCAAGAATGCTAACAGGTTCATTAGAATCAGGTTTACCAGATGTTATGATGACAGCTGGCACAGTGCCGTCTACAACTTAATCAATAACTAAGACTTAAAGAACCATCCCAGAGTTTGTTAATGTGTCAGGTAGGGCTGTCAAAGTTAACGCGATAACGCGTTAACGCAAATTTATTTTAATGCCACTTGCAACTTTTAGGTTGCTTGAGTGAAGATACTGGCATCATATGAAACTAGAAAACCTAATGAATCATGTCATACTAGCTGGTTGCTAAATAACACTCCAAACTTACGCAACATTTTGGCGAGGAAAAATTGGCATGGCCATTTTCAAAGGAGTCCCTTGACCTCTGTCCTCCATGTATATGAATGTAAATGGGTTCTATGGGTACTGACGAGTCTCCCCTTTACAGACATGCCCACTTTATGATAATCACATGCAGTTTGGGGCAAGTCATAAGTCAGCACACTGACACACTGACAGCTGTTGTTGCCTGTTGGGCTGCAGTTTGCCCTGTTATGATTGCAGTACCTGATTGCAGTACCTGATTGCAGTACCTGAATGCAGTACCTGTGAGGGTTTATGGAAAATATCTGTCATTGTTTTGTTTAGTTCCAGTAATAAATATATACATACATTTGCATAGGCCCAAAGCAAACACATTTGCCCACTCCCATGTTGATAGGAGTATTACTTACATGACAAATCTCCCTTTAAGGTACATTTTGAGCAGATAAAAAATATGTGAACAATTTGCAATTTATCGTGATTAACTATGGACAATCATGCGATTAATTGTGATTAAATATTCTAAAGGATCCTCTACCTCAAAATCAAATGTACTTGACATTGCTGCTGATTTATAATTTGTGTAATTGTATGCTGTGCATAGTTTCCAAATCAGTCTGCAATTACAATTGTATGGCCACACAGCGTAAGGTAGCTTTGACGAGAAAGAAAGCGGACTGGATGTTAATTTTGATGTATTACCATATCTTCCGCTAATTTCCATATCAATCAGTATGATGAGAATATTTCAATTAATTTCACCACAAATCAGCTGCTTTGTACAAAATTGTATAAATGAAATTGCATTTTATAGGTGCAATGACCTGTCATTTGGAAGCTTTAGTTTTCACCCCACTAGGCTGTAGCATATCAGACAGACAGATATCTCATCAACAATTGGATGGATTGCTATAAACTGTGTTTGTGGTTCACAGAGGATGAATTGGAATAAGTTGGTGATCTGCTGATTTTTCATCTAGCGTCATCATCACCTCAAAATTTCTAGTTGTCCAGTCATTGGATTATCTCTAAATACCATCTAATGATATTCCCAATCTCCCGTACTGTACTGTACTTTGTGTTTAGTTTTAATTTGCAAAAACATTTTAGAAATGCTAATATCCTGACGATGGTTTACATTACTGTAACTATTACGCAAGTATTTTTTTCTTTGTGAGCACTTAAGCACACAGGCATTCAAAGGGGCTCACAGCTTTTACACAGATTGAGGACTGAAGCTGCTGCTGCTCCTCTGCTAACGTGCTGCTCACGTTACGCCTCCTGTGTAGACATGTACACTTCAGATCTGAAGGCTTAATAGTGAATATCGTCTCTAAGTCACGGATGGCAGCCTCTGTGTTGCGCTCTCTGGTACATGGTCCAAGGCCCAATGTCCATAGGTGAGGGTCGGGACATAGACGGACCAGTAAATCGAGAGCTTTGCCTTCCGGTTCAGCTCCCTCTTCTCAACAAGACCCCGGGAAGCACTGATTAGTTTGGCCATGAGAAGATTTTAGTTTAGGAACTTACTGACTAAACAAGGATGTGGAGACAAGAATGCCTTGAGTGAAATTTAGAATCATTTATTCGTATAGATCACTTCAGGTAATATGATTCTTTGCAACCATCTCAAAGATTAATCGCTCTCATTAGATTGGTTATGTGAGACATGTTTTGTGGTGTAAAATAGTAAAGCTATCAAGAGTTGGGGTACCTTTAGTGCACCAGCATCTGCAGCAGAACCAGGATCCACTCCAGTGATGTAGATCCCCAGTCCATACTCAGCACCACCTCTGATCATTAGACCCAGAGAGCGACCATCGTCCATATTCAGGTTTACCTGTAAGGGAGACATGACGTTAAGATTCTCAGTGTTCTCAATAAATCTAACTATTAACTGTAGTAATGGTGCAACAACATGGGTCATGCTGTTAGGCAACCATAGGGGTCATTTTGTGGTGTCTCAATGTGGACTTGAGTCAAGTGGGAGGATGCAGCAGGATGTGTCTGTAACAATCAATGAGGTTTGGTGTCACTATTACTGTGTTTTGCACTTGCATGTCAAAGATATCACACACACTGCTGTTTAGTGGCTTTACCAAGCAGCCCAGTCGCCAGGAAAAAATGGTGGCATTGGACGTTTCTCCAAACCAGTGATATGTTGAATGGTGACGTTTTTGCATTTGGTCAGAGCAAGTAACGCAGTTTAAAGAGCGAAAAGAGACACACCGGGCAGGAGTGAGGGAGGGAGGGAGGGAGGGAGGGGAGGTGGATGGGTCCAACAAACACAAGGTTTTCATCCAGGAGACCGGTTTGTGTCCCGTGCGTCACGTTACAATCAGTGTCATTTTCACTATACAAACGTTTTAAGCCCAACCATGTAGTTCTTTCCAAAACCTAACTAAAGTGGTTTTCTTGCATTGTTACGGTAGTTACGCTACGTTTTTATTTTGTATTATTTGAACACAAACCATGATCTTTTTTCTAACCTTAAAGTTGAAGTAGAAAGGTTGGAGCAAATATGATTAAAAAAAGTTACCTCTATAAAACGGTCACTATATCCTGACAGTAGTGCATGAGACTGGTAATCTGAAAAAAATTACGTGACTCTGTGTCCTCCGGTGTCCTCTGTGAGAAAGTTTTTGACCCGGCCGCCATTTTGAGATCAGTTGAGGAAATACCAAGCAGCACAAACCAGCCGGAGCAAACTTTCTCATTTTACAGCTGAACAGTACACTACAAGATGTTTCTGAAAACATTTTACGCGAGAAGGTATTACAGCAACAGAATATTCATTCATATTTGATCAGCGCTGCCTTGTTTGACCGTTTAATTGGAGTTTGTGAGTGATTGACAGCTGTCTCCGTTGAATGAACAGCCAATAGGAGCGCTGTCTCTCTGACATGACCTGTGTTTGGCCAAAGTTTCCCGTCACGGGCTAGATTTTCTAAAGCCTGAAAACAGAGCCATGAGGAGGTGCAGAAGTTTAGTTTTCTCTCAGAACACTTGAATTACAATATGCTGAAAGATTATGGAATTTTTCTCAATGATGCCAAACATATTCTGCCTACTGACGCTTTAACCAAGTAGTTTTGTTGCTTAAAGGTCTCATATTATGCTCATTTCCAGGTTCATAGATGTATTTTAATGTTGTACTACAACATGTTTACATGCTGTAATGTGAAAAAAAAACTTTATTCTTCTCATAGTGTCTCTCTCACTCTGCCTGCATTGAGCCTAATTCAACCTCTGTCTGATAGTCCCTGATTTAGAGTTTGTCTCCTCCCACTCAACTCTGATTGGTCAGCGTTTCTTGCTGTCCTGTCACTCAAACGCCCTCAACACAGCCTCACTTTCTCCCCCTCCGTGCAGCAGCTCAGCTCTCCGTTCAGCTACACACAGAGAGAAGCAGCTAGGAAGAGTTTATAAAATACTTAAAAGTTTATAAACCAGAAACTTCACCCAGCGCACGTTACCGGAGGAATCGGATCAGAAATCGGCGGCAAATGAACAACATCTGCGGTCAAGACTTTCTCAGGTAAATAATGCTATTTATAGCTCTGTTAGTTAGCTCAGTATTTACGTTCTGCATAAACTCTGTAAACCGTAAACATACACTCTGTTTTACGTTTGTCTTTACAGATCCATCTGTGAGAAATGACCGACAGAATCATCCCAGGGAGAGCAGACAGCTGTGAGCAGACAGCTGTGAGCAGACAGCTGAGAGCAGACAGCTGAGAGCAGACAGCTGAGAGCAGACAGCTGAGAGCAGATAGCTGAGAGCAGACAGCTGTGAGCAGACAGCTGAGAGCAGACAGCTGAGAGCAGACAGTTCTGTTTACATGTAGCTACATGCTAACGGGTTAGCTACATGCTACTGCTATGAGACGGTGTGTAAACACAGCAACCATCAGGGTGGAAAATAGAAGATGTGAAACAGTAGCCAGTTCATTATTTCTGGTAAAAGACACCTGATAAACGTAGGAAAGTAATCAGAGTAATGGTATTATTTACTGTAGGAGCTGTCTCTGTGTTACCATGACTACAGGCCGGTTAACGTTACACTCACCGGAGCTTAGCTCACCGTAGCTGAAAGACTTTCTCCTGTACCATGTCACATAACTGCAGGTGGGATAATTAAAAATGCTGTGAATAATTAATATCGTCATCTGTCTACTCAAATAAAGTTTGACTGTGAAACAGAAATGTGTTGTGTTGCTTACAGTCACTATTTACTACCTGTACTCTTCTACATGCATGACATCAAATATATATAATATATAAATATCAGCTGTTTAAACAGTGTAATTACATGAAGCCTTTGTGAAAGAACATGTTATATTTAGATGATGGGAGTACATGAAGACTGTTCTGCTGGTTCTTGCAGACTTTGCTTATAGTTTCAAGTCGGAGGAGAGAGTGACGCTCTGTGGGTGGGGTCAGCTAGCTGGAGGTTCTAACCGTTGTTCTAACAGGAAACCCTTATATGGCTTGCAATTCGCCACCGACATCACCAGTGTAAGGAAAAGCTGCACAGTGTAATAATAATAATAATCTGTTAATCATGTTATTGTGGGTATATAATGAAAGAGTCAATACTGAGTATCTGCTGACAGTGTCCCACTCTGATATTGAGATTTCCCTTCAGTTGTTCAGTACACACTGAAGTAGGCCTGCAACAAAATAAGTAAATCAAAGAATGGGCTTCATATAATATATAACACTGATTAAGAAGTATCTTAATTATACCAAATAATTCACAATCCCATAATTCAAACATTACCTGCCCGAGGGGTCATGTCATCATTTTTCTCGTCATTGTGTTTTCAAATATTCTAATGCATTTCCTTGCCATAAAACCTTAAATTGCAGCTGTGTTTAAAAGGCTCTGTGGCACTAAATGAACCTGCGTCGCCTTAATCTAAACTAATTTATACTAATCCAAATGTCCACCCTCAAACTCCAGACTGAGCCCTCATAGAATTCAGTCGTACGACATGTTCCCCAACATCACATTAAGTCTGCGAGGGCGCGAGACAGCAAAGCTACAAAAGCCGCTTAAAGACAGTTTTAAGCCCCAGACACACCACGAACGTCAGGAGCACGTGGCAGCTGCGTGGCGGCTGCGTGATTCACGCATCTGGCGTTCACACCAGCTGCATTTCAGCAGTGTGTCAGCTGCGTTTCAGCTGCTGCAGCTGCCAGCCCTGTACTATATTCATTCATGGAGCTCTCCAAGTTACTGCATGTTCTAGAACACTGTCTGGCACATATTTCAGAATAAAAGCCTCGTGCTAACAAATGAAGGAATTCTGTCCGTAGAAAAAATGCTTGAGGGCTTTTATTTTGAAATGAAAGCAGGAAGTGTTGATTTAAAAATAAGTCTTTACTTTTTTTCATCTCCGTAACATATTCTATAGATATACATGTAAACTGGAGTGATGTTGCTGGTATTATGTCAATATACTGTCAATAGATCACTTTCACTGTCTGTTGTTGCTGTGAACCACGCGGCACGCGTAAAAAATAGGCGAGACCTATTCTCTAGAAGAGGCGCAGCTGAGACACAAGAGTGAGACGTCTGGTGGCTGTGTGGCTGCTCTAACCTGTTAACACGGACGCCGAAATAAAAAACAACAGGTAGCGCAGCTGCCACGTGCTCCTGACGTTCCTGGTTGTGGATGAAGCCTTAAAGTCGGTTTCACTCATTTTGATTACTTCTACATATTTCTGTATCATGATGTGGTTGAATATTTCTGGCCTACATGATTCAAGTAATGCTTTAAAATACAGTAATTGTTTTACACATTCATAATAGTCTGTTTTATTTTCTTAGTCTGCAGTTGAAAAAACTACGTCACGTCAGTGTTGCAATAAATTGTGGGTGATTAAATCATTGAAGTCTGCAACACAAGCAGACTCTCTGGATGTCTGCAGAAAGTCCGCTTGAGGCCCCTTGTGAACTGGATGATTTGTGGATTTGGACAGCCCTCAGCACTCACAGACTTCCCGGGAACGTGCTTGCAAAGTCCTCGAGTCTGCAAGTGGGATGAAGTCCAGACATTTGTGTCCAATCCCAATGTCCAAACTTGTGGACTCATGGACTTTGAGGCATGTTCCCACAAAGTCTGCGAGGGTCTGTCCCACTGTCAAATCATCAAGTGCTTGAGGTCTCTCTCACAGAGATTTCGAGCCCTTTATGCACACTTTCTGTAACTCTGCATTTCTGCAGACTTTGCCTGAGGGAATAACCCATAATTCATAGCTTTGTGACCAGGGTTACCAGGGGAAGCCCGGTGGTGTTCAAAAAAAGGTAAACAAAGAGGACGGCACATTTACACACAGGCATTCATTTTAACATTATTGAAAGCTTCAGGAGGCAACATGTTTTTGGCATCATATAATTCCATAATAACCTTTCAGCATATTGTAATTCAAGTGTTCCGAGAGAAAACTAGACTTCTGCTCCTCCTCATGGCTCTGTTTTCAGGCTTTAGAAAATCTAGCCTGTGACGGGATGGTCGGTGGACTTCAGATCAGCTCTGATTGGTTGTTTTCCTCAGGTCTGTGAAATCTTGCAGATGCTGTTAGGAGCACCGGAGGACACAGAGGAACATGATTTTTTTCAGATTACCTGTTTCATGCACTACTGTCAGGATATAGTGACTGTTTTATAAAAATAACTTTTTTAATCATATTTACTCCATTTCTACCCACTGCTGATTAAAGATGGTACACAAAAAAACACATGAAATCATTGGGGGACATTGGGATGGGGCCCTGGATTCATCATAGTAATCTTGCAAAATGTCCCTGAAAGACAGATATGCGCAGGTGTTTTTTAATTGAATTATTTTCTTTGGATGATGAAAACGTAACTCCAGACAAAAACCTATATTTGGACCAACATATAAAATCTCCCACTCCTGCTCCTTTTCCTATTTGAGGCTTTCTGTGGCCTGAAGGACGGACTCCTGCCACTCAATTGAATGACTCTCCTACTGCTGCTCAGCCTTCTTGAGAGCAGCCATGATGGTGCTTTGTTTCATAATGGCTGTCCCGGAGAATAGGAAGAGATCGGTGCATCAATGCTTATTGATATGCTGGAGGAAAAAAACACAACTGTAAAGGGTATGTCTGTGGGTGAAGGAATGGCTACTCGAAAAGTAAGACCAATGGATCATTTCACACCCTGCATGGGAGCTTGATCCAATGAGCCTCCGGTGAGGGAATTCTCCCTTTGATTCAAGCTGCTGCAGGTTGTTTTACTTTACCAAAATCCCAAACCACATCAGTTCAACGTACAGCAATATACAGAGCAATGCAAGAATGGAATGCACTCCCAAGGGTATTATAGGCATTCCTTGTTAAATGATGATATTTATCTGTTAGACCATGATAGAGTCAGTCGGAGCCGCTCTATTCTCTTGGTGTTTGTGTTATTTAAATTGTGCCAATCGTTATTGTTTTATGTCCAGTAAACGTGCATTATAATGTGTTATGTTAGTGTATTATGATGAGTAGTGTGAATGTGTATTTTTGTATTATCACCATGTAAACTGTGTGGACCCCAGGAAGAATAGCTGCTGCTATGCAAAAGCTAACGGGGATCTAAATAATCAAACAAACAAACCAAAATGAGAAGTTGTTTTGTCATCATGTGAGCCGTACTGGTCAAAATTACTTACTGTACTATACAAGAATGTCAGTTGTGTCTACCTGAAGGTTATTGTGTATCGCACAGAGCTTTTTAGATTCCCATTTCAACAGCAGCAAAAGTTTACTGGGAAAGGTCAACACTGTAGGCTACAATACTTTATAGAGAGAAACAGGATATCACATTTGTGTTAACAGTAAATGTATTTGTGTAGCAATGTGTTACATGTATTATAAACAGAAAATTCACATTTGATCTTTCATGTAAAGTCATATAGAGTGAACAGAAAATTTGCCACAAAATGGCATCCATGCCAATAAAAATAATTTAAAAAACCCTGCAACAATGAAAAAGATGCGGTATTTCTGTACCTTCCCAAAGTACATAACACCATGTCATAGATGATGTTCATGATAACTTCTGTTACGATTTGACGCTATATAAAAATATATTGAATCAAATGTTGATGTGATGTTTGCATGTGATGGCTGTGTTGTGAAGAGGATGACAATCTCACTGAGAATCAGCTCATCAGTTTTGATCATAAGCCGTGTGCAAGTGGTTATTGTGCAAATTGTAGACACTTACTTTTTGCTCACATGTGCAATTTGTTTGAATGAATGAGAAATTCTAATCTGTTGTGAACAGCAAACTACTTGTTCAGAGATTTGAGCTCATTGTTTTGAAAAAAAAAAAAAATTCTAATTTGAGAATTGCGCAAAATGGATGAGAAAAACTGTAATATTATTTCACTTTTAAACCCATCCTATAGCTCTGTATGGATCAGAGTACATTCCAGACTCTACTAAGTATGGTGGCACCTCACATCACAAAAACAGACACAGTGATGAGGGAGCCTATCAGCACTGCAGAGAGACATCTGTCTTTCTAGAATAAGTGGTCCTGCCATCTCTGCCATTGTGATTGAGACCTGCACCGCAATCTACAAAGTCTTTTTCCCCACAATTTTTAGCTACTAATTTTGTTCAATATTTTGATCCTTAAATCAAGAAACTGAATGGGAATAGAAGGGAAAAACTATCAGAGGGCTTGTTGGTAATACTGTATACCAGGATGCACATCTGTCTTTCCATCTATGTGCACAAGGTCCTGAGGATAGACTATCTGAAAGTAGCCAGCAGCAGACCTGAATGGAGCATAACTGCCTGGGGGGCTTTGAGGAACAGGGGCGATTCCCCAACTGTCTGCATGCACTGGATGGGAAGCACATCGTAATGTAATATATCGTAATGTAGTCACCTAAACATAGCAGGTCTCATTTACGCAACTACAAGAACACCAACTGAGTCGTGTTCATGGCCCTTGTGGATGCAGACCTAAGATTTTTTAATTTTAATAAATGCATAGTTAACTGTTAAAGGGACTGTTTGTAAGAATCAGAAATTGCTTGTTAACAGCAACACCTGTGGCTGTTAAGTCAACGGAAGTCAGCGTCCTGTTGCTCGCGCTTGTGCTCGCTCTACATAAACATGAACAAACAACGCTCAAAACAGTGAGGCGACACACGTCAGCTAAAAGCACAATATCACTCTATATTTCAGCTGCTTGGCAGTAATGTTAGCTGACCAGACGAAGGTCTCTCCATGAATCAATGCTGATCCTATTGTTGGCTTTTCCTGCCTCAGCCTCCCGACCGCGGCCGGAGGGAACAGGGGAGACACCGGAGTTTTGGAGACGATAACGTTTCTCTCTGCGGAGCCCCGTCACTTCACAAGACACGGGAAACCTCTGTTGGTCTGGAGGAGCTGCTGCAGTTATTTCTGCACAAACGTCCAGATCACTAGATATTCTCAGAGCTAAACTAACTCTTCTGCAGTGTGGAGTGTTCGCGCATGCACGTGAGAGTGGAGCGAAAGAGCGAGAACGAGCGCGGTGTGTGAGTGAAGGCAAGCAGAGGAGCAGAGTACAGCAGAGACTCCGGTCCTGGAGACCAAAGCTACGGTCTCCCCCGCGTCCTCCGACCGCGGCCAACACTGTTTAACAGACGGGCTTCACTAGATACAACCAAAAGGTTTTGGTGCTTCCGGGTAGTTTGTGTTGGAGGCTTTAAAAAAATGTAGCTTGTGACGGGAGACTTTGACCAATCACAGGTTATTTCAGAGAGAGAGAGCGTTCCTATTGGCTGTGCTCCGGCTGGTGGGGTGGTGCTTGGTATTTCCTCAACTTGATCTCAACATGGCTGCCGGGTAACAAACCTTTTCATTTTACAGCTAAACAGTACACTACAAGATGATTCTGAAAAAGATTTGAGGAGAGAAATAGGCATTAACATAACATAATATTGATTCATATTTGATCAGCGCTGCCTAGTTTGACCGTTTGATCGGAGTTCGCGAGTGATTGACAGCCGGCTCTCATAGACAGTAGTTGAATGTCAGACTCCAGATCAGCTCTGATTGGTTGTTTCCCTCAGGTCTGTGAAATCCTGCAGATTCCATTACGAGCACCGGAGGACACATAGGCACAGGATTTTTTTTCAGATTACCTGTCTCATGCACTACTGTCAGGATATAATGACCGTTTTATAAAAATAACTATATATAATAGTTATTTTATAATTATAATTATGTAATCATTATATTTGCTCCATTTCTACCCACTGCAGCTTTAATAATGATTGTATTGCTTCCGCTAAAGAACTGCGTCCATAGCAACTGTCTGTTATTCAAAACAGTGGTCTGTTTTTCAGAAATAACAGGCCGTAGAATGCCGTGACTGACCAATCAGAATCGAGTATTCAACAAATCCATGTAATAAAAACTGTTAACAAGTTCTTATAAATGTTTTATAATCTATCAATAAACGGGTTTATGATGCTATTATTAACATGTATATATTCTTATTGATGCATAATAATGTTAATAAACATCTTATAAGGGCCTATTACCTATTAACTAACACTTATTACAAGGACCTTAATATAAAGCGTTACCGTATTGGGTATGGCGGCACAAAAGCAAAGATTGCAGATGATGTGGAGTGGTGATTGTTGCAGCTGATTGTGAAGGGTTTGGGATTAGAATCTGTATCTTTAAATCTGAGGCCATGTTACCCTGCAGGAAATGATGAATTAGTCTCTCTGGGTTCAGGGTGAGTTTCTGCCAAGAGGTTCAGGTGTCTTGGGATCTTGCTCACTAGTGAGGGTGAGCTACACCCCACCCTCACCTATAGTCATGAACTTTGGGTAATCAGGGAGAAGGACATCTGGGCTACCTTGCTGAGCTTGCTGCCACCATAACCTGTAACTGGATAAATGGGTACAAGATAGAGGATAGATGGCGGATGGATACATAGTACCGATAATGTATGACTCAAGACTTATAGAGAACACAGTAACACAGTAAGCAACTCAGAACACATCAATTTTCACCAAGTGGTGATATAAAATTAATTGTGCTGATAATTAGATGCAACATTCTACACATTGTGTATTAGATGTGTGGAGATTCTGCAGCTCATAATACACAAGGACGTTAGTCTCCTCCCGGGAGAAGCTTTTATAGCAGAGCCTCTCTGGAGTGCTTCCTGCCACCACCAAATTGTCAGTGCTGCGGCACAGAGTGCACTAGAGAAGTTATTTGATTGGTCATGATTGAAGCCAGGGCCATCACACCTCTTTCTCCAACACTGTTTTCAAACTGTATCACAGGAGTACAGGTTACTTCTGCCTTGGAATTACCAAAAACTATGTGCTCCATACACTCAAACTATGCACCTCTGACCATGCGCCACTAATTACTATTCACTGAATCTTTGCAATATGTCATGTATGATAAGTAGACACTAATATAGTGTGCCATTCAGGGCAAGAGGATAGTTCACTAAGGACAATTAATAAACGGACCTGCATACACATTTCACCGGACAATACTTTTCTCATATTTTATTAAACGGCATTGTTGAATTCTCAATCACAGCGTTCTACAGTCTTTTATTTCGTTATAGCAGACCGTTGCTATGTATAACAGACCGTTGCTATGGGCGCAGGTCTGATGTTGGATTCTGGCAGACCTTTTTTTGTGTCAGATTATTGATTTCTTAAATGGTAAAAGGTAAATGGACTTGCATTTATATAGTACTTTTCTAGTCTTCCTACCACTCAAAGAGCTTTACACTACATGTCAGCATTCACCCATTCACACACACATTCATACACTGATGGCAGAGGCTGCCATGCAAGGTGCCAACTTTGCCCATCAGGATCTATTCTAAACACTCATTCACACACCGGTGGCTCAGCCTTCGGGAGCGATTTGGGGTTAAGTGTCTTGCTCAAAGACACATCCACATGTGACCCGGAGCAGTAGGTAGCCGTATAATAAGCGGGATAATGTACAGCTGGCGTGTCGGGGTTTCTTTCACAACAATGATCGGCTCGCTGTACATTATTCTTTACAAAATATATAATAATATATCATAATACCATAATACATAATATATCAAGTTGTGTACAGAGTCAACTTTATTCACATTGTCTTGTGGCATGAAACAACATTTAATTAGGACCCATTGGGATCTATTAGCAGAAATGGAACATAATATTCATAACTATGTTTCATTAGTGTGTAATCGCCTGAAACTAAGAATTAGAATGTAGAATTTATATCTACATAGGGAGCGGGTCCTCTTCACCTCTTGACAGAGTTTATACCACCATGTTTCTACAGTAGCCCAGAACGGACAAACCAAACACTGGCTCTCGAGAGGGTCTTTTGCATTTTTTAATTATGCAGAGTGCAAAATTGTGGAGCTGCTAGTAAGGTTATTATGGTAAGGATGGCCTCTGAGCGAGGTGAACGGTGTTCCCACGGTTTGGCACTGGGAGTCTCACGTTACTCACGTTTGAGTGGAGGGCTACCCAGTTGCTTGCAATCTGCAACCACAGTGCTAGATGCCAACAAATCCTACACACTAGATTAAATAAATCACCACTTCTAAAGCCACTGTTGAAGGTTTCTTTTAGCCAGAATTCTGATGTAACTATCACAAAGTGATAGGGATTAACAATTGTGAGATTCTGTGCGGGGCGGCTGTGGCTCAGACGGTAGAGCAGGTCGTCCACCAATCGAAAGGTTGGTGGTTCGATCCCTGCCTGCTCCGGGTCACATGTCCTTGAGCAAGACACAGTGTCCTTGAGCAAGACACAGTGTTGGCATAGAATGTGTGAATGAGTATTTAGATTAGATCCTGATGGGCAAAGTTGGCACCTTAGCAGCATCAGTGTGTGTGTGAATGGGTGAATGCTGACATGTAGTGTAAAGAGCTTTGAGTGGTCGGAAGACTAGAAAAGCACTATATAAAGGCAAGTCCATTTACCATTCTAGATTCACACAAAAAGCCTCTTTGCAGATGGGAGGACAGGGTTGCAGGGTTGCTTAGCTCTATGATTCTCACACAACAGAACCATTTCAATGGACATGATTCATAAAACAGACAGCTGGCATATTGTAGATCAACTTGCATACATCTGGCACGTTAACTGACAAAGATTTATATGTTCTCCGAATAAGGAGCCAATAAATCATACCTCCCCACTGTATATATCTGGCAGGCCATTTTGCCTCTAGTAACAGCTTCTCAGACCTCTGCTCAGAAACCGCTCCTTACCCTTTAATCAGCTCTCCTCCAGGTCATCCAGGCACATCTGAATACATGCAAATATAAGCAGTTTTCTGAGGTATCCTCTTGCCCCCCATGCTGTACCAACATTTACTACAGCAGGCGTAAATCAGGTCCTGAGCTTTTGGATGGATCACCCATCAACTGAGCCCCATTCAAATCTGCAGAGCTGTGCAGAGCTGTGCAGAGCTGTGCAGAGCTGCGTTCAGAGGCACTAGCCTTGGCTGCATTGATCTGCTTATGCAGCAGTATTAGCCATGCAGCTGCTGTAGGATGTTTGGATGCATCCTACAGTAGCAATGGGGACATTGGTTTTCAGTTCCCCCGTTCTCCAGAAAACTGTCTAGCAATGAGGCAATTACAGCCTTGTTCCAGCCACGTAGGGAGCAACACTGGTCTGCCTCAGTGGACCATTGATCCTGTGAGAAGAGTTGGCACACGGATAGTGTCTATTTGGTGACGTAATTACCATGACGACGAGTGTACACTGAAATCAATCTCTGTTGGACTGATACAGTTGTCCTAATCCAGTTCAAGTGTGGAGGTCTGCATGAACAATGCTGAACCATATTTATAAGCTACCTTTAGGGGCTAACAAGTCCACTGCTGAGTTCTTAAAATGTTCTAAACCAAATTCAATGCTCTCACTATATTGCCCTGTAGGAACCAGGTTCATTAAAACATACTTGTAAAAGTAAAACAGGCTCTTGATTAAAGCTTCAGAAGGCAACAGGTTTTTGGCATCATTGGGCAAAAATTCCATAATAACCTTACATCATATTGTAAATCAAGTGTTCTGAGAGTGAACTAGACTTCTGCTCCTCCTCATGGCTCTGTTTTCAGGCTTTAAAAAAATGTAGCTCGTGACGGGAGACTTTGACCAATCACAGGTTATTTCAGAGAGAGAGAGCGTTCCTATTGGCTGTGCTCCGGCTGGTGGGTGGTGCTTGGTATTTCCTCAACTTGATCTCAACATGGCTACCGGGTAACAAACTTTTTAATTTTACAGCTAAACAGTGCACTACAAGATGATTCTGAAAAAGATTTGAGGAGAGAAATAGGCATTACAGTAACAGAATATTGATTCATATTTGATCAGCGCTGCCTAGTTTGACTGTTTGATCGGAGTTCGTGAGTGATTGACAGCCGGCTCTCATAGACAGAAGCTGGACGGCAGACTCCAGATCAGCTCTGACTGCTTGTTTTCCTCCAGTCTGTGAAATCTTGCAGATGCCATTAGGAGCACCGGAGGACACAGGGGCACATGCTTTTTTTCAGATGACCTGTCTCATGCACTACTGTCAGGATATAGCGACTGTTTTATAAAAATAGCTTTTTTAATCATATTTGCTCCATTTCTACCCACTGCAGCTTTAAAATGCTAATTTGATGTACAACATGTTTTCCATACTTATGTTACGTTGTTTCCGTACGTGTTTTGCTTGGTTTACGTACTTATCGTATGCCCAACGATTTGACGTTTTTCCTAAACCTAACTAAATGGTTTTGTTGCCTAAACCTCACTAAGTAGTTTTGTTGCCTAAACCTAACAAAGTATTCCCAGCAGTTATTTTAACCCAAACCATAATCTTTTCCTAAACCTAACTAAGTAGTTTTGTTGCTTAAACCTAACTATGGACATTACTGTGACATGAGAAAAGCCTAAAATGCATCCTGACACACGGAATGTTCTTGTAATGTCATGCTATTTATATGCCTTCCTGTGAGACTGAGTTGTTGTCTTCAAAAATGTCACAACACCAAAGGTCATGATGACTGTCCTCCGAGAACAATATTCCAGTCCTGAACTGACTGCTGTCAGACATGAGCAGAAGGACAATTACAAAAAATATCATCCTGGATAATAAATTGTATTGAATATGACAGATGACATTTCAGAAACATGCAACACTATATTCGCTTTCAGAGAAAAGTCTTCACTGCACTTATCCATCTGTTCTTCAGATGTTTTCATTTTGAATTGTTCAATACATCATCTACTACATCACTGGACCTTTTTTTTTTTATCTTGTACCACCACCAACAAACACATATTGTTCTTACCATCCTGTCCTCCATGCCATGTCCTTGCCTCTGGTTGGCCTCCAGACTGTCGGGTGGCGGGGTGACGCTCCGGCCCTCAGGGTCCACCCAACTGTACACGTGGTTGGTGATGTAGCCTCCAGGGATCCGACCCATGGAACACACTGAAATGGCCAGCTT
The DNA here is from genome assembly GCF_043250625.1 of Sebastes fasciatus. Classification (NCBI taxonomy): domain Eukaryota; kingdom Metazoa; phylum Chordata; class Actinopteri; order Perciformes; family Sebastidae; genus Sebastes; species Sebastes fasciatus. The sequence goes on from NC_133800.1 coordinate 3,226,584, forward strand.
CTTGCATCCCTTCAGCACCTGCATCATGAGAGGAAGGTAAGGTTGTGAAAGCGCTATATACGGCAGAACTCATGAACCTACATAGCAATCCTTTCGCAATTTAGCAATCCAATCATGTATAGGCCAGATACACCTAATGAAACCAATAAATACTGTCTTTTATGGCAGAGAATTGTGGCCTTGTACATAAGAATATCAATGATGGCTCTGTGCTTGTATCATTTCTTGGGACTTTGGTCCCCAGAAAAAGCGAAAACATTTCCAGCTGATTTATTAATCTACTTTTCAGCTAGCGATTTCCTCTAAATTTTAAATAAGTTATGTTTTGATTTTTTGAGTTTTAATACATACATACACGGACAATCCCAGACCGGACAATGCCGTGGTAGCAACCTGTCAATCACAAGATAGCCACGCCCTAAAGCATACCCTGCTTTATCGTTTATTTTACTCTAAATAGGACTAAAATTTACTAAATGAACATCATGCTGTATTGAAGAAGACTTGAAACTACAGATTGAGACGATGAACTCATGTTTACAACGTTTACTGAAGTAATGAAGCCCTGTGATAGTCTGGCGACCTGTCCTGGGTGTACCCCGCCTTCGCCCAATGTCAGCCCGCAACCCTGAATAGGATAAGCGGTTACAGATAATGAATAGATGGATGGAATGAAGTAATGAGTCATGTAAGAAGTAGGTTCATTTTCTTACAGACTTCTATACAATCAGCCCTATTTTTGCAACTGTCTTCCGTCTTCACTGGAAACAACTTGGTTAGGTTTAGGCAACAAAACTACTTAGTTAGGTTTAGGAAAAGATTGTGGTGTGGGTTAAAATAATTATACTTGAAAGACTTGGTTAGGTTTTGGCAACAAAACTAGTCAGTCAGGTTTAGGAAAAGATTGTGGTTTGGGTTTAAAATAACTACGTTTGAAAGACTTGGTAAGTTTTGGTAGCAAAACTACTTGGTTAGGTTTAGTAAAAGATTGTGGTTTGGGTTAAAATAACTACACTTGAAATATTTGGTTAGGTTTAGGAAAAGATTGTGGTTTGGGTTAAAATAACTACGCTTGAAATACTTGGTTAGGCTTAAGCAACAAAACTACTCAGTTAGGTTTAGGAAAAGACTGTGGTTTGGTTTAAAATAACTACGCTTGAAAGACTTGGTTAGGTTTTGGTAACAAAACTACTTAGTTAGGTTTAGGAAAAGATTGTGGTTTGGTTTAAAATAACTACGCTGGAAATACTTGGTTAGGTTTAGGCAACAAAACTACTTAGTTAGGTTTAGGAAAAGATTGTGGTTTGGGTTAAAATAACTACAGAAGTGACGTAACTTAATGAAGTTACGTGACAAATAATCAACGTTGACCTGTGGTTTCACATGGGATACGAACACTGGCCTCCTGGACGAGACTTCCTGGTTCATGATTACGTGGGATATACGAATTACACTGCATTACTTTTTATAGGTAAAGCTACGAACGGTGTATAAGAACAGCCTGCTGGTTGCCACTGAACATTGATATTGTACGTAAATGGTGAGGTGCATAATCATCCAATATGAACAAAATTCCAAATATAGTGGGCTGGTCCGGGCTAGCACACAAACAATACACCACAATCCTCTGCCAGCAGATTTGTTCTTATTTGATCCAGGGGTATTGTACCAAACAGTGACTGTGAGTAACAATGCCCTCCTGTTGGCACAGATACATTGTGTTGATCCTTTTCATAAGTTCTCCTTGGGTTATTTCATACTCCTTTCAGCTTTGCTATTTAAATCACTGAAGCTCCCTCGCCTTGTGCATTTGCTGTCACATCATTTAGTTGTTTTATGAGAGAGGGACAGAATTAGCAGAGGCTTTGGGGCCAAAGCAATGACTATCATTGTGACTCACACAGGCGCCGGCGGAAACACAGCAGCAAAGACACCAGGAAACGGAAAGAAAGAGGGTCAGGGACAGGTCTTATATGGATGAGGTTCCTCTCTTAAATAAAAGTAACCTTTGGAAACAAAAACTTTTTCAACAATATATAAAAACTTAACAATAATACACTGCGTCCAAAATCACATACTATGCACTACATACCAATACGTGTACTTTTGTTCAACATACTTGAGTGAATAAACAGTAGCATGCATCTTTTTGGACGCAATGAGCAGTATTTTATGTCGTGACTTTTTGAGAGCCTCATGCCGGTTGGAGATATGTAACCATGGTAACCCATGCCAACATCATGTGACCAAAACGACGATTTATGAGAATCAAAGTCTGAACTAATTTAAAAAGTATATTACACCTAGTAAAGTGTAATCTTATACTTACAGTTAAAATGAAGTGTTACCGATGTTACAGAGCCGTCCGCCAACGTCTGTTATGAACGTTATCGTCACTACCGCATTGCATTGTGGGATATTTATGCTGCCGTAGTGTCCAGCGTTTGCATACTGTAAAATTTCACCAGAAATAGTATGTAATTTGCGTATTATTGGTTTCATACTAAGGTTTCGGACACCCTAAAACATCTCACACACCGTTTTAGCCTACTAAATCTCATGTTAGTATGGAATTCCAGACACAATATAGCCTAAAGGGAATGTTGTTTTTTGTTTCCCAAAAATCAGAGGCTCTTTGTTTTCCCTTTTTTAAAATCTGTCTAATCCAATAGAGACACATTATACACTTTTCACCGTCTCCCACGTTTCCGAACAATGTGGCTCAAAAACAAAGGGTCTGGAGGATGTATCTTTGCACTATTTTTAGTCAGTGTGATGTTTATCTGAAAACAAGTGCTGAAATGTCTGCCTGTCTGCATCAATGTGAACACATCTGGCAGTTTCTGAGGCATGAAAGCTGCTAACTTTTTGCCATTTTTCTGTCCCTGTTCCTTTCACTATGGCTTTTGTTACTGGTCATTCCTGTTTTGGGCTCTTTTCTGACACTCTGGTCCCCAATGAGTGATCATGATAGGGCACAGTGACTTGCTGAGGGGCACTACATCATGAAACATGGCTGAAGAGGCTGCTGTAGCAGGGGTCAGAGAGTTGAGATGGTCCCCGTAGACATCAGGGCAATGTGCCACCCTGTGTTTAGATGTTCTTTCTTATTGTCTGCAACTGTCTGCCGTTGCCAAGAAAATAATCTTGGATTACTCACATAGTCCCGGGCCAGATTTAAAAGGTGTCTGTAATCTGAAGTTGTCATTTAGTGTTTTATATGATTTATGAAGTCTCTCTAATGACTGTTTTTCTCTTGGCCAGAATGTCATGCATCACCACTTCCCTGATCACTCACCCTGAAACCCCTTCAGACCACAACTGCCCCATGTCTTTCCAGCAACCCTGATTGCCTAACATTATGTCTATGTACAGAGCCCAAGTGAAACTGAACTTCTGGGTTCTGTTAAAGTCACATTGGCACGTGTAATAATTACACAACTCATTTAAAGCTTCCAGGCCTGGAACATTAAACTTGCTGACCATTAAATGCACAGTGTGTAACAGTTAGGGGGATCTATTGGCAGAAATTGAATATAATATTAATAGGTTTGTTTTCTTTAGTGTATAATCACCTGTAAATATGAACCGTGTTTTTGTTACCTTAGAATGAGCCGTTTATATCTACATAGGGAGCTGGTCCTCTTCACGGAGTCCACCATGTTTCTACAGTAGCCCAGAACGGACAAACCAAACACTGGCTCTAGATAGGGCCATTCACATTTTCACGTTGTCACGTTGTCACGTTGTCAAGTTGTCAAGTTGTCACGTTGTCACGTTGTCACGTTGTCACGTTGTCAAGTTGTCAAGTCGACCACCGTAGTTCTCCTACACCAGGGGTCAGCAACCTTTACTATCAAAAGAGCAATTTTAGGCAAATCTAATAAATCTAAAATAATCTGTCTGGAGCCGTAAAACATTTGAGCACTGTGATGAAGGTAACACAGTTCATAGTCTAAGTATATAGTATATAAGTCTAATGCAGTGAGGGCCAAAGAGCAAATGTACTACGGAGTATTAGGGCCACATTGAGGGGAAAAAACATCTGAGATTTACAGAATAAAGTCATAATATTATGAGAATAAAGTCATAACTTTACAAGAAAAAAAGTCATAATATTACGAGAAAAAAGTCGTAATATTATTAGAATAAAGTCATAACTATATGAGAAAAAAAGTCGTAATATAACAAGAATAAAATCATAACTTTACTAGAAAAAAAGAAAATACGTAAAATTGCTACTTTATAATATTGTGACTTTATCCTCTTAATCTTAGATTTATTTTTTTTCCTCAATGTGGCCCTAATACCATAGACCTACAACAATGATAAATAAAAATGAAAATGTAAACAAAAAACAATTATTCATTTCCATTTTTATAAATCCACAGGGAGCCACTGAAGAGAAGCTAAAGAGACGCATGTGGCTCAGGAGCCACAGGCTGCTGATCCCTGTCCTACACGTTTGGAGAAGTTTTAGTTGGATGCAATCTGCAACCTCACCGCTAGATGCCGCCAAATCCTACACACTGCACCTTGTAGTTGAGCAGTTCACTCCATTTGCCAAGACGGGGATGGTAAATTCTTTAAAATATATATATATATATATCATTGTTTACTGACCTGGCCATTTCCCAAAAGTCCAAGACCGTTGTGGGTTAAACGTCACCCGTTTGACAAACTGAGCCTGTTGAGTGGCTGCCAACTGCAACATGATGCCAAGATTGAGGATGAAAGGGAAAACAGGACACAAAGGGCTAAATATTGTCGACATTTTTCTGGCAGAAGAGATTACAAATAAGATGTTGGAAAGATGACTGTAGAAGAGAGTATGGTTGGATATAATGGATCCATGAAGGGATCGAATTCTATTAGCAAATACTGTATCATTTGATTAGTTTCACTACAAAATTTTCTCTACGACAACTAAAGTATGGTTATGTTAAGGCAACTTACAGTAAAACACTTGATTGAGGTTGGGGAGAGATGGTGGTCTTGATAAAGTCTGCACTGACCTAAAGCTCAAGAAAGATTTGCGATCTCACTTTGTTCTCTGTCATTATCATTGCTTCTCCTTTAGTCCTGCTGGCAGCCCGCCCTTCTAATAAAGGATTCAGGTTTGACCCTAATCTTGGAACACATCTGCCCTGCTGAAGTGTCCTTGAGCAAAACACTCAGTCCCCACTGGCTCAAGGGGCTGCTGTTCAGCAGTTGAGCGTGACCTTTGTCCTCCCTGTGGATGATTTCACTCTGGCATCAATAAAAAATGACATTATTAATGCATTTCTTTTTTTCTCCTGTCCACCACAACTTATCTAATTACAGAGTATTTTATGTCTAAAACCCGTCCTCTTCTCTGCTCGCCCCCTCCCAACGGTTTGGTGCTGTGAGGTTTATGGATGGCTGTCCCTGCAGTGCTAATGGATGTTCAGTGTGTGTCTCAGCACTGCGACTGTGATGTGTCATTCCAGCAGTGCAGTGGCCATAATTCAGTGCTTACTGAGCTCCTTTATCACCGCCAGAAGTCGCAGATGCACCCAAGGACTATGTGTGCCGGGTCAACGGGTCGAGATGCTCCACCACTGGACGTCTGTTCCTGCTTGTGAACACCATCACATCCAGACACACTGGCTGGATTTTTAACACTGTGTACTACGCCTCGTGTCTACACAGATGTACAGCTAGCTGAGCTTCAGAGCCCCCCCCCCAGAGCTGTACAGATGATGAATAGTTTCAGGTAAGTGAGGTGAGATTCCCACCTAAATTCAATTAGTCAACCACCCCTCCTGTCACCGACAAACAAGCGTGGAGCAGTCTGAGGACAAACAGGAGGCCTTCACCTGCACTCCCGTGAGTTATATTCCGCAAAATCAGCTAAGCCTCCTCCTCCTGAGTTGCTTCCAAACTTTTCTATGTAGCCATTCTCTTAGCAGTCACTTTCAAGTGTTTCTCTGTGCTTTTTATGGACCGTATTTAGAAGAGACACAGAATCATGAAGTTGATCAAGAAGGTTGGATCTATTATTAGCTTGAATCCAGATTCTCTGGAGACCATCACAGAGCAGAGACCCAGAAGGAAGCGTAGGAGAGTTCTGTCCCGGGACGACCATCCTTTGCACAGTACCTTCAAAGAGTAGCAGGAGCGACTGGCTCCTATTGCCAAAATGCTCCACTGAAAGGTTCAGGATGCCTTTTGTTCATGCAACAGTTAGGCTTTGTAATGAACAATGTTGATACAATGTCCCTTCCACTTTTTATTCATTCACTGTATGCGGCAACTACTTATGCTTTTATTGTCTGCATACCATTTATTAGGGGTAGGAAAAAGAATTGATTCACCTTGTATCGATCACGATTTTTTTTTTTTTACGGTTTTGAAATAAATTTTTTAATGCCAGAATCAATAATGTGACATCATATCCGTTCCGTATCCGTCAACCAAAACAAACCGCTGCGAGCCACTGCGAGAAAGTAGAAAACGGCGGAGGGTCCACGTGGATACGACCTGCAGCCTCATATTTAAATCCAGCGTGGTAAACATTACACATCCAGTAAAGGATGGAAACACTTTGGGTTTCACACATTGACAGGAAAAGCATAGATAGACATCACGGCTACAGCTGCATGCTAACTCTGTCATGGACAGGAAACGTTATCGTATCGCGGTAACATGCGGTCAAGCCGGCCGTCACTCTCATCTCCTTGGTCAAATGGGCCGACGCTACAACTGTAGAGCACCCATATACTGACATTTATGTTAAATACATTCAAACGGACCCAATGGAGCTGACCGTGGATGTATAAAGAGAACGGAGCTGACCCAGGCTTCTCTGTGCTGGACCATCAGCCATTCTGTGACGTCTCTCTGCCTCTCTGGTGGTGCCTCATTCCACATGACAGACCTGGACCTCCGTCCTCCAGGAGATTTAGCCTCTCTAACAACTTACCTCAGTCCAAGGAGGCTTATTGGCATGGGTAACATAAGTTTAGATTACTAAGCAACTGTGAACTAAAAACAAAAATCTGGTCCTCTCTCTAGGTTCATGGTGGAGAGGAGGTTGTGTTGCTTGGGCTCTATCTATCTGGAGTGGAGAGGAGGTCGTGTTGCTCTGGTTCTACCTATATGGTGTGGAGAGGAGGTTGTGTTGCTAAGGCTCTATCGATCTGGAGTGGAGAGGAGGTCGTGTTGCTCTGGTTCTACCTATATTGCGTGGAGAGGAGGTTGTGTTGCTAAGGCTCTATCTTGTTGGCGTGGAGAGGAGGTCGTGTTGCTCTGGCTCTGTTTGGCGACGCCTGGAAGCTGCTTGACATCCTTCTGGATTCACCTTCTCACTTATATTCACATTATATGTATTATTTTTTGTCATGGGTTGTCTATGTTGTATTTTCATTATGTTGTTAGTCTGTACACACGACATCTTTTGCACGTCTGTCCATCCTGGAAGGGAGATCCCTCCTCTGTTGCTCTTCCTGAGGTTTCTAACATTTTTCTCCCCGTTAAAAGTTTTTTTTTTGGTTAAGTTTTTCCTTATCCAATGAGAGGGTCGTACTGTAAAGGTCAGAGGGTGTCGTATCCTGTACAGATGTAAAGCCCCCCAACGCAAATTTGTGATTTGTGATTTTGGGCTGTACAAATAAAATTGACTTGACTTGACTTGACATGACGGGAGAGCTAGCGACGGACTTGGCCATTTTAGCGGAAGTATACACGTGACTACGTTTTCAAAATAAGTTGTTAACAAAGGGAACTGTATGTACAAAATACATATATGGAAATGATATTGATTGGATTATATTCACCAGAAGTATAAAACATTACATTTCCCTTATAAATTAAAAAGAAAATACCACTAATTCGTGAGGGAAATGTCTTTATTCTTTGATTTTTGGGATACTGGAAAAAAAATGTGATAAATACTGCCTGATAAATTAGACTTCAGGGGATCTCTGACTACATCCATGATGAAAATCAAACATTATTACTTGATTCATTTAGATATTTTCCATAGTAAAAGTCCCTAGAAGTGTATAATTCAACTTTTTCCCATGGTCTAGTGTTAAAAAAGTCACAAATCGCAATAAATCACTATATCGAATTATACTTGTACTGAGTAGAATCGCAATACTTAAAAATCACAATACATGTCGAATCAGCACCCAAGTATCGTGATATTGAATTGTAGTATTGGTACTAACCCTTTTATTATTGTTGCAATGGAACTATGTATTTCCCTTCGATGACCCTGCTAACTATCGTGTAGATGACATATTGTGTCTTCGTCTTGGTCGGTGTGTTGTCTATGTCTTTGTTTATGGTGGCAAACCAGTTTCCCCTTTGAGTATTAATAGAATTCATCCTATATCCTAAAAGTAGAATGTGAATGTGCATATTGGTAATCTATTGGAAATGCTTATGCCAAAACTGTTTTTCCAAAGAAATGTTTTCCATTTGAGGCCAGAAACAAAATTGTGCAAAGCTCATTTCTATCTGTATTAGACTATGGTGATGTGATTTACATCATTCCTACTTAAAAAAAATAGATTCTGCATATCACGCTGTAATACGTTGTGTAACAAAAGCTTGCATTTGCATTTTATATATATCTTTAGGATGGTCCTCTCTGTACCAGAGGAGAAAAATGTTGCAATTTATTGCCAAGACATTTGGTCTCATGCAGCAACATTCTCTTAAATTTCTCTTATATTTTCTCTTAATTTTCTGTTAAAGGACCTGTATGTATGTGTTTACACTTAAATTAAAACAAATTATAATAATTATATATATATATATATATATATATATATATATATATGTATGTTTTTAGTATTTTTTTATTCCCAATGTGTGAACAGGTTGTAACATAACCTAAAAAAATTAGTCCTTCCACAACTTTCTGGGTTTCCTCTACCAGCCTGTAGACCGCTTTTAATATGAAGAATGAGGGCCGTTTTTTCTGGGAAAATCCAACGGATGTGTCGTCATGTGCACTCGCGAGTGCCTTTATTCTTTTCAGCTCCACTACAGGGCTAACAGTGTGCAACGATAGCTAAAGCTAACAAACAACCAGCCCTCACCACAACTCCAACACAAACTCCACGGAAGAACAAGCTGGCAAAATTCCAATTGGACAGGTAAGCTAACATTACTGCCAAGCCGCAGGTGTCGCTGTTAACAAACAATTTCTGCCCCTTTAAGGAAAAAAAATACAGTAAGAGAAGACAACTCCAGATGCACCAAATGTTCTTAACTATCCAAATCTGCTTTTACCCAGGTGAGCTGAATGATGAATCCCACTTGATCACAAATTGGAGGTGTGTGGCCGATTGTTTATTATTGGCATAGGTAATGCCCCTCAAACAGAAATCAATGGGTACTAAAAAAATAAGAAGAAATCGTGGGTACAAAGAAAAATAAGAGGAAATTGGTTCTTAAATGGCTTCCTGCATGAGGCCCATTGTTAGGCAAACTACCTTCTTATATCTCCAGCCATTGATCCGTTCATAACAGCAACTGTAGCACTAGATCTATAAATCAGATTCTTTTAAATGTCCCCAGTGTGCACCCTGAGCTTTCTCTTTTCATGCACCCTGGGCATGGAACGAGCTGCAAAATATCATTACCTAAGAAGTACTCCCGTCTTTGAATGCCTTTAAAGACCTTTTGCGAACTGCCCTGAAGGAAACACGTTGCTGTTTTACATAATCTTTGACTCAGGAGGAATGTGTTATGGATATAGCTGGTATGGCCTGTATTGTCTTGCCTTCATGTCTAACATGTGAAATTGTTTTTATGTGAAACTGTTTATGCTGCCATCTTTACCAGGACTCCCTGGAAGGAGAGGTCTAGTATTTCAGTGGGACCTTCCTGGCTAAATACATGGATAAATAAATATAGAGGCCGATAGACACCTTTATAAGATGATACTGTTCACAGCTTGTTCTGCTGACCCCAAGTGGCCCAAAAATATTATTGCTGCTAATACAAATCCTATAGCTAAACTACAGATTATGAATATGGTCATGAATGGCTATATATAATGTCATTTTAATTACTGCATTAACCCCCCGAGACCAACAATAGACCCGTTTTTGTCTTTCTTAGTGGGGTACAGGGGGTCAGATAGCAGGTCAATAGTAGATGTCACATAGAAGGGGTGTACATCATCTGAAAGCTGGAACATGAAGATTAATTTGAGATGCAGCTCAGCACTGTGTGTCAAATTGTTCTAGTAATAAATCAGAAATAATCTCGAATTAATGAATGAATGAATTCATTCATTCATTCATTAAAATAAATTGTTAAAGTATATAAGGGCTTAGAACATTATGATCGAAGTATAGATGATGGTCATTCTCAAGCTCTATTATGTCTCATAAATTGTTGCAGCAATGTTTGGGTTGATACCATTTGTAACAGAGATTTGGAGAAAAGTTTAACCATTTTTTACCACTGGAGAATTGATCAAAATGATCAATAATCCCTCCAAAATACCACATTAAGACACGAACACCATAAGGAACACCATAGAAAAAGCCATGCTGTGATTTGGTATCAAAAAACTTTTGACATTTGGAGTTTTTCTGTAAGAATTGCCTTTTTTGGCGATTGGATGGCGAGCACTTCTGTTGTGTAAACTGCTCAGAAACCCCCTTATTGTCAATCTAGATAGGAAAGCCATCCATCCTCTGAATGCTCTAGGTCTCTAGTTTATGGGCTCATTGGATCCACAAGAGTCTCAGCTTTACAGTGATACCCAATTTATGTAATTCAAGACTGTTTAGGGACCCCAGCATGCAGAAATATTCAAACACACCATTTTAGAATAGGCTAAAATAACACATCTACACTGCATTAAAAAAACTGCCTGTTTTTTTCCCCATAACTGCATGTGATTATCATGAAGTGGGCCTGTCTGTAAAGGGGAGACTCGTGGGTACCCATAGAACCCATTTCAATTCACATGTCTTGAGGTCAGAGGTCAAGGGACTCCTTTGAAAATGGCCATCCTACATCCTCTGTCCTTCAGTTTGCCCTTAGCTAATGTGCATTTCAAAAACATATGGTGCTTTGCCTCTAGCTATACGATTTATGCCAAGAAATAGAGTAATTGTGCCTCTAGAGCAGCTTTGCTTCCAGCTTGAGGCTGTCACGTTCATGGTGCAATAATATGACAGCAGCCGATACAGAGCAGAAAATGAACAGGGACGGACAGCTAAACACAGCTATTTAAGAAAGTCTTTTAATAGTTCCATCATTTGTGTCCTTGTCAGGCGTGAGGCTACGCACTGTTCATTAACCCTACTCCAGCTACAATAACCTGCCCTGCACTGTCCCATACACAGACGTGATGAATTGGCTTGCTACATTGTTGGCTGAGCCCAAGGCTGCAGTTTGTGCAGGCTTTGACAGGGTATAATTCACCCTGCCAGCCTTTTCAATAACACTAGCTGTATATCAACATACTCTCCCAGAAAACAGGCTTCACTTCAGTTTGTCTTAGCAGGCCGGGCCAGTCATGTAAACCAATATTGAAGGAGACGCAGCCTGATAAACAGAAAAGATTCGCTCTAAATTTAAACATCCATCTTGTGAAAATGTGAAATGTGAAAAATCTACTTTCCAAAATAATCAATAAGACAAAATTTAAATTGAATGTCTTTTTTATAGAAGAGTTGCCAAATTATGTATTTGGTTGATATATTTTGATATATTTTTGATATATTATTTGATAATAATTGCAGCATTTGCAGAAACTTGTATTCTTTATATTAATGCAAAATTGATGATAGTTGCACTTGCAAATAGAGAAACATGCTTGTTTTAGAGCAAGAGCTAGATTTGTTATTGCACATCTGAAACGAAGCAGCTGGGTAATGTGGATGTGGAAAGTAAGTGAGTGAGTAGTACCTCACTGCTGTACGGCAAGTCATCTTAAAGGTCACATATTATGCTCATTTCCAGGTTCATAGATGTATTTTAATGTTGCACTAGAACATGTTTACATGCTGCAATGTTCAAAAAAACCTTTATTCTTCTCATACTGCAGCCTGAGTCTGCCTGCCTCAGAGCCTATACTAATTCAGCCTCTGTCTGAAAACCACTGATTCACAGCCTGTCTCCTCCCACTCTGCTCTGATTGGTCAGCGTTTTCTGTCAATCAAACTTCCTCAACAACAACAGCGTCACCCTCCCCCTCCCTCCCGGAGAAGCTCTCTCAGGAGAGACGAGTGGAGAGATAGCAGCTAGAATAGAGCTTATAAACCACTTTAAAGTTTATAAACCAGAAACTTCACCCAGCGCACGTTACCGGAGGAATCTGATCAGAAATCGGCGACACATGATCAACATCTGCGGTCCAGATTCCAGGTTTTCCTGACGGTTTCTCTCAGGTAAATAATACTATTTATAGCTCTGTTGGTTAGCTCAGTGTTTACCTCATGCATCAACTCTGTAAACCGTAAACATACACTCTGTTTTACGTCTGTCTTCACAGATCCATCTGTGAGAAATGACCGACAGAATCATCCCAGAGGAGAGCAGATAGCTGAAAGCAGATGGGAGATACAGAGCTAACCCGTTAGCATGTAGCTACATGCTACCGCTATGACACTGTGTAATGGTATATTATTTACAGTGGTAGCTGTCTCTGTGTTACCATGACTACAGACCACCGGAGCTTAGCTTACCATAGTTTACCAGAGCTGAAGACTTTCTCCTGTACCATGTTAACATAACTAACAGGTGGGATGATTACAAATGCTGTGAATAATTAATATTGTCATCTGTCAACTCAAATAAAGTTTGACTGTGAAACAGAAATGTGTTGTGTTGCTTACAAGTCACTATTTACTACCTGTACTCTGCTACATGCATGACATCAAATATATATAATATATAAATATCATCTGTTTAAACAGTGTAATTACATAAAGCCTTTGTGAAAGAACATGTTATATTTAGATGATGGGAGTACATGAAGCCGGTTCTGCTGGTTCTTGCAGACTTTGCTCAAGTTAGGTTGAGGAGGAGAGACAGTGACGCGCTGTGGGGCGGGGTCAGCTACTGAAGGTTCTCTCTGGTTCGACCAGGAAACCCTTACATGGCTTGCATTTCTCTAATGACGTCAGAAGAGAAGGAAAAAAAGCGATTTTTTTTTCTGCACCCATTTCCGGACAAACGGAGGAGGAGAAAAAGAGAGAGGATGGTCTTTTATGATACTATGGTGGCCTGTAGACACACTGGGGACAGATATTGATGTTTAAAAGACATGGAAAAGTGCATTTTGCATAATAGGTGACCTTTAACATTTAATAGATAGACAGGATATTCATTAGAGATATCTGCAACGTCATTTTGCCTACTCAAAACTCTAATTCAACATATCACTATTCTATTTTGACCAGTACAATTCAAACTACTTTTGACATTCATGTGTATGGGGTTTCTCATTACGGATATCCACAATTCAGTTGCGGATATCCGTAATTCACATTACGGATATTCGTAATTGAATTATGACTAGTCGTAATTCCAGTTTCAGAAATCTACAATTTAAGATTGTGTTCAAGATATCTTTATTTCCCCTCAATTGAAGATATCTACATTGTCCTTGTTAGATATCTAAAAATAAAATGTGACTATTCAGAATGACGTTGTAGATATTGTCACGGTCTAACTGTCTGTCATAAGTTGAGTCATAAGGATGGGCTAAAACAATTGGCTGCTGCGGTTAGGGGTAGGCTTAGTTGGTGAGCAGGAAGTGATTTAAGCAACTCGCGGGAGAGCGAGAGGCCAGCCGCGCAGGAACGCCGGAGAGACCGACCTGAATGCCACAGGGGAGGACTTTGGCGTGGTGTGTTCGGTAAAGTTGAATGACGATCCTGAGAAGACTGACGAAGTGACACCGTGAATGAACAATGCCCCGTGAATGTTTGTGCCGTCAAGTTTGTCAACAGTTCATCGCGTATCGTCTACATCTCGTCTTAACGAGACCTTATTGAACTACGAGGCCGACCGTCGGCCCACCGCTGCTTGGGTTCTCCCCAGAGCCGCCCAGATGCACCGGTGACGGGACTGAGGCGGAGTCGGGAGCTGGCCGAGCAACTCGGAGAAGCGAGCGGTAGCAAGCAGGACCAGGTTGTCCAGCCCACACTACACGCCGCAGCAGGTACGCTAATAGCCCACTCCTTCTTCACATACTCACGGCTGACTAGCTTTGTGGTTAACCCTAGAGAGCTGTGTGAGTATCGACAGACCCTTATTGAGGCAAAGCTGGTTTGACCGTGACAATATCTCTAACTGGAGTTATGGATAGTCAAAATGTAATTACAGATATCTAGAATTAGAGTTTTGACTAGGCCAAATGACGTTGCAGATATCTGTAATACGTCGGCAGCTACGGCAAATGGGAGGCGGAAGCTATGGCTGCTGCACTGCAACCGTATGGATTTATAAAGTGTATCTGGAACAATGAATCCACAATACGCTGTACATTTCTAGAACAACTCTCTAGTGAACAAAGCTTTCATTGGCCACAGATTCCTGATGATGAGCTCGTTCTATTTCATGTCATTTTCTATCTATCTGATCCACAGCGGTCCCTGACCACTCGTCTCACAGCCGGATGCACATAGAGGCCGATGTTACGTGTCCGGCTCGGAGGACTAAAGGTTTGTTGCGATTCAAATGAGCTTGTAGCTCGTTGTCTACCTCACTACGGTTAGAAAGAGCCCTCGTTGGTGTTTTAACTATGTTTCACTGATGAGTTATTGATCCGGGAAGTTTGAATCTGTGAATATCTTTCACACTTTACCGAACTATCAAAGTTAGCAAAAGCTTCTACTGACACTGTTCAGATGCTTTGTTGGGCCGATATCCAATGGGAAGCCTTGATTAGCAACGTCATGACAACAACTCTGACTAGTCATAATGAGGTTTGAGATGTCTGTAACTGTTATTTAGGATAGTCAGAACTGAATTACAGATATCTCTAACTGTCGTTTTGACTGGTCAGAACGATGTTATAGATATCTTGAAAAAGAACTCTGACTAGTCACAATGTAATTACGACTCGTCAAAATGCCGTTGTAGTTATCTCTATTATTAATTCCAAATAATCCAGTTTAGCTATTAAAAGTTAAAACGGCTTGCCATACTGCTGAAGGGCCCTTTAGCAGCGTGAAGAAGCTCAGTGAACAGCAGCATGTGACTTTGTTCTTACTTAGAGGCTCACAGTCCCTTATAACAGCAGTTATTGGTCATACTG